>NC_045640.1:65494697-65801324 GCF_009829145.1 Chiroxiphia lanceolata
TTATATATTTATGTGCAATTGTGGGGAAGTGTAAATAGTTTTCAGCAACAGCAGAAAGGGGAGGATTTTGTCACTTTCCAAACAATCTGTCATGTGGCTTCTTTTCCTTTAAAACACTTGGCATGTAGAAGGTGTGCTTAGCACTGACTGTCGCGGTGGAGCATGAAGTACTGTTTCAAACAGGATGAAAAGGATCATCTGAAGAAGCACTGGAACAGCAAATAACGATAATAAAAAAGCACAGAGACAATCGCACATAAGAACACACAGAGGAACCGGGTTCAGGCAGAGGCAGCTGCGCTGAGGGCAGAGATGCTGCAAGAGGGAGCCGGGGAAGGACCGGAGTGTGCAAAATGTTCCTGACTTAGGAAGAAGGAGGGAGAGGTTTCGCGGAGTGGAGGAGATCTCTCTGGGCTCCGGGCAGGAGCACAGACGTTGAGGACACGCAGGATGTAGGTAAATAAGCAGCAAAGAAGACGGTCTTGCGGCACCACCACCTCCTTTACTAAGCAAACCCACTTAAAAGCTCCCAGCGAGTTAAACAAGGGGAACCTAAAAGTATGTAAATAAGCAGCGCGGTCCTCATTTCTCGTGGCAGGAAGGGGGAGGAATTAAAATCACAAAACCCCCGCTTGAAACCGCCACAAAAATTCGAGGGGTGGGGAAGGAGGGACGTTGATTTAAAGTTGCCCATTAGTCATTCGCATGCCCCCACCCCCAAATCTTGGCGGCGAGCAGGGGCTGGCGGAGGAGCCGCCCCCATCACCCCCCCCGGTCCCCCCGCCCCGGCCGCGGTGCCCCCCGCCCCTCCCCGGCGGGGCGAGGGACTGATTGGCTGGACCCGGCTCGGCACAGGCCGGGAAAAAGCTTTGTCTGGGGAGTTGGAGTGAAGTTGCGGAGGATTTTAGGCTGGAGACGGCGAGGGAGGCTGTTCAGTCCGGCGGCGAGCGCGGAGAGGGGCGGGAGGACGGGCTGCGCGGCTCCATCCCGCCGGCTCCCGGCCGTCCCTGGATGCTGACGGCGGGAGAGGAGCGCGCTGCCCCGGAGCATCTCAGCCTGGAAGAGGAGCGCGGAGTCAAATGAGAAAGCGGGGATTGCCTACAGATTGTATCTGGACGTCCTGGCACGGTGTGTATAAAAAAGAGCAAAAAGTTTTTTGATCTGTAAGATATTAATACTTGGCTGGCTAGAAAAGAAGGCGTTTTCAAGTTGGAAAGGACCAGATGTGCGCTGGGTTTAAGGTACCGAAGGAAGGCGAAATAATTGCTATTTAACTTGCTGGGAGAAATTAATTGCAAAAACTTACAAATGCACCGAATCGGCGGTAAAATGCACTTTCTGTTCATTTTTGCACTGATGATAATATCTTTCAATAAGGCTGTGCTGGGCAAGAATTTGAAATACAGGATTTATGAGGAGCAGAGGGTTGGATCAGTAATTGCAAGACTATCGGAGGATGTTGCCGATGTGTTATTAAAAATGCCTAACCCTTCCTCGGTTCGTTTTCGAGCCATGCAGAGGGGGAATTCTCCCTTGCTTGTAGTCCGTGAGGATAATGGAGAAATCAGCATAGGAGCTAAAATTGATCGGGAACAACTGTGCCAGAAAAACTTAAACTGCTCCATAGAGTTTGATGTGATCACTCTACCCACTGAACATCTGCAGCTTTTCCATGTTGAAGTTGAAGTGCTGGATATTAATGACAACTCTCCCCAGTTTTCCAGAGCTCTTATCCCTATCGAGATATCAGAGAGTGCAGCTGTAGGAACCCGGATCCCTTTGGACAGTGCTTTTGATCCAGATGTGGGAGACAACTCCCTTCACACTTATTCCCTTTCTGCAAATGATTTTTTTAGCATTGAGGTGAGAACCAGGACTGATGGTGCTAAATACGCAGAGCTGATTGTGGTTAGAGAGCTGGACCGTGAGTTGAAGTCGAGTTACGAACTCCAGCTCACTGCCTCTGATAAAGGGGTGCCTCAGAAGTCTGGATCATCCCTCCTGAAAATCAGCATTTCTGATTCCAACGACAACAGCCCTGTTTTTGAGCAACAGTCATATATGATCCAGCTCTTGGAAAACTCACCCATTGGGACTTTGCTGATAGACCTCAATGCTACTGATCCAGATGAGGGCGCCAATGGGAAAGTCGTGTACTCCTTTAGTAGTCACGTGTCTGCCAAAATTATAGAGACTTTTAATATAGATTCAGAAAAAGGTCATCTGACCCTGCTGAAGCAAGTGGACTATGAAGTAACCAAATCCTATGAAATTGATGTTCAGGCTCAGGATATGGGGCCAAATTCTATTCCGGCTCACTGCAAAATTATAATTAAAGTTGTGGACGTGAATGACAACAGACCAGAAATTAACTTAAACCTGATGTCCACAGAGAGAGAAGAGATAGCTTACATTTCTGAAGGGTCACCCTTGGACACCTTTGTTGCCCTGGTCAGAGTGCAAGACAAGGACTCTGGTGTGAATGGAGAGATAGTTTGTAAACTCCATGGGCATGGTCACTTTAAACTTCAAAAGACTTATGAAAATAACTATTTAATCTTGACTAATGCCACTCTGGATAGGGAAAAGAGATCTGAATATAGCTTGACTGTAATAGCGGAGGACAAGGGAACGCCAAGTCTCTCCACAGTGAAACACTTTACTGTCCAAATCAGTGATGAAAATGACAACCCACCCCGCTTCCAGACAAACAGATATGAAGTTGTTATCTTGGAAAATAACTCTCCAGGAGCTTACATCACATCAGTCACAGCCACAGACCCAGATCTAGGCGACAATGGGCAGGTGACGTACACTATTTTGGAGAACTCTATTTTGGGGAGTTCCATAACCACCTACGTGACCATCGATCCCTCCAATGGGGCGATCTATGCCCTGCGAACCTTTGATCACGAGGAAGTAAACCAAATTGCCTTTGTGGTTCAAGCTAGGGATGGAGGGAGCCAGCAGCTTGCTAGCAATACCACCGTTGTGCTAACCATCATTGATGAGAATGACAACGCTCCTGTCATTGTGGGGCCAGCGCTACGCAACAGCACAGCAGAAATCTCAATCCCTAAAGATGCTGGGATTGGCTTTCTTGTCACCAGGATAAGGGCTACGGATAGAGACTCTGGTATGAACTCTGAACTCAGCTGCTCCATAGCAGCTGACAAGAAAAACAGCATCTTCGTGATGGATCCCCAAACCTGTGACATCTCTATCAATGTGAGTGTTGAATCAGTTCCAGCAAAACAATGGGAGTTTTTAGTGATAGTCCAGGATAAAGGCAGCCCTCAGCTTAGTACTAAAGCCCTTCTTAAATGTACCGTTTTTGAGCACGTTTATTCATTTTCAAGCACAGAAGCAACTTTGGTAAGCCAACCCTCCCTGGACATCTCCATGATAACAATTATATCCTTAGGATCAATATGTGCCGTGTTGTTGGTCATTATGGTTATCTTTGCTACGAGATGCAATCGAGAGAAAAAGGACACCAGGTCTTACAACTGTCGTGTGGCGGAATCAACCTACCAGCACCACCCAAAACGGCCCTCAAGACAGATCCACAAAGGGGACATTACATTAGTGCCAACGGTTAATGGCACTTTACCCATCAGGTCTCACCACAGAGCTTCTCCATCGTCATCCCCGACCCTGGAGAGGGGACAAATGAGCAGCCGACAGAGCCACCACAGCCACCAATCGCTGAACAGCCTGGTGACCATCTCCTCTAACCACGTGCCCGAAAACTTCTCACTGGAGCTCACCCATGCCACGCCAGCTGTCGAGGTAAGGTCCATACCTCAGTTTTGCACATCATTCACTCATGCACTCACTTGGGAATGTGCAGGTATCCCTGGATGCAGCTCGTGAGAGCAAGAGGCAATGAGGTCAATGCCTAATGTGGGGGTGTGCCATGGGTTTCTCTTGAATGCCACAGCTTTTCAACTTTGCTCCAGTATTGACTCATTCCATTACCCTGAGGTACTGGATTAAATGGGGAACAGCATTAAATCTATTATTAATAGCATTATTCCTCGGTTCTTCCCTGTAAGGTCAAAACAGTGAAGTGGAACACAGACAGATCTGTTTTACTACTCACTCTTTTCTTCCTTGCCTTCCCTCTCCCTCTGTACAGCTCCACCTAAGAATGAGTGCTTGAGTATTTATATACAGAAATGATCCAGGAAGTTCTTTTATTGATGGGGGTGAAGAACTAAAAGACTAAACATTGACACAGTTTAGGTACAGCTGTTGTAATATGTGTTCATAGTATCTCAAACTTTGAGACTCCCCATCTCAGTTTTTACTCCAAATGCTGGGTAATGGCTTAAATAAATGAGAGCTGTGTCCTGGCAACTCTTTACATGTAAAGCAATGACATTTTGTTTTGAATTAGGATCCTGGAATGGTAAAGGACTGATTCTAATATATTTAACCAAACCAAAACTCTACCTCTCTTTAATTACTTGTTTTATTTGTTAATGAATTAATCATTATGAGAGGCAGATGAACAGCAGTGCATTTCCTCATTGTAGTCTTCAGGTGTTTCCTGTGTCAGACACTTAACTACAAAATAGTCTGTCGTATTGCATTATATATATGCAGGAATTTGATTTAATTAAGATTTAAAGGGCAAAAAAAATAAACCACAAACAAACCTGAGAAGCAAATTGTGGTTTTACAGCTAGAAACTTGAGCTTTCATTTCAAAGGATCAGTCTTTTCACTTTTTCTTTAGCAGGTTTCTCAGCTTCTCTCGATGCTTCACCAGGGCCAATATCAGCCAAGGCCAAGTTTTCGAGGAAACAAGTATTCCAGAAGCTACAGGTGAGAATCCAGACTATTCTGTACATGCATCTGAAAATATGGACATATATTTTTAATCAAAAAGTGGACTGTAACATATTTGAGATAATGTAATTCACAATTCTCTTTACAGATATGCCCTACAAGATATGGATAAATTCAGCTTGAAAGACAGTGGCCGGGGTGATAGTGAAGCTGGAGACAGTGATTATGATTTGGGGAGAGAGTCTCCAATTGACAGACTTCTTGGGGAAGGATTCAGTGACCTTTTCCTTACAGATGGGAGAATTCCTGCAGGTAAGAGCACAATGGAAGCTGACCGGTTTATTTACAGTGCTGCCTGGCTGTCACTTTGATAAAACTACTCCTGAGAAAGCAAAAATTCTTTAGCTTTCACGTCCTGTGTTTCCTTCCTTTTTACTCTACTTCATGGTAAATACTGAGCTGAAGCCTTGACATACCTACTAAAATGAAACCTCAGACTCAGCTGCAAATCTACTCAGAGCAATGCCTACTCTTTTTTTTTCTTTACTCACATCATGAGCTGGCTCCAGATTCCCCCTAAAAGTACAATCTTCTCCAAGTCCTTAGACTTCTAATGACTGGGTGGATGTTTTTGCAAAGCCAGGCGGTTGTGGTTTGTTAAAAATACACTGAACTATAATTTGGGAGGTAGGTTTTCCACAGTGGGTTTGATACAAACTTTTGCTGTTCAGAAATTGAATGTTAAAAGTGGACTAGAAATATGGATGGAGAAGAAAGAAAAGTATATTTTTTTCCCCCACTGAAAAATGAGCCTGAGTGGCAAGGGAAAGATGTAAGTATGTTCCAGATTTTAAATATTGCAATCCTAATTTTTGGAAGAGAGAACCCAAGAGGTACAATTCAGGAGCAAGAGGCAGAAAGAAAAAAATGAGACAAGGGTGAGTGGCAGTAGGATAAACACACATGTACGTACTCGTGTGTATGAAGCATCACTTTTAAATTTATGCCTAGCTATAGGTTGAATAAAAAGTCATGGGAAATCATGCTTAGTACAGATAGAAGAAATTTGTAATTACTTTAGTAATTATACAGCCTCTGGTTGTACCCTAGATCTTGTTCTTACTTCAGATCATATTACAACCACAGGGCTGGATAATTTCGGTGTAGTTCACTGAACCAAGAGTGTGAACTTAAAAGTTTAGTAAAGTAATTTTATACATGAGGGCCCCTTGCTTTATGGGGTGGTGCAGCACATGTCCCTCCTAAAGTGACCCCCATGCATTACCCAGGGCTGGAGCAGAGGAGGTGGAGTGCTGGATCTTCTTCCCTGGTCTGCCAGGGAAAACAGGGATTGTACCCGACCTTGATGTGCTTTACCCTGAGAAACCTCCTGTTATGCTAGGCAAGAGTAAACACCAAAAGTTCAATTTGGTTTTCTTATATGTTTTAACTTTAAATTTTCCTTAGTATATTTTGCTCCAGACTAGACCTCGTATCACTATCCCTACCTCCTCAAACATGCTCAAAACTGAAGGCCTCAAAAAGTTATCATGTTTTCCAAATCTTTAGCCTACATCTGGAGTATTAATATATTTTTATCCTCTTCCTCCCTAACTCCTACTGCTTATTCCTCTGCCAGCTAACATGAGGCATGTCTCATTCTCTCCTATGCTTAGCAAGGACACGGGGAGGGATCTGCTGGAGCTCTCAGTTGCCAGGGGAACTTCAAATGTAATGGTGTTTGCACTGGCATCCAGCCCCACTGCTGCCAAGGAAGAGCTGTCCCTTTCCAGTGGGCAGCTGGGGGCTGCCAGCAGACAGGAATGATTGTCCTCTTAGCTGGCTAAAATGCCCATGACCCATTTTCAGCTCTTACAATTCCCTCTCTAAACAGGAAGCCAAAGCATAGGATTTCCCAAAATGCCCAGCTAGCTGCATTCAAAGTAAGGAAAACTCTTTCTGAGTGCAGACAGAACTGTGTGGGGCTGTCAAGACTGGCATTTAATCTCACCCAGATGTCCACTTGCTGCTATGCATGGCCTCAATCCATCAGATAAGTGTTCTGAACCTGTTCAGAAGAGACCTGAATTGTTCTGCAGTCCAAATAAATAAAAAGGAGGAAAAGAAAACTTCCTGGAGGTTTCCTGTTCTCCATTTTGAAAGTTTTCTGCATTGTCAGTCTGGCCACAGGCAAAATCCTGTGGGAAAGTCCTTTCAGTTTGTCCCTTTAAGGTGAAATTGGATAGGAATGGAACCAGTTCCTCAAAACTTCACAAATTATATGATCGGAAAGTTCAATAACTGTCCTTGAAAGACTTGTTTTTCTCTCTCTCTTTTTAAATCTTAACGAACAAACTTTAAATTCTGGAAAACAGAAAGAAAAGGAAAAAACTGTTGTGCATCTGGGTGTTTTTTAGTTCATTGCTGATTTAAGGACAGACTGTGTCACCATTCAGTTACTTCAGGGTATCTTTTGATCTTATGTTCAGGAACTTAACAATTTATTATTTTAAACCAAAACCATTCCTGATAACAACAGTAACAAAACTCACACTAAGACAAAACCCACTACTAATGAAATACTAGACCACTGAAAGTATCTAATGAATTTAAAGGAGTCTTAACAGAGTCTTCTTAATTAGAAGAGTAATTCTCACCTTCTGGGATGACTTGAGAACTGGTCATGGATCACTTAGATATTTTTTATCCTTTCTAACTAATTTTCTGTAAATCATCACTTCTCGGCCTTTTGGCTAAGATCAAGTGTAGTATCTGTGATCATACATGGGAGCAAAGTAGGCATTTCAGTCACTCCTATCAAAGCTTCAGCCACTGATATATTCTAGTTTGCTTTGTTTGTTTGAAGCTGCCTGGGTCAGCAGTTATTTTGTAACAGCTTGTGCACTATCCAGACTGCAGCCTGAGCTTGTAATCTTGAAGAAATTCATACTCTCGCTTGCAAGACACAGAGAAAGTTTATACTTATAGGAATGGAAAGGCCATTAGGAAAGCAAACAATATGATAGGCTGTGTAAACTGCAGAGATAAATAGCACTGACAACATGAGAGTAGGACTTTATCAATCACTGGTACATCCTAAGCTGAAATACTCTGTTCGGTTCTGCTTACACCACTGCAAAAAGATTTTTTGATAAACGGAGTGGATCCAGAGCCAGATGGAAAATGTGATGAGGGAGCAAGTGAAACTTACAGGGCATGTCTGCAAACATTTCTTATGTACTCAATATGCACAGAGAAAGAACAAGTAACTCTATTCTGTGTGGGGCAATCTAACTATTAAATGAATAGGGCAGAAGTTTCTTACGGTCAAAATATGCATAATGTAAAGAGCTGTGATTTCTGAAAACTGTCTTTTGAACCATGTGACTCAAAACCAAGTTAGTGGCCCCAGTAGAACCCAGGTCTTCTCCAGCAACTCTGCCAGGCACACAGGCAGGGCCTAGTCTGAGACAAGGCTTTGTGTCCTACAATTAGTTCCCTTTGGAATGGAACATTTGGCCTCTCTCCTGGCACATCCCTCTCTGCAGGTCTGTCAAATTGGGCTTTTCCTGTCTCTGCTTCCAGGGACCATTGCCAGACCTCTGAGTGTTTGGAGAGGACTGCTGCAGTGCTCCTTCATGGTCTAGTTCAGAGCAGTGTAGCTCTCAGGGATGCAGTCACTTGCCCTCATTTCTTCTACCTGAGAGACATGAATAAACCAAGGAGCTGAGAGAGCAGCTCTGTTGTCTTCTGCTCTTCAGCCCTCATCGTGTACCTGGGTGCCCATCTGGTGGGTTAGAGCCCTCCTTTTGCCAACATCTAAGCCAGCATGGTCCAGTGACCTGAGCTACAGAGGTGCAAGTGCACTTGCGAGTATAAATGCAGTATAAACACCATAGTCACACAGAGTAGGAATTAAGCCCTAGGTATTTTGATACTAGATTAAAATTGAACTGATTCACTTAAAAAGGTAATAATGGCAGTGGATCACCTCGAATTCTACATACACTTCATTGTCAGATAAAAAGAGGTTTAATGGAGAAGGAGATCCCTCTGCATGTTAATATTCTTTGCTCTTTATTTCCCCTGTCCATTTATTCCCACTCTGATATGCTTCACTATTTGCTTGTGGAAGACTTCACTAAAACTCAAGTGAATGCTTGGAGGTAGAAACACCTTCCTTTTATTTTATGTTTGTTTTAATGAGCTAGCATTGTACAAAGGGATTGAATGGCTTTAAGCCACAAATGCTTGTTTTCCGCCTGGGATTTACATGTTTATCTTCAACCTTAGTTAAGCAATCACATTACTGTCTTACATGTTCTGCATTGGTCATTCCCATTTTTTTGAGACCATTTGGCAGTTGAAGTACGTTTAGATCCAGACCATTTGTATTTGCCACCTTCCTGCACACAGAAAATGAAACCAAACACCAGATTTGAACATCTTTGGAGACATTTAGTCCTGGTGTCAGTCCCTGTGAACGTAGGTACTATCTGCAGCAGGAGAGGGATACTCACTCTCCTCATGTTTCTCTTGCAGCGATGCGGCTGTGCACAGAGGAGTGCAGGGTCCTGGGGCACTCTGACCAGTGCTGGATGCCACCACTGCCCTCTCCCTCCTCCGATTACAGAAGTAACATGTTCATCCCTGGGGAGGAGTTCCAGTCGCCCCAGCAGCACCTGCAGCAGCAGCAGCATCAGGGCCTCGAGGATGACGCCCAGGCTGCTGACACCAGTGAGAAGAAGAAGAGCTTTTCAACGTTTGGGAAGGACTGCCAGAGTGAGGAGGAGTCAGGGGACACCTGCACCTCCTCCCTCCTCTCTGAAATGAGCAGCGTCTTCCAGCGCCTGCTGCCTCCCTCCCTAGATGCCTACACGGAGTGCGATGAGATGGATCGCTCCAGCTCCTTGGAGCGCAGGAAAGGACATTTGCCAGCCAAGACTGTAAATTATCCACCGGCAGTGGCAGCCTGGGCAGCCAGCACACATTTCCAAAACCCTGCCAGCAACGGGCCCACTCTGGGGACTCACTCGGGCGCGCAGCCTTCCTCCAAGTGGCTGCCAGCCATGGAGGAGATCCCGGAGAATTACGAGGAAGATGATTTTGACAACGTACTCAACCACCTCAGTGATGGCAAACACGAACTCATGGATGCCAGTGAGCTGGTGGCAGAAATTAACAAGCTGCTGCAAGATGTCCGGCAGAACTAATTGTTTCAAAAACCTATTTTTCCATATTTATGGAAAACTGGAAGGGAAAAAAAAAAAAAAAAAGAACAAAACAGAGACTGAGAAGAACTGGCATTGCCAACTAGTTGCATTTATCATAAATGTGTCTGTGTATGTTGAATATTAAAATACTGTATTTTCATATGTACACAATGCAAGTGTGATTATCTTTATCTGTATTTTAAAAATACATTTGTACCTTATATTTATGTGTAATTTAACAAATAAATTTTATTTTTGTACACCCACAGCAGGCATGTTTTCCTAAATGTATATAGATGGTACCACCCTTGTCAAACTTTGAGTGTTCTTGCCACAGCGGCATGTTTAAAAAAAAAAACAACAAAAAAGGGATATTGTTTTCCCTTATTATTTCTTTTAAATGTTTCAAATATAAATTCAAACCACTGAAAAGTTATGCAAACATTAGTTTCAATAAATGATCCAACATCTTGTTGCAACGTTTTATAATAAAGACTTGACAACTCCCATGAAACCTAAAATGTCCTTTTTTATTTTGATGCCTTTGGTCTATGAAGTCATTTTCTCATTTAATTAATGGATTATTGCAGGCTGGGGTCTTCCTGTCTTTGGCAGATAAGTGTTTTCCCCAGTGAAAAAATTATGGAATTCAGTGATGGGTCTTCCACTGTGATCTCTGCAAAAAAATGTCAATTTATTGTGCTGTTGTTTCACTGCAAAGCCAGTTAAAGTCAGTGGTGTATACTTGAAAGACAGCAATAAAATCAGCTTTTCTGACCTCAAGCTGAATTCTCAATTTATGTAAATAAAAAAATTGGAATGCACTGCTTTATCTTTGTAAATGACACAAAAATAAAAGGAATGTTGCATCTTCCAGAAAAGCAGCTATATTTTGCTTCTACAAAGCAGCTATAATTTTATATTAGCTATATTTTTTCTCTGTTAGAAGTGTGCCTGTCTTGTATTTGCACAGTAGTACAGAAATGCTTGGAGTTCCCAGAAGGGAGCAAACCTGCAGGTACAATGGCTCTCATTGAATCCAGTCCTTCTACAGTGGGGCTTCTCTCTGTCCTGAAAACAGTAATTTATACTGTGGTGCTATTGCCACTGAGGGGGTGATGTAACTAATATTGCTCAGATAAAAGTCAGTGTGGTCCCTTTAGTTCTTTTTCTTGGTTAGCCAGTCACACACAAGGAGACTTCTGTAATAGTAAACAAATAGATTTTTGGATTTTGCAGTTGAGAAACATGGGTAGGTTTTGGACTCCCAATGCTCGCTGCAGGAGAGTGTTAGGTTAGTCAGAGATGGCCAGAAAAACTGGTATTTTGGGCTTTCATTCAGAGCTGCAGATGCATATTTTTAAAGGATATACTTTTTACCTGTGAAAAACTGGTGGAATAATCCAAGTCAATCTGGGCATGAAAACTGGTACACTTTTATTCTGAAGAATTGCCCTTGTCAAGTATCTTATAGAATATTTTTTTTTAATGTTAGATACAGAAAAATCCTGTTTAATATTACCCAAGGATTTTGTTGCAGGCACAGGATTTATTTGTTTTGTCTGTGTGCAAGAAAACTTTAGTCTCATTATTGGTTTCACAGCGCTGTAGATGCAACATATGAGGATGTGCAGACATTTGTTGACACCTGAACAAGAGAGAGATTCTCAAATTGCTTACACATCAGGAGCTCGTGCATAAAGCTATACTGGTTAGAATACCAGGACTTCAGATCTGGAGATTTATTATGGTACCTTTGAATGCCAACAAGATTTGAGCCTCAGTGAGTTGCCATCTGTTACTGAAAGGAAGAAGTTGTAACACCTCATTTATTAAATATTTGAAAACCTCTTCCCTGTTTTTCCCCTTCCTTCCCACTAATAGGCTTTACTGGCCCCAAGAGCCTCACCTGGGTCCCACCTTCCTGCTCCTCCTCATTCCAAGGGCTCAGGAGCTTGTTTAAGCTCAACGTGGGGCAGGCAGCTGTTGCCTGAGTGTTGATCCACCCTTACCTCCCAGGATGTACCTGGGACTGACTTTATAAACATGTTTCCAACCCATATCCAGCTGCTGCTGACAGGAGTCCTTGGATAGACCCTCATCCTGGTTTGTCACCTTGATGTGCTGAGGGCTGCGAATTGACCCCTTAGTCACCCCACTTGGCTCAACCTGCTGTGCTCAGGTACTGTGGGATTGCACCTTGTCAGTGCAGGTACTGCTTGTGTTGGGTTTGCTCTCAGCTCCTGGTCTGTCTCCTGCATCCCTCTCCAGGGCAGATGTGCTCTTGGTGCTTCCTGACAGTATTTCATGCCCCATGTTCATTGCAAGTCAACTCTTTATGGCAGTAAGATCAGGCTGACTCTGAAGCCAGTCGTGATGCTGTAGCAGTCCTACCAAGTCCTAAAGTTCACCAAGGCATAGCTTCTTCCTTAGCTAGGTTGTTTTTGTCTCATCTCAGCCCTCCCTTTTCAGTTTCTCTTTTTCAGTATCCAGTTTTGGTCCCGTTCTCCAGATTCCCTCACCTCATTCTCCTTTCTTCTTGGCTCTCTGACTTCACTTCCATTAAAATCTGACCCATGTACTAATCCTGCACAGCCCATAAACATGTTTATAGAGTACATGGTATCCCAATAGCACTGCCAATAAATGAAATTCCCAGTTTCTACCTCTTTAGTTGCATCTCCCTAACACACCCTTCAAATCCTCTCTTGCCCTAATTTTTTTTGATGTGTAATTGTAATTACAATGCAACTGTAAGCTGAATTCCTGAATTCCCCCACACCCAGTACCTTTTACTGGGTGACTGTATGCAGTGAAAAGGGCTGAACTTGCACGACTGCATCTCCCCACTGCTGACTTTGCACAGGAGAGGGAAGCTCAGGAGAGCAACTCCAAAGACAAAACTCGTGTCTGCTTAGGAAGCGGCTGGTGATTTGATTCCAGCCTGGGCACGCACAGTCTGTGAGATGTATAGCAGGACTCATGGTTATGTTAAAAATGTACAAGGTGATAGTTTGAAAATAGCTATTAACCTTGTAAATTACTTTAGTTTTCTGTTGACCTGGATAAGGCATTGCTGTCTGCTACAAAATCAGCAGCTGAGTACGAAACTCCCCTTCAAGTGGTGTAGACTCCTACTTCATAAATAAATGTAGAAAGCTGTTCTTCATTTCTAGAGCAGGAAATATTAGACAGTCAGGCTCAGACTGGTTTGCTCTGTCTGCAGACTTTCAGGGCAGCTGATAAGCTCCATTTTCACAGTCATATCATCCACTAGGGATTATCAACCTGTTTTAAATTTAAAATCCTTAAATCAGTTTATGCCCACTGGCCCATGTCACATGGATAGTCTCAATGACTTAAAGAGCCATTGTTTGCAGAGGAGACTTTCATAGACTGCAAAGAGTTTCTCTGGTAGCACTAGGCATCCAAATATCGTAAAACACGTAAGGTTTTCCTGGAGGGGATTTCTGTACCAACATACAGTAATAGTATTTGGTATGTACATTGCTGCAAGAATCTTATCATGCAAAGAGACCAGCAATAAGACCAGTCTCCAGGAACAAAAATGTTTACTTAGATTATATCTGAAATGCATCAGAGTTTGAGTTGTATTTATTATCAATAGGAAGCTTACTAAAAGATCTGTAGATAGCAGTAAATGAGGGAAAAATCTACCTTAATCCTACTTTAGAGTCCCTCTTTTTCTCAGGTTTTCTTTATAAATGAAATTATATATCTATTTATATATGTATGTGTACACATACCTAAAAACCCTAGCAGCAAATCTCTTCCATGTCAAGAGCAGGGAAAACTGATATTATGCAGATTTAAAAAATATATACAATAAATATTGATTTGCCACATTTTGACAGCTAGTTGAGAGTTAGGGGTGGTGGGATTAGCTGGTGTGGTTTAAGCACCAAACATGAGCATGATTATTCTGTCCAGAACAGTAGGTTGCTAGCACTTCTATAAATGCTTACCAGTTTTATCTTCTTGGTATCATAATGACAGAAAAGGTAACGAATATCATCAAATAGTAATTACCAGAATACTGATTATCCCTGGAAGTGTTCAAGGCCTGGTTGGATGGGGCTTTAAGAAACGTGATCTAGTGGAAGGTGTCCCTGACCATGGCAGGGGGCTGTCGATCAGGGGGTTAAGATGATCCTTAACATCCCGTCCAACCCAAACCATTCCATGTGCTAGCGGTTCTGGCATTCCCTCTATATATGGAAATGTTAAGCCTTTTGAAAAAATACAAAGCTTTATTAGTGGATGCTTAACCACTACTTTTCTGCAGGTTCCATCTAAGTTTTTTGTATTCAACTCTGAAATGGTTGCATTAAAAAAATTTACTGAAAAATTATCTGAGTTGTTTGACCACTTATTTAAGTTGTATTTAATAAGTCACCACTGCATTGCACTTTACTGCTGGGTGCCCATTAAGATAAGAATATCAAAAGGATGTGGCTGTCAATAAAGTCTTTGCTACATTCTTTACCCCCGTTGTGTATATAGTTGCTATGTTTAAGAACAGAAACAGAAAGCAAATGAAAGCCACCACTAAGTATTTAACCTTTACAGTTTCCTATCTTTTTCTTAATGAAAAATTAAATTTCATAGAAAATGGCAGGAAATTTAATTTCTTTCTCTGCAAGCCATAGAGAATTTCAGTTGCTTCCAAAGATTAGAAGACTAGAAACCCTCCATTTTAAGTGTTAGGTTAACATAACATCTGAACTGAGATCCCTGGGAGACTATGGTATACACGTATTTTCTTTCAACAGTGCAGGTTGATACACTTTCAGGCAGAATTTAACTCCTTTCCATACCCCAGGGTCAGACTCTGCCTGCACACAAAACTTGTCCTGCAGCGTATTCTCTGACCTGGTTTATATAGATAAGAAAAAGGATGTGATAATATCATAATTTCAGTCTATAAAAAAATTTATAATTACAACCCTGTTGCACTTTATGTGCTCAGATCTGTAAAATCATAAATCAGTGAGCACTCATAAAAATAATATTATGGGATCAAGTGACTCACTACTGAAAAAAGAGCCTCTCTGAAGAGACACACAGGAACAGTTTAAACTGTACTGTAACCGTACTATTTACAACAGAGTTGGTAAATAATATCTTGTTTAATTAAAACTCAGGGGAGCCCCTGAAAAAAATGGGTAATAACTGAAGCTGAAATCTGACCAGTGCACGCATTCTCCTACTACTTGCCTGAGTAGCAGGGTGGGAAATACAGTGAGAAATGATCATGCAAACAGTTTTATGGCTTACAGGAAGCATTTAAAGCTTCACCAGGAATCCAGTTTCATTGCATGACTTTGTAATCCATTGCCCAACTCATTTCAGGGCCTCTGTGCTGCAGAGGTTTGCCTCTCTGAACATGCATACAAGACTGGACTCCAGAGAAAATTGAGTAAGAGAAAAAGGAGATGCATGCTGTGCTAGGCGCTGGAAAGCAATTGTTTGCCCTTCCAGGCAGTCACCCCTCAACTCTCATTTGTGGTTTTTTTTCCCTCTCTGTGGCTAAAAATATGCGTTTTAAACATTAAACAAAGGCAGCAACTTCAATGGGAATATTTGAAATTGTATGGTAGGCTAGTGGGGTAGGACAAGAAGTTGAAGCTTCCTGTGAAGACAAAGGGGTTTGAAGCTGGGCTGTCTGATAGCTCTGGTAATGGTAAAAGTACATGCTATACTTTCATATACTTATATTTTGTGAGGAAGAATTGTTATAAGCCCTAGTCCTGAAGATAGCATGGGTGATGGTGGGGTTTTATTTAAGAAAAATAAAATTTTAGCTTAAACTATTTTTTTTAAATTTTGCCTTCAATCCAAGTCCAGTATGCTGCCCTCTCAGACATAACTGTGGAGGGTGATCTGTCCCCATAGACTGAAAATTTAATCCCTGCTGTCATCATCTGCTTTTCTTACTGGTTGGTTCTTACTGACATTTGCTGTCAAGCACGAAGTTCTTCCTGTGCATTGCACAGAAAGCATGTGAGTTCTGTAGATCCTGATATTTTAAAACATACATATATTCTTTTGTGCACTTAGTCTTCAATTACTGTGAAAATTCATACAAGAGGAAGCCTACTTCCCATTTGTTTCATTCAAATAATTCCTTCATTGTTTTTTTCCTTCTCTCAATGATTTGGATGCCAATAACCTTAATCTCACAAAACATTGAATGATTTTTGGGGGAAAAATAAATAGCAGTGGTGGGCAAATGAATTGGGAAGCCAGTGCAGTCTCAAAAGGTCTAGGAGAGCTCTCTATATGTAGAGTCCACAGAGTTTGTACAGCAAATATGGACACTGATAACCTTGAATATTTTTTTTTATTAAATTATTCGGTGCAAAATGGTATTTTTGAATTTCAAACTTTACCAACTTGGTAAGATTAATTTCCAGCTAATAAGGGAGTGTCCTAGGGTCATCATGGAGATTTAAGTAGAAACCATGAATTATACCTTAAAAGGAAATGTTCTTGCTGTTGTGTATGGAAAATGAAACAGTCTCTCATATATGGTAGTGTGTTATAATAACTTGTCACAACTTAGTATCTTATCTTTTTAAAAGATAAGATTTCTGCAATGATTATATTTGGATCTCAGAAGGAGAATTCAGACTATCCCATTACTATTATGTACAGCTAAAATAGCTAAGACAAGGAAAATAAGCAAAGTCTAGATGAGAGAGGATTGTGTTTGTGTCTTCTTTTCACAGGCTCCAGCTGGTCTTGAAATAAAACGGTTTCTCTATCCACACATAAATAGATTTGTGACATGTTTAAAAGTACATTGCAATGAAACATGGGTGAAATGGAGAGGGAGGCACATCTGAGCGTGGTAATAATTTCATATGTACAGATGGATCATGGACAGACTCTTTCTCTTTAAACCTGGATAAAGTAGTAAGAGAGGCTATTGCCCTGGAAAAAGTTAACTCCAAGAACCTTGTGGTCTAATGAGCTGAAGGTGCTGCCTGTGCGTGAGAGAGTGTGGAAAAAAAAATCCATATCCAAGTTAATATAGTACTATGCAATAGAAAAAGCAGAGGAACAGATTAAAAAGATTCCTATTTTCTTTTTAATCAGGCCTGTGCTGTTTCAAGTAATGCCCTTCATCCACAATATTTGTAAACTGACAGGTAACCTGGCTTTTATACAAATGATGACAAACAACCACAGTGGCTTAATGCACCTCTAACAATGATGGATACTTTTTATTCAAATAAAATGGAAGCATAAGCTTGCTAAATTGGCAGGCTTGAGACCTCTTGGGCTTAACTTGACCCATCTGGTTTTCTTAAATTCTTGCAATAATTAGGTCACCTAACTAAAAAGGACATGCTTATTTGTATCCAGGCTAGAAAAGTGTTTGTGGTGAAATGATTTCATTATAATCTTTTCAAAATATCAGTGAGTGATATTATAACCCTTTTATGCAACTTCGTGTTTGGATATTTTGTTGTCGTTGTGTCTGACCTGACCCTGTGGAAAGTCCTATATTTTAAACTTTTAAAAACTTTTAGAAAGAGAATATAATTTTGGCGTTTGCAGTTTAGTGGTGCAATAGGTGAAAGGCATTTACTCTGCTCTAAGGAACAAAGTGGTGCTATATCAATCATACTTTATGATCTTAAAAGTCTGTGGAACAAAAGCTCAAGTGTAGATGTGTTTGTTGAAGGGCAACCAAAATTCAGCTCTCTCTGATGGTTCTCGTCTCACTGTAGCACTTAGATCAGCGAAGCTGCACATGTTTGAGTACATAACTTCATATGGGAAATAGCAAAGACATTTATCATTGGAAACATTTGTAAATAACTGAAAACTCAGTGGCTTCCTTCCAGCGTGGGTGGACAGAAGTAACAACTTCAACACAGATTTCTTCAACATTGTTTACAGAAGTCTACAGCAAAACACTCACGCAGAATATGCAGCAGCTCAAGTTAGCTCTGCAGAGAGACAATTTGTCTGCATGTATAGTTCCACACTTTTGCATATATTAAATTACCTCATTCCTTCATATCACAGTGAAACTGTTTTCTGGAAAAGGTATGCACATGTCATTAAGTGCAATCTTAAAATACAAGTTTTAGGCAAAAGAAAGCATATGTTAAAATGTGTCAGCAACGAACCAAAAGGATTATTTGGCAATTAAGCTATAATGAAACTTCAAAAGTTAAAATATGAAACATAGCCACAGGTATTCATGAAGATTTTACTCAATTGAAAATCAGTTTTTTACTTTTACAGAAAAGTCAAAATCAATCATGTTCTTGCGAATGGCTGCGTGCTATGGTGTTCCTAATGGCTTAATTTCTGATAAGTATAAAAAATTAAAATATAAAATGAGAATCTGTATGTGGAATGCACTACTGTTTTGCAAGTAAATGTAGTGATTTTGGGTTTAGATTGAAATAGAAACAGATACTGAAAGAGGAAATTCATTCATAAATCCCTGCTTTAGTCTTAAAAGACTACAGGTTAGATATTATGGTAAAAAAAATTTATGTAAAAATCTATGGGTTCTTGTATACTTGAAGTTATTTCATCTACTTACAACCTACTTTTACTATCATTGCCATGACTTAAAACTCCTGAAACGCTTGTGTTAAGAGTAAGTTTTTAATGGTAGTCCTTCATTGAAAATGAAGCTGTAGTAGAATGGTAAACCATGTATCATCAGTACCAACTGTAATTAGGGTGTGGTGGAAGAATTAGAATAGATACCATTTCCCTGAAACTCAAGAGAAGCCTCCCATAAGGCACTATTGTTATTTTAGCAACTTATTTTGGAACTGAGCAAAGAGAAAAATACTCTCCTTTCCTTCCTATTCTTCTTCTTCTTATCCCAGATTTCCAAGGAAAAAGGAAGAGCAGGGAAAAGACCTGGACAACTGTACTTCAGAGAAGGTACTAAGGCTGTTTGGGAACACTTGTTGGACGTGGAATATGCCTTATGGATAAATCCTCTGAGTCAGGTACTTTGCTGGACCTTGTGCTTTGTGACTGGTAAGTCCTGCCTGGGGTCTGTTGCCTGCTGGGTACGATTGGTCTGATGAGGACTGGGGTAGATTCTGTTATTGCAGAGCTGATTCAACAAGCCCAGTGGCTCCAACACGGTCTGTTTACAGCTTGGCTGGGGCCTGAAAAGGCTGGATGTCTGTCAGCACTAGCAGGAGTCGTCCAAATGAATCTGATACCTCAATCCAAGGACTGTTGGCTGCATGGGAGGCAGCCAAACATGTGGTGACTCTTCGGGCTGGCGGGACGAGAGTGGCTGGCTCATAGGGCGGTGCCTCTGCAGAAGGTTTGTGCTCACTCTCTCATTTCCTCTCTGGTTGTTGGACCAACATCCAAAAAGATTCATGCCCTTTCTATGCCCTGGGGCTCTGACTGAGCTGGCCAGGTAGCAAATGGTGCTTCTGGAAAAAGCCCAGCTTATAAACTGGGGAGTGAAGGGTGAGATCTGGCGTCTTTTTTGACTGAGCACATTGTCCTCAATAATGGTCTTTTTCACTGAAAGCAGCAACACTATTATTATCCCTCCATGGAGTCAATAGGCAATAAATGAAAGCCCGTCTGACTTCAGAAATTAAAATTGATTCCTTCATTTTGGAGACAGCTTGTGTTCTCTCCATTCCCCTTGGAACCTGAACACACAGAAACTGCTGCCAAAATCAGGATGATGCTGTGAGGGTATCAGAAACAGCACTCATAAATATCAACAGGAGGCAAACACAAACAAACTTGGGTGTATAGGGTAGCATCTGTTTGGTTGTGCTGGGGGCAAATCGGGAATGAGAGAGGAATGTCACCCAGCTAGAGGGTCCATGAGAAAATATTTCAGCTCTAGTTTTTCTCCTGAGAGTTGTTCTGCAGTATATTCCCAGACAATTTACAGAAGAGTTACTTACTGTACATTACATATGGTTGAAAGAGTGTCTTTGGGCAATTCGGTTAAATGTTGAGCCTGGGACACATTGTACAAGACCAGTGAAATCAAATAAGATGTGATAGATTGCTGCTAATGCTTTATTTTAGAAGTAATATTATATGTTTAGTAGCATTACACAGTTTAGTGGTATCTTCCCATAAAGCATAATTTAAGGAAATGATACCTGAAAGGAAAAATAGAGAAGACAGAAGTATCTCTCCAAATACTTATAAATGCAAACATTTTTTGTGGGGCACTTTGGAGACTACATAATTATCCTTACTTTTTTACCTCATGTTTTAAAATACTTGTTTCAGAAGAGATTATTGATGAGAGAGAGATGAAGCACAATTATACTTGTTTTTGCTCTCTTTTTCCATCCTGCTTGGAGATGGTGATCTGGTCCTTACTCTCTGGAGGGTCTCCTTGCCCCTCCCAGTGTTTCTCTCCATAGCTTTAGTAATTCACAGAAAGCAGTTTGTAACCCAGGAGGCATTTTAATCACATTGGAAAACTCTCAGGTGAGCCCTTAGTAAAATAAGTAAATTCAGTATTTAGAAAAATAACATTTATGAAGCTTAATTTAGCAAGCTTACTCAGGCACAATTTTCTGGTGTCTCCTAGAGCTCCAGGAGTAGTTAATGTGCAATTCACTCCAGCCAGCACTGGCTGCTAGGTTGAATCATTCAATATTTATGGTTGTTTAATCTACTGGGCAAAAACCTAGAACATATATTGCTAGGACCCAAATTTATTTTGTAACACAAATGAAACTCAGGAAAATACTTATTTTAAATCTGTTTAGACAAGAAGACTATTCTCTAAATTATTTTCTATGTGTTTTTTTGCTATGGAATTGGGGTTTTTTGTTTGTTTTCATTGCATTTTAAGGAGACCAAAAATAAAATCAGAAAAATTTATATCCTGGGTGAATTGAATTGGCTGAAGGACAAACAAACAGTGACTGAATACAAAAGTGTTTATGAAGGTTTTTATAAAGTGAATATCAATGCTGTGAGCTACTCTGAATGTTTTCTTAACTTTACAAAAAGGATTTTTTTAAAATGAAGTTACTTTAAGAGACACTCAGTGAGAGAATACACTGGTTATTTAAACATATGAGTGCATGGAGAAGGATGCTATTCTGATTTACAACAAAACAACAAAATTAGACCACTGCCAAACACTGTTTTGTAAAAAGATATCTCTAATCAGCAATAGCCAAGTACATCAGAAAATACAACAGGTTCTTCAGTTGTGATGATGTTGATACCAGAAGATCAGCAAATTTCCCTCTTGCCCTTTCAGAAGGGCATATATACATATATATCTCAACGACTTCAAGTGGCAGGGGGGAAAATAGCATCCAAACTAGAGATAAAATAAGGATATTTGCAATATCATTCATCAATATCAACCAAAATCAGATATTAATGTATAAACAATCAACCATCTACTCCAAGTTGTACTTGAAACAGGTTGAGAAGGGCTTTTAACAATGAGTTGTCTCAGCCAGGAGATTAACTACTTTTGTCCTATTAATGTAAACCTCTGTTGTACAAAACCACAACAAAATTTATGGCAGCGTGGGATGGGCAGTGTCACTGGTAATGGAAACTGTGGCAAATGGTCTCTTACGGGGTTTCAAAATCCACAATTTTCATTCAAACTTCTGCTTATTAATGAAGCAATTTGATATTTTTGGACTGGCATTTACCAGTAAAAGCTTGCCAAATGTCATAGATCCCAGCAGTTTGAACTTCAGGGTGAACAAATATTTTGTTTTAAAAAAAAATATTTTCTGAAATAGGGCAGATTCTACTACAGCTTAAAGAAAACCACATCTTGGTATCTATGACAGTTTAATGCTGTAAAACTTTCTCTTGACTCGTTTGATGACAGAATATTTTTTTTTCTCTTGGATAGTGAAAATGCTTAATAATTTTGAGCAATGGGCATATGCTTAGCATAACTGTTCACATATCTGGGTTTTATTTCCCTCCTTTTCTCTCTTCTCCAATCATATACAGTTCATAAAAAGTTGTCTGATTCCCTAATCCAGAAAACTAATATATTAAATGTCCCATCTCCCTTCTATAGTAGTAAAAGCAAAAGTTGAGAGACAATGAGGGGGATGCATCCTGGATCTAATTCAAGAAGGACATTAACAAAGAAAATAGTACCTGGTTTACTGAGCACAAAAGCTGATCTCCAAAACACTACAAATAGAAAATCCACATCTTCATCCTGCTTCCACATTTGAGTTTGTTTTTAAACAAACATGTTCCTTGATGTAGAACATGATTAAGAGAAGATTGGAGCAACAGCAGCTGGTTGTCTAAGAGAAATCCTCAGGACCATTTTGATCAGTTAGAGAGCAGAGCACAGCTCTTCACAGAGGATATCTAAGAAGCATCATGGAATAGGATCACAAGTAATAGGCTTAGCAACTGGTCATTACAAGAAAATGGTTGGAGGCTGGGAGAACATTAGGAAGAATGTAATATCCCCACGATATGCCCTGCACTATTCTGTATTACAGTAATTTTGTTTTCTGTGTGTGTCTTTGCTTAGTTGGAGGCTATTGGGGAAATGATGAGTAACAGAGATGCATGTTTAAATTTAAATGTAAACTTCAGTTTAGACTGGAATACTAAGACTTTGAAGAAAGTTCGGTAGGAGACAGGAACTTAGAGGAATTGCAGGACTGCAAAAGGTAGTAAAATGAACAATGTAGCCATTAAAAAAAAACCTACCAGAAAACCATTTAAAATGGTATAGGTGGGGGACTTAAGTGAAAGAACAGAACACTGCTTTTAGTCCAGAAACTGGCAAGGAGCTCTGCATAAGCAGCTCATCCAGTTCCTGCAAAGCATAACAGGATGGAAATTAGAGATAGAAAATAATTATGTTATGCAGGACATTTTCCAGTGCTAGCAGAGAAGGAAAGAAGTGGAAAATACATCTCGTGTCACTCTCATGTCCCCTCTGGCTATATTTGGAAATGACATGAATAAACTCTGGAGGGAACCTCACCCAGTCAATTCTAGCCAGAGGCAGTTTAACAGCATGTGAGATGACAGGAGCTAGGAGGGAAAATTTGTGGGGATGATCATACAGATGGGGAACCTCTTTACTTTGTGACTTGGAATGCTTTTAATGAATTTATTAGCATAGGAAGTGACCAAATGCTGTGATGATAATTTGGTTTGGTGTAAGAGCTGTTTTCTCTTTGTGCCCATGCACCAAACCCTTCCCTTCTGCCTTCCTTCCTGGGGCTGCAGTGCTCCCATGCTAGAGCTGTACCTGTGGGGCCCTGAATAGTTTCTGATGGGCAGAATATCCTCCAAGAGGACACTTGACAGCAATTTGGAAATTTTACAAATTAAAAAAAAAAAAAAAAATCATGGCACTTGATCTCTTCTGACCTAGTAGTCAGAAAGTTATAAAGGTTTCATTGAAAAGGGGAGAAGTCCCTTTGAGTCAACTTGGACAGTTGACAGCAAAAAATAACGGAATTTTAAACTAAATAAGATCTGCCTCTCTGTCTCTGTTTGCTGTTCAGCTCTGTGCTCTGTTTTTATTCTGGTTTTGAAGTTAAATTCCTGTAACTGCTGCCACCAAAGCCAGGTCACATGAGTAGCAATTCAAGACTTTGTAATTATGTCAGTCTTTTTCAATCACCCAACTACAGACGCAACTACAGTTGCCAAAAAAGAATCTAAGAGTTTTCTTTTCTTTTTTTTTTTTTTTTTTGTGTGATATTTTTCCCCCCTGTCAAATTTTGTTGAAGTAGTTTATCTGGGTTTGGGTTTTTTTAATTGCATATTTTTAAATATATTGGCAGATTACTCAGAAACCACCTGACTGGGTTTTTGTTTTGTTTAATTTTTTGCAAGCACAACTGTACTTACACTCTTCCTCTCTTTACCGAAGGTGTTTGCTGATGTGACAATTTAAAATGCAGTCCCGAGTAGTCAGTCAGACAGTTACTGCAAATAACATGGGGTATGCATGCTTGAGTAGGACCAAGAAATAGACATAAAAAATGTTTTAAAATGCAATTTATTCACCCTAGCATGTGAAAGATCTGAAGTGAACTAGTTATCAGTTTTAAAGATTAAGGAAACCTTTTTTTGACTGTGGTTTTTTTGTTGGTTTTCCTTTTTTCTTTTTTTTGGAAAAAGAAATACTCTGGCATCTTGAAATGTGACATGGTGGGTGTTAAGGAAGCCAAACTATGCTGGAGTCTTCTTTTATTGGCAAAAATAGTTTACTCTTCTCCAAGACTCTGGACAGCAAATGTTTTTGTAATTGTTACCATACGACGTCTGCATGATCGGAGTCACCAGTTTATGAGGTAGCGTGAGTCTGATCTTTGTAGTGTCAAAATGGCTGTGTCCTTTGAAGTTATGGTAGCTGAGCAGATTTCTCTCAGCTGCAATATCTGGCCAAACTGATGAACTGATTATGGTTGTGTTTTGGGGAAAACTTACCTTTGATCTCAGGTACTTTGGAATGAAAGGAAAGCTCAGTGCATTACTTAAGGTTTTATACTCTACCAGTGCTTTCCTGTTAGCATGGGGAGTTAGAATGAGATGATCTTTAAGGTCCCTTCCAACTCAAGCCATTCTGTGATCCCAAAGGAGGTTTGTACTGGTGTTGAAGCAGTTTGTTGCTCACAATCTCATGGAGAAGTCCAGGGAAGCTCATGGCCACCTTCTGGACCCCAGGAGATGAGTAGCCTTTCCCTTGAGCAGTGATAAGCAGAAGGGAAAGAACATAATCAAAACTGATATAGTTTGAACTATATCTGAAAAATGAGAGAGTGTTGTGATTTAACCTGGCAGGAAGCTGAACACCACACAGCTGCTTGCTCACTTCCCATCCACCCCCTGTGGGAAGTGGGGAAATAAGGAAAAATTCATGTGTTGCTGTCCATTCATGGCTGGGCTTCGCAAATGAAGATTTGAGGAGGATTCTACCCACACTTGCTGCAAATGGGCTGATGGCTAAAAAGGCCAATGCGAGATTGACAAGTCTGGTTGCAAAAGGCACAGCAGAAAGTCTCCTTAGGCAGTATTGGCAAGACACAGTTCTTTCTGCGTTGTCTTTTCTCCTCAAGAGTGTCTTTTCTCCTCTAAGCGTGTTCCCAAAAAAAGCAGCAGCATTATGAATACTGTGTCTCCATGTCTCCCAATTGGAGGCCAGAGTAGACCAGTTATGTTGATCAATATGGCCAAAGCTGAGATGTTGTTTCAGGGAGTCCTTGTATCTCCTCTTTGGAGGTCCTCTCATGCGGCAGCCAGTGGCAAGTTCACCATAGAGCAGGATCTTAGGGAGGCAGTGGTCCTTCATCCTGGAGAGGTGTCCTGCCCAACACAACTGTGTTCTCAGCAACATGGCCTCAATACTTGTGATTGCTGCTTGTTCTAGAACAGATGGATTGGTCACATAATCTGACCAGTGGATGTTTAGGACTGTGCGGAGGCAGCGCTGATTGAAGCATTCTAAGAGTTGCAGGTGGTAGTGGTAGATGACCCTTGATTCAGACCCATATAAAAGAGTAGACAGTACTATGACTCTGTAAACACTGATCTTGGTACTTTTCTTCTGGTGTTGATTACACCAAACTCTTTTATGGAGTTTTCCAAAAGCACTATATGCCTTTGCCAACCTGTTGTCTATCTCTCTGTCAGTCTTACCATCCGAGGAGATGATGCTTCCCAGATAACTAAACTACTGGACTGACTTGAGCTCTGATTCATCAATGATGATATGGGGATTATGGAAGACTTCCTGAGGTGCAGTTTGTGTTGCTATATATATAGTTTAAAAGGACAGAAAGGAATGGGAAAACAAAAACTGTAAAAATAGCAATACAAGAATTAGAATATGCAAAACAAATGATGGCCAGTGCAATTGCTCCCCACCCATCGACTGATGCCCAGCCAGTTCCTGAGCAGCAATCTTTGGCCAGCTTTCTGCCTTCTTTATGGTATGAATGTCATATGGTGTGGAACACTCCTTTGGTCAGTTTGGGTCATTTGTTTCAGCAGTATGTCCTCCCAGCTTCTTATGCCTCCCCTGCCTTCTCACTGCTAGGTTGGGTTTAAGAGCCAAAAAGTCCTTGGTGTAAACACTGCTCAGGCACAACTGAAGCATCACTGTGTTATCAACATCATTCTCATACTAAATCCAAAACATGGCACCGCACCAGCTACTAGGGAAAAGATTAACTATCCCAGCCAAAACCAGGACAGACTCTTCTATCTCATGGGGATAAAAAAGCAAAGCAAAAGAAATCCCAACTCTATATACCTAAAATACAACTGTCATTAAAAAAGGTATGAACAACTCATGGAAGTAGCTATTTAATATCTACACTAGAATGTTATGAAAAAGAAAAATCATATCATGGGGTTTCTTTGTCTTACTTTTACTCTGGTTCTGGTTGGGGCCACTTTAGGACTCCTAATCCCAACAAGAGAGAAGAAGTCTTGGAAAATAGGGGATGGGAGTAAATATTCTCACACTCACATGATGGAAGACCATTTAAATAAATGTTAATCAGCTACCACTTTTTCTTTATTTTGCTTTATAATTATATCTTCCTTTATCATTTGGGAAATAAAGAGAATTTATTTTTAGCCTGCAAAATGTGAATTTGAATTGTTAAATATTAAATTAGATATTCAACCAAGTAAGTGTTATGGTTTTCATTCTAGTGAGACACTCTCTGAGTATTCAAATCTAAGTCACCAAATTTGATTAAATTTTCTACTACTAAATCATGACAGGTTTATATACCATTTTTCTCCCAAAAGATTGCCAATGGGTTTATTACACAGAAGTAGATAAAGGTCAAACAAAATGAAAACGATGGACTACATGGCAGAGAATTGTATAGATATGAATCAGACTAATAAGAATTCTGTTAGACTTATACTGTTAGAAAGACTGATACTCACCATCACATAAATTGGATAATATTTTAACTAAATGCAAGATTAGCAGAATCTGCCAAACAAGTTAGGGAAAAATATGAGTGGTATACATTTTTTTAATGCTTATTTTCATAGGCAGTGGCACAACATAACAGTTTCCCTTAGTGAGAATGTGTTCTGATAGAACGGAAAATAGAATATGAGACAGAATTAAGTGGTCTATATGCATATTTTTGTCATTTAGTATTTGTCTATGCTCAGAAACATCAAAGTATGTAATAAAATTCAGTGAGATACAGAAATACTTTTTCCAGTGGAAAAAAAAATTCTAAATTTCAAAACACTTTGAATTACAAATCTGTTGTTTGTTACATTATTATTATATTTTCTTTTCTAAGTAACAAATTATATTTTTGATATATTTTTCTGATAAAAAAATTATACATTTACCCAAACATATTTTTTCATATTTTAAAACAAAATATGAAGCTAAGGCAGAATAACTTCAGATTTTTTTTTGATGACTTGTAATATATACCCAAAAATATTTCCTCTTTTCTGCCAAATGAAATACAATTTTTTTTGATAATTAAATAGATTATACTATGCTCTATTCTACTGTAATATAGATCATGTAATATCTTTAAAAATATATTTATTGTGTTTAATGTCTGTTATCTTCTTACTTTTCACATTAATGGTTGGACTCCATGATCTCAGAGGCTTTTTCCAACCTAAACAAACATTTCCAAATAGTCTCTATGCTTTCTGACATAATGGCAGCATGTTTATGGCAGTAAGTTCTACTGCTTGATTATATTAAGAGGAGTAATTTTAGTAGTTTTTAGAGAGCCATAATGGCATTTGAAAGAGAACAAACCAGACTCACTTTCAATTTTTTTTTTAATTGGAAGGCCAGCATTCTTTAGGCAAGTGTGAATATAAATAAAGAAAATTTATGTGCAAATCATTAATCAGTACTAATTGAATTACTGGAAAAGATTGCTCTTTTATTCACATCTTTTCTAATCTCAATAGTGACAAATTAAGTCACTAATCAAGTTATTGAGTTACCAAAGATATATTTTTATTTATATCTTGTGTAGTGCAAATAGTTCCAATCTTGTAATTAATGAGTACAAGATATAGGGACAAGCTTTATACCTTACCATTGAAGATAGGAATAGCTGTTCAATGTAACATTCAAAAGGACTTAAAATTCAAAAATTCAGAATGTGTCTTAGCACATTAGTCACAAGTTAAAGAGTAACTCACCCACATAGGCTTATTACTTACTATTACCAAAGGTTGTCATTGTCTTGTGTTGCAATGTTAATGCCTCTAAATCATTTGGGTTAGAAGTGTACTTGGACTAGCAGTCTCCAGGAATATATATATAAGAATTTCAGGCAATTATTCTGGTAGTGATGATTCAATTGAATTTTCTTATAACTTCTGTTTGAGTAAGGTATCATGTCTGCTTGATGGGAGAAGAAGATGAGATTCTGATGATTTGAGGGTGTCCCTTAGCTACATAAGTCTTAAACTCTCGTGCAATATTAGTCCAGCTCAGACTACAGTCTAAAGATAACCATCTTTAGATCTGCAAACTCTCTGCTGCCCCTTCCATATTCATCAGCATGTAAACAGAACCCATGAAATGCTGCTAAAGGAATGTGAGCTATAATTAATCTATCTTCACAAAGTCTTTAGAAAAATTATTGTTGCTAATCTACCATCTATTTTTAAACAGGGATGGAGAAGCTGGCCTTACAACATATCTGGGCATTGAAGAGCCTTGAGCTATCAGGAAGGGCCCCTAAAAAAAAAAAAAAGCATCCCCTGAGGTCTGGGAAACCTGGTGGAGAACATGCCACTCATCACTCTTTTCATTATAAATCTTCACAAATTGGTGCTAAATACAGCAAGTTTGACATGAATATTAAACTGAAATACAAGGCCAGAGCTTCTGGCCTTGTATGCCTGTACCTGTGGCTTAGATCCTGCTGATTCCATAACGATGTAAAAATGAGACTAACACAGGTATAACCACGTCTGGTTTTCATTAAAAGAAGAGGGATGATCGTGGTCATGGCAACTGCATTATGTACTACCTATCAGCTGAGACAGAGCCTCTTAAAAGTAGGCTGCCTGTCCACTTAAATATGCTTAAATGAAACTCAGAATTTATAATCCACTTAGAAACCAATGAACATTAGAATCGGTCTATGAGGCTTAAAAAGAAGACAAAAAACCCCAACAACCAAACACTATCTTTAGTAAGTAAATGTTTTCAACCCCTCTCCTCCTCCTCCTCTCTCTATCTGACTGGCTTTTTTTTTGTGGTTTATCTGGTGTCTCATGTGCTGTTCAGCATTTGTGATTTTTAGTGATTCTGAGAATATCTGGGGACTAAATCTTTAGCTTGAAGGCACTATTGTTTGTTATTTTTTGTGTTTCAGCAGTATCTAGATGTCCCACTGTGAACTGAAATCCCACTGTGGAAAGAGCAATACAAACACATGATAAAAATAAACTCTTGCCACATCATGCTACTGGGTAGGAAATGGGTAGAAACAGTCTTTGGACCAAGGGTAGCGAGGGCAAAACACAGCTCTAGCCAGGAATGATGAGGGTTGCAACCCATCCATGCATATTTACAAAGTCTTCAAGACTGAGTTATGTAGATTTAAACTGACATATTCCCCAGCTTATTTACAATTTTGCAATATATTCACCTTCAATTCACCCCAGCAGTGCCCATATGTTAGCATTTTGGTATATGTGAGTCAGACTTCATCCCTGCATGTTAAGTCACATTTGAAATTATTGCAGATAACAAATGATGGAAAGATTTGACATTTTGATACAAGGTAATTGAGAATCCATCAATACCAGAATTACTCATGAGTAAGACAGAGTTCTGATGGAAAGCAGAAATCTGAGTGTTGTCCATGTCTGTCTTTCTGGAAAAAAATTGACTTGAATTCAAATTTAGAATGTTAATTCAAAATTAGAATGTTTGACTTTGCTCCCACAAGTGATGTGTGTGTTGCTCAGAGTTAAGGCATTTACTAACAGTGCATGTAAAATGATTTAGTTCCTTAAACTTTTTCTTATGCCAAAAAAATCACCTCTACTCAGGACAATACAACCACTTGTAGGTTGCTCTATAAACCAGATTCTGACAATGTGCCTCGTTGCAAAAATCATTGCAAAGCTGTGGAAGATGAATGCAAATAAATATTGTTGTATTACTTATTAATTACTGTTTATTGTATTATACCTAGACTAACAGCTGATGGACTCACAATAAGAATGCTAAATAGGTGATCATGAACAGGGACTTGGCAAATTTGAATTAGACTTTTAATTCCTATTAAACTTGGTCAAGCTTTTCTGAAGAGACTATTAATCAAAACATTGCAATTAGCTTATGATCTAAACATCCAAAATATTATTGAGCATAACCACTCTTCCAGAGAGAAAAGTTAATGAATTTTCAACTATCATCCTCAGCACCTAAGTCTTCACCATGATTAATGACTTGTATCATCTTTCTTCAAGCAAATTATTGGAAGCAGTTGATTTTCAAAGCTTGCATAAACCGTGGCCCTGAAAGATTTGAGAAAATTAAGGTTTCAAGGCTTGATACTGTAAGCACACATGGAATTTTCTTGGCATGGAATGACTTCATTGGCATGAGAAATTAAACTGAAATCAGGTTTGGTAGGAAGGCAACATGAATGCCAATGCTGATGACAATACCTAGGATTTCAGGAGAAAGTATGTATTTTATAAGTATAATAATCTTACTCTTTCAAATGGACTTATTATAGGGGCAAAAATAATGTGTGTTTGGAAAATCAGAGTCTAAATTACTCACAAGAAGCCCACAAATACTTTTTTTTTTTTTTTAATGAATGTATGGTGGCTTCTATGTAATAGCTGAAGCTCCTTTGGAATTCATGGAGTAGTATAGAGGATCAAAACCGAAAGATGTATAAAGATGCATTTATGGAGACTGAGGGCATCAGCCTACCTTTAAAATAGGAATAGTCATCTCATTTCCTATGCAAGTTCTAAGATGCATCTATATTTTTTTTTAAACAAAGATGCAAAGTTTTCTGTCTGGAAACAGCAGTATGAATGATAGCAATCAACTGTAATGAATTTCTTAATTTATATGTAAGCAATAAAAAATTTTTTAAAAGTTGTCTGCAGGCATTCTGTCCTAAGAATGTGCATCCAAACCAGGGTGTTACTTTTATAAATATTTTTTTAATTTATATGGAAAGATAAAAGAAATTATTCCTTAGTAAAGCTCCTGAAATACTGTCATTTGTGAGTGGTGAGGTACTAGACATGAAAAACTGTGTGAAACTACAGGAGGGGAAGCACTTTCCTTTCTTTTTTTTTTTCTTTCTTGCCTGCTTTATGGTTTGTAAATGATAAATGAAATTTACTGGCAATACCCTGCAGTAATATTTCAAATTATGTTACAGAATACACTGTAAAAAGTATTGAGTTATAGCAGAACTGAAGAAAAAGGCCCTATTTTTTTTTTTCTTTCTGGAAAAGTGTGCTGCATTAGAACATTCCTTAACCACCATTTGCAATATTAGAGGACACCACAATGCTTCATCTTCAGCGTGCCCAAATATTTTATTTAAGTAACTTTAAAATTATGCCCACTATTAATGCTGAGATTTAGAAATTAAGTGAAGTTAAATCTCAGTATTAAAGTGTAAGTTTCGTTGGTGGTGATTTCCCCCTGTCAGCCCACAAGAAGACATGGGAGAGAGGAGCAGGAGCGGTGCATCCCTGTGGATTGCTGTGTAGGCCTCTCTCCTAACACTGGGCCCCCTTGTCCCAGCCCGTGCTAGAAAATTTGCATGGACACATTTTTATGACTTTTTTTTGTTACTGTTGTTGAACTATGAAAACCAAGATGAAAAAGACATTACCCTAAACGAGGGTAATGTCTCGGGTAGTGTCTGCAGTGTCCTTTAAGCCCTTTAAAGCGGGATCCCTTTGTCAGCTCGGGTGAGTGGCGGCTCTTTAACATTCTGAACCTGCTGTGGCTGCTGGGGCAGTTCATCACCAAAGAATAGAAAAGGGCCCTTGGCATATCAAATAAAAAAAAAAAAAAAAAAGTGAGGGGGGAAAGGAGGATGGAGAAAGGCAAGTCCCGGGCGCACAGACTGCGCATTGTGTACGCGGGGTTTAAAGAGCCTGCCGTTAGGTATATTTCATAATGTGAAAAGACAGACCGATTTTGGCCCTCTCGCCTGGTGGGATCAGTGCTGTCAGTGCCATTTATTTTCAATCCCCCATGATTTCTGTATCCCCCACAACCGTTTTTGCATAAAAATGAACCATAAAGGCAGTCAAAACACCTGCTTTACTGACAGTCCCGATTAAAGCTTTGATTTATTCGTCAAAGTGAGAGCTGATCTGCTGTTCCTGGGGCCCAGTGCTGGTGTGTAATTCATTGGAGGCTGAAGGTCTCCTTTCTGTCTCCCCAGCTTCAGCTGTGGGCTCCTTTTGTACCTGCTTGAGAGCTCGTCTAACTCTGAGAACACCCACCCCAGCTGGAGGCCGGGAGTTTTCCATCTCTGCTGGCGCGAGTTACTCGGTCCGTTTTATTAAGTGACAGTAAATTAAAGGGCTAATTGGGGAGGCCCCCAAGCACAGGACTGCATGGTTCTGAGGAATCAGCTCTACTCCCACTGTGGGCTCTGGGGAGCAGCTTCACCAGATGGAAAGGAATAGTGTCACATACTCCCCCTTCGTGCTTTCCCATCATTAAAAAGTATAACTCTATGTAGAAATTTTAGGCCACGTGTGAATCCCTTCTTTATAGTCAAATTTTGTTCTAAGGTCTTAAAATTTCATCTCAGGGACTGCACTGACAGGGTTGCACACAGTGAGCATCTCCCTAGGCTGAGAAACAGAATGGTATATGGGAGCGAGCCTTTCAAGCTCTTTGGGAGCGATGGGGTGGGAAGGGTAAAAAGCTTTATCATTGTATTTCTTAAACATGCTGGAAGGTTGAACTGGGTCAGAGGTTTTTTTTAAAAGTCTAGTTTGTATCCTGGATGTGTATTCCTCCCTCCACCCCCTCCCCCTGAATAAAGCCAATCAAAAAACCAAACTCCAGCCTTTAAGATAGTTTGACAAAATTGTCTTGTGAGTATATTTGACTTATGCACCAGCATTGATCCATTAAACCACTAAGCTGTTATAGACCCAGAGCATGGTATAAAAGAAGGCTGAGCAAATCATTCCAGGTGGATCAATGCACAATAATTTCCCAAAGTGAGTTTTCTTTTATTTGGAAAGTACTTTTTCACTGAAAATAAAACATGCTGAGGAAAAAAATCTGTATATTGTTATTTACAAATACAACAGGAGCAAACAGGATGATTAAAATCCAAACCTTTTTTCTGAAGCAATACTTTGTTTTGAAATGTTGATTAAGTCAACATGTAATCTAACATAGTACAAATGTAATGTGGTGTTTCATTGTGATAAAACCATTGTTTCATTTGACCAGGTGCAACATTGGAAAAAAATGTCAGGAGAGACTGAAAAAGTCCTTTGAAATTAAGCAAAATCCGTAATAACAGTTCCCCATTACAAAAAAAAAAAATCTATTTCATTATTGCTGCATTATTGGGAATTGGAGCTTTAATTTACACTAACTTCACTATAAATTCTTTAAATGGCAGAAATGAAGTATGTAAAATTTGCCTTTACATTTGAGATAACACTTGGCATAAGTCTACAGTGCAGGCAGTTTTCCTCACTTTTCAGAATGGAAAGTAACGACATTGTTTAAATTCTGCTGCAGATCAAAGCCATGGCCCCAAAAAAGGCCGTGGTGAGGTTGCACAAGCTGAGAGCAGCAGGCCACCTGCTGACTCCATCTCTGGGTGTGAGGTAGGCATGAACTTGTCCTCTATAATACAGAACCAGCAGAGAACAAGACTGCAGCAGTTTTTATTGTTGAACAAACTTCATCTAGTGGGTAGTGGAAAGGAAAGATAATAAAACATCTTCTTATTCCCAGTATATTATTACTTTTCCAGTCTTTGCCTGACTTACCCTACACTATTTCCCTGTTTAGGTTGGTGTATGCTTTTACAATCCTATGTACAATAAACACAATCCTTGATTTTAAGGCTGGTAAAACTCCTACAGATGATACACTTTCAAACAGAGCAAAACCTCTTTAAGAAAATCTGAAACAATGCATGGCACAAATAAAATTTCTGAATATTTTTGCTGATATAAATGCTGCTTTTTGTTGAAAAAGACAAAGGTCAGAAATAGAAATCGGCAGAATTTAATTTTGCTTTATTTTTATAAAAGAGGAGGCATTTTGCATGAAAATGGTCAGTCCTGATTTTTGCCTGGTGCATCTGAGTTTATCAGTCTTGACATTGGTTTTAGATCCCTCTGGAGGGAAAACTTTCAGTCAGCTATAACTAGCTAATGCAGATTTGAACAAATGGCACACATATTACAAAATGCTGACATTGCTTTTCATTTATACAGAGTATAGGAGAATTTTTTCATGTCTTCCTCATCCATGGATGTTCCTGTCCCACACAACCCTTCTCACTCCCTTCAACACAGTTTTCTTCTGTAAATGGGAATTCAGTGTCCTCTTCCTCCTTAACTTCCATTTTCACATATTTTCTCTCTCTATATTGAATGTATATGCTATAAATACACACCATAAAAGGTATATACATATACATTTTATTGTATAACATAGTTGTGAATAGAAACCTTGAAAGTATGTTTTGCAAAGACTGTAAAACTACGAGTTATTTATGAACAAGTCACTCTTAAGAAGTTCAGAGATGTTTAAAGCATTACAAAAACCACTCCTGTGCCATCTCCTCTTTTGTTCGTTGTATATATCAAATTCAGTGGTGCACCAGAGAAAATAGCATTGAATTCTATTAAAGTATTCCTAATGGGGAAAAAGATTATTTATGCAGGTTAAAACCTGTGCCCACCAGCCCTGTGCTGCTCTGCACTAATATTGTGATATAATGGCATGTCCTGATGGAGCCTTGAGGGAGCAGGGAGATAGAGCAGTGGAGGATGAAGAGGAATTCTGACTCCATAGTGTCAGTAAAGACAATATTTATGATTTAAGGCAACTGTATCCGGAGCCTAAATCAGCTCTAACTTCTGAATTTTCAACATCAGAGGTGCATGAACTGAACAGCTTTAAATATATTCTGAAGAGAAGGGCAGGAATGGCCTTTTGTTCATTGGTGCACTGTTCTCCTCTACACGTGTTTGTTGATGCACACATCCTCTTTCCGGACAAAAACTACTAATAACCTAAAATAACTTTTCAAAACATCAGCCTGGTATTTAGTTTTCTTAATTCTTCCTGTCCCTAATTACCATTTCCCAAGAGTCTGGTCTCATCTCAATCCTTATCTTTCCATCCAGTTTCTCCAGTGAGGGCTTGCAGGTTGCTCCCTGCTGTATCTGAAAGAAGGGAACAATCAGCATCTGACTGCAGTTTAACTGTTCAACAGTCTGAACAGGGTGTACCATAACAGGATCTCAGTCACTCAGCTGCCTTGCAAGATATATCAGAAAATAATGCAAAATAATAGTTTGAATTCCAGTGTGTCAAGTAGAAAGAAATATTGTGGGTGCTATATAGGTACAGGATCTATGGTTCTGCAGCACTTCCTTGCTAAGCTTTATCAAGCCTTCCTTCCTTCTTTCCAGAATATTTTTAAGGATATTTTCCTTACTCTTGTGTTACATCTTGAAGGCTCTCATAATGGTGGTCTTTGTGAATAAATATGAAAGACTTTTACTAACTATATGGAAAAAAAATTAATTCTAGTTCTTAGTAAACTCTTTAAAAATGAAAGAAAAATGAAAGAAGACCTTCAGAGGTAAATCTCCAAGCAGAGAGATTGGCAACCCTGAAACAGATTTGCAATCAAATCTCTTTAGCTTGAGGTAAGCACAGAAGAAGGTGTTCAGTGAAATTCTGGCAAAAATATCCACAGCTTAACTGTGATTTAAAAAAAATACAAAAGAAAATAAAAAAGAAGCCTATACCTTTTATTAATGATGACATACCAGTTTTAAGGTATTTTTCTGACAAAATGCTTCGTTTTGCTTTTTCGAGTAAGTTTCTCTGTGTAAAGCGAAATTGCTTTCTTATACAAACCAGAGCAGCTTTATGAATTTTAAATCACTCATAGCACATATAACAAACTTTGGATTTTAGACACAACTGGTTTAAATAAAATATTTACTTCTCTTTCTTGTCTTTAAAATATTACTTAGCCAAAAAGATATTTTAATAAATGCATAAAACATGTTCATCAAAATGCAAAATTAATAGAGTGCATATTTCCTTCCAGATACTTTTGTAATTGGTTTTGCCTTGGGTGGTTTAGTTCAGATGCAATCTCTGTTTGTTCACTGCAGGCCTGTTCATTATATTTTATACTATTTTACTGTATTTTCTATATCACGTATTTTTCATACTGTAAAATTTTAATTTTAGTTTTATTACAGACTGGCTTTATTTACTACTATATGCAATCTAGACTCATATCAAAAAGGACAAGAGCAACTTGCTGTAATAAAAACCATGAACTTAACCTCACAGAGATGTATCATTTCCCAACTGTTTGACCTAGGCAAGAGTAAAGAACTTACAAATCTCATGTTGCTTGTAAACATTCAAACCCAAACCCTGGGTACCACTCTGGAGTTCTGTTGCTGACTTCAGCAGTACAAGGCTTTACCTCTTACTTGATTTTTTCATACTGGTGCAATGTATAAAAGTCCAGCTCTGCAGTGGGATCTAGGAGAGTCAGTGGGACTTCTCACAATATGCTCGTGAGGGACAGTCTCTTCTGGGAATAGAATCAAAACCAGTTTTGGCTAAAGGTAAGCAAGTAGGAATGTTGTAACTGTTTGGAAAGCCAGCCCTGGGAGTAAAATATGCCAGAGAAATTATGTTTATCAAACATGCTAGTCTAGAAACAGGAAATAAAGAGACCAGTAAGGGTATTGAGGAAGAAATAGCTAAAAAAGGTGGAGAAGGTTGTTTTCAAGCATAGGCAGAAAACAGCCTCGCAAGACTAATTTTCTCTCTTTTGTTCTTTGAAATACTCTCAGTTAACAACTGTACCACATAATCTGTGCAACAATTACCCAGAGACCTGTTATAAAAAATTCATATATGTGGTCAGAGTAGACCCTTCCCAGGAATTCCAATAGTTGCAAGTGAAAGTTACCCGAGGCAATGCCTGAGTGGATGAGCTCCCTCTTAATAAGACTTTTCCTAGGACAGACATCACCAGAGAGAAAAATTTACTCAAACTATGCATATGGAAGCCTCCTTTCACTGACAAATGGGCACACGTAGTAAAATCACAGAATCATAAGAGTGATGAATCATAGAGTTGTTGAGTTGGAAGGGACCTTAAAGATCGCCTATTTCCAACCCCTCTGCCATGGGCAGGGGTACCTTCCACTAGACCATGTTGCTCAAAATGTAAAAGTACCCTCTAGGATCAGATGGACTCTGTAGTTACAAAGAAACTGGTGAAAATTAAGCTAATGGTGGCAAAGCTTGACTGGATAAGGGTTTATTGTTTAGCTGTGATTTGTTGAAAATATTTTCCCTGCATATACACAAGGAGATTCATCTTTAATATTTTTGCTTTTTGGATCTTCACTTGATTTTACTGCTGAAAGGTTGCAGCCAAAAAGAGGAAAAGAACATTATAAAATGCTTTAGAGCAACATGGCCTTCTGTCACGCCATGATTTGAGTCTACATGGCTCTGGTTTTAAAGCTTGAAGGGAACAGCAGGACATCAATAATTCCTGCTCTCTAATTAAAGACTGATAACTGTGCCTAGAATTTTATTTTAAACAGAAGTTTATCCTTAATATTTTCTGTAACAACAAATCGACAGCAAAGAAATCCCGTTTGTTTTCCCAGTTGGTTCAGAATATGGCAGTGGATTCAGTACAGGTTTCATCAATTCCATGTTTCGTTCATAGTCTTGGGAGATTTGCCATGAAAATCTGGCTTTATATGCACATATCTTCAGTAAGCTGCGTATATCAAGAAATCTGGTACCATGTGTTCTCCCTGCCTACAACTAACTCATCTTCCTCTACATAGAATAGAAATGTATCTTGAATTAACTTCAAGTCAAAAGATGTTTGAAAGCCAATTGCAAAGAAACCAGCACTTTAGTTAGCTATACTTATGTTTTGACATTTTATCTCCCTTATTACATACATGTGCTTTTAATGTATATATGATATATAAATAACCCACCTATCAATACTTCCGGCTAGTTCATCTATCTTGTTTTATCTCATTGTCTGCAGTCAGTCTACACTTTGCTGAAGAGCAGTCCAGACTCATAAACAACACCAGGCTTGTTAATCTTTTAGATGGGGATGTCTAATGAGTGCTTATAATTAATTACACTGTTGATTACAAGGGAGTGAATTGTCTGCCTCTTGTGAATATTGGATGAAAGGGAAGTAAGACCTAGTCCCTCCCAAAATACAAAGTAAAACACAGTTTTAGGGGGTATGCTGTTGTGAAAGTTGACCTTATGCAAAAATATGACAGCTGTATGCAGTGTTTAATGGACAGCTGGTTCTGCTCTTACAGTCACAATTGTGTCCACAGCATTCTCTTACAGTTCATTTGCATATGGAAAATCCTTCTGTTCCCTTCAAAGATCATAACTCATGATTAAACTGATGGCACTCCAGTACTAAGGAAGGAAGTGACTATGGGAACATCTAGGAGTACACCCCAGCTTTCTGGAAGAACCATGGCTTTGTTCAGTGTTCTTCTATACACAACTTGTTTGGGGTCACTCTAGAGGTAAATGTTTAAGTAAGAACATAGTGATCACAGACTACAGAAAAAGTATAATGCTATGGTGCCAGAATAGAAGCTCTGGCATCACATTGCAAAAGATTGAAATAACAAATATCTTCTTTACACATGTTCAAAAGTTATTTTGTCAACAACAACAACAACAGCAGTAATTTCTGTACCTCAAATTTAAAAGGGGAACTTGAAAGCAATGGAAAAATGTAGCCTATCTCAAGGGGTTGCGTACCTAAGGTAGAACTTGTTTAGGTATGTTTATCCTGGCCGTATCAAAGAGAACGAAGTACTATTTGAGACATTTTCTCCTATTCCTTGAAGATTATTAAACTTAAAACAAAGCCAACCAACCAACCAAAAAACAAAAACAAACATACAAACAAACAAAGGGTAAAATCAACAAAAAAATGCCCCAAAAGAAAACAAAGAAATAATTCCTTACATTCCTTATAACAAACATTTAGTAAGAAATCTAAGGCTCTTTGGAATGATGAATGCTTTTCTCATACACTCTGTTTAATATTATCAGCAAACTCAAGCAATTGTTCACCACTTTTACTTAGCTTTGAATGCCACTATCCCTGTTTCCTACCTGAAAAAAATCTGGCATGCTTGAGAGTCTGTCTTTTGATTTAAGTTTCTTAGCTGGTCAAATAAGAGGTATCTGCTGCATAACAGTAAAGTTGCATCTTACCAGCAAGAGGTACACTCTCCCCATTGTAATAATTTATTGCAACTTCCATTCAAATTTCTAAGGCCTGACATTGATTTTATTTTTTGTACTTGGCTGTATCTTGCAAACAGCAATATATTCAATGTTGCACAATGAAATTATTGAGTGGCAAGGCATAGAGTTCACTGGCACAAGTTCTTGGATGTCAGAACATTTCTATGAGATGCTCATGAGAGACAATCAAAGCTTACCTGGAATATGAGATAGGAGATGTGAATTTAGCAGGGGCCTGTTCTGTCCTGCGCAAGCCTTATGACACTATGTGACACTGTGAAAAATGTACTTAAAATACCATTTTTCTGGAAAAAATCTAGCACTTCCTTCAAGGAACAGGGATACAAAAAAAAAAAAAAATCACCTCCTCTGTGCTTTCTTTTGCCAATGGCATTAGAATCATAAAATACTTACGAAAATAAAAAACTAATGCTTAAAAAATATTTTTTTTAAAAGAGCAGTATTTCCATTTTGACATTGTCAACTTCTGTCTGTACAGTGACATGTGGATATGTGTCACCCCAGAAGGTATTTTTCCAGTAACACAATGTTCTAAATAAGTTATTCATGAAGAGATGAGCAAGTTCCGTTGGCTTCCCTTTTGACTGAGAAAACAACTGCAACAACTTACATTCTCCTTTAACTTCCTATTCCAAATGTTGTCAGACTAACCAGAGATTTCGATGAACTTTCTGTCTGTGGTAAATCCAAAATCAAATCTGACATGATTTAAACATTTTTAGTTGAGAAATGCTTATTGAAGAAATGAAAAAGAAGAAGAGAGTAGAAGAGATGCGTGTTTTGCAAGAAGATCCTGAGGCACCAGGACCACCTTGTAATTTCTTTTTTCCCTTTTCTTCTTATTAGTAGAGCTGACATCTGCTAATTTGTTTAAGAAATACATTTCAGAGCATGAGGAAAATAAAATCAAATTAAAAGTTAAGAGGTGACTAGAAGGTGGCAAAACCAGAGTTTTGCCTTAGAGTCCCAGAGGATGGGAATTCATACTCCTCAGTCTCTGTTTCCACTCCTAAGGGCTGCTGTAAGGATGGAATAATGACCAACAATCTATTTTCTAACCTAATGCTCCAGTATAGGCTTTCATAGCCAGTAGGTGAAGAAGCTAACTCTGAGTGACGGAAAATGAATTTCATTGGTTGAAGCTCTTCTATTTTATTTCAGGGAGGAGGATTATGTTCCTTGCCACAGATAAGGCTACAGATCACCTTGAACAACAAACATATGTTTAATTTTTTTCTCTCTATATATTCGTTATTTTAAACAGAATGAAGTTTGATTTTAACAGGCCTAAATGGAATAAAACTTCCACTTTCAAAACTATTTTTTTCCCAATCTCGTCTCCTGCACAGGAAACTCTTATTATGTGACTTAATTAGAAACATATTTTTGAGATGGGAATGCACAAGACATAATGTTAGCCAGCTGAGGAACAGAGACAGACTTCTTTGGAAATCTACTATCTGATGAAACAAAAAAGGTTTGGGTATGAATTATTCAAGACCATACTCAAACTATTTAGGAACCATGATATGGGGCTTTAAAAAAAACAAACCTGGAATCTGTTTAGTGAATTTCTCCAGCTTGAGTCTCTTGAGGTTTGATGAGTTCCCTACATGGGAGTAAGAGAGAAGTACATTTTTATGATCTTGGGAATGGGAGGAGAGGGGATATTATCTTTAATGATGTGCCAGCATTTCCACCACTAATTCATATCTACAGGGAGGGTTGTATCACAGTTACATTGATTCTGCATGGTTGCATCTACCATGAAACCTAAATTTGATTTATACACTGTGTATACTTTGAGTCAAGTGTATAAAAGAGTAACGGTGCCTGGACATCCTTTGTGACAAGAAAAATACTCTTGTGTGAGTGGGTGTGTATGTATGTGCTCATGTATCTGATTTTTCAAAGCAAATTCCAAGTTTCTAAGAAAAACAAACAACTTCTGTGCAAAACTTTTTTTTTATGGTGAAGAAAATAGGAGAGGTGTAGGCACAAAAATTGAATGAACATATTTATAACTAATCCATATAACCAAGCTGTTCAGAGTTCTGGTATCAGCAGCTGAACTCTCTGTATTTCACACAGACCTACATGAAAGCAGACATTTTTACATGGTCTAGGTTAGAATGAACAGTTATAACTCATCTGTGGATCAGATTAACTCTGAAGTGTTGATTTATCCATCATTTGTATTAGTATGTATTAATAATTGTTTCACAGAATAAACAGATTTATTATGAAAAGATCATATAAAAAGTGTATTATCACCAGTTAGAAACTTGATATCCATCATTTGAACTCTTGCTGTGTCAACATCCCAGAAAGAGGAACAATTAAAACCATATTCGATTTCAGTTTCTACCTAAATTTTAAAAATAGTTCTAAAGTCACGTCAAGATCAGCATAAGCACCCCTGTAATAAGTTACTCAGCCTTCATCTCCAAATCAGTAAGTTTGCTGTATACTGGTGATATTGTCTATCACCAGTGATATTACCAATCCACAAATTCTTTGCTAATAAACCTTTCAAGCTTCCAGACTGTCCTGCTCTTTTTCCATTTTTCCAGAAATTTCAAGTCTCTACTTGTTATATTAGTCTGAGTTTACAGGGGCAATGGCAAGATGGAATCATCAGTGCACAAAACTGGGACATGAAAACTTAAAGCAGTACTGAGACCTGTCTGATCTGAAGAGAATTAAGATTAAGCCAATTTAAATAGCTTCAGGCAAAAGATCTTACAGGGTACCTACTGCTGAAGAACAATATTGTCTCCAACTCTATCACCGGAGTTTCTTAATTTTTCGCTGTCTTGCTGGGATACAAGGATAAAGTTACTGCTAAAATAACTATTTCAGGATGTTAACCACCAACTAATTTTGGGTCACGAGAAGCTCAGAAGTGGTGGAGAGAGGCAATTAAGGCCTCTCTAAATGGACTCAACCTCTTCATTGTTTGAGTGGTCTCAATTGCATTGCTATAGCTACTGCCTTACCCTCATGGTACTGCTCACATATGTCCAATACTGGGTGTGATCTTAGAGCTTAAGCTTTTCATGTATGTGTACACATTTAGATGCCTTGTAATTTAATTTTATAACAGTAATGCATGTTATTGATTAGCATTTGGCAGCAAAAGAACAAAAATTATCAGACCGCTTATAAATGTGTTGTTTTAGTACATGGATGAGCCTAATCTAAACCTCAGTGGCATACAGTAACTTCTTCAATAAACAAAGCTGTGATACAGAGAGATTTTGTCATTCCATGATGTTTTCTATGCTAAATCAGCTGCTGACTGAATTAAAAGTCACTGTCCTCTAGAAAGTCATTATCGTCTGAGCTCTTTATTCTCTTCTGAAAATGAGATATACTCTTCTAAGCCACTCAGGCACTGTAAAAGCATTCTATGCCTACTAATTTTACAGACAGTTTCATGGGAATGATAATTAGGAAGTGAAAACTTAATTACAACATCTATGCTTTCATGTTAGAAAAAAATGATACTGAATTAAGCTTGTTGTTATGGGAAAATAACACAGAAATTTCATTAAAATATTTTGGCTTTGAATTAAGAGAGGATCAACAGTATTCTAACTTTGGGCATTTAAAACACATATGAACATTTGACCCAGCTACTAATAGATATAGCAGCATTTATATTTGAATACTTTGATTGTGTTGAAGTTGTAATTGTTGTACAGAGCACATAAAAAAGATGGAATATTCTCAGCTTCACAATTCTCAAAATAATTTGCCTTTGTAAAACCAATATTATAAGCATTGACCTCACCAATGTCCCTGTCAGTTAAAATCCCTTTTTTTCCTTTTATCCAAGGGTGAATTACTTCAATAAACAATAATTAAAAACAAAAAGCTAATCTAAAGGAAAATTTTGTTATGAAACATGCTGTTTCATAACATATCTTTTGTCTTTTTAGCATTAAGCTTTCAAAGCTAGAAACATGATGAATTATGCATGCATTTTTAGGGTTATTTTCCTTTTTTTTTGTTGTTTTTTTGGGGGGAAGGGGAATTGGTTTTTTCTGTCTGGAGATGAGGAAATTAGAATTTCTGCTTATTTGCTATTCTGATTTTGAGACTCCAATAGTCATGATAGCTTCATAGCCTCTGGAAAATACTAGGAACTTTTCCATGAAATTTGTGTTAGAATAGATTTAGCCTTAAGGCAATTTTGACTACAGTAGCTGGTTTAAGTACCCTGGGAACATCTCCTTTATGGGATGTATGCAAGATAGGCATAGATGTACAAAAATGAGCTATGGATCTTTGAATGGGAAAGTTCATACTGTGAAAGATATCTGCATTGAAAATCAAGCTGTAAATGCAAAGGAGGAAACTCTCTATGCAAGAAAAGTACAATTAAAAAAACCACTTAAGAACCCAAATTAGGAAAATTCCTCTTAAAAACAGAATCTTGACAAGTTTTAGACTGAGAAGACAAAGTAGTTGCTGTTCAATCCTGCCAGAAGATCCTATTTTCCCCCTTTTCACTTGTGTTCTCATTACTGCTTTCGTAATAATCTGCCTCACACTATATAAAACCAAGGAGTTCAAAATAAGCTCTCAAATCTATGGCATACAAGGCCTCATTATTATAAAGCACAGTGAATTCACAGTGTCTATATTCATGAAGACCAGGCTTTGAGTGCACTGTGTCAAATCTCAAATAAAACCATGCCGCATCACAATGCATTTAAGAAGCATTTTTAATTATATCACAGGCTACAGGAATCATAGAATCATAGAATGTTAAGGGTTGGAAGGGATCTTAACGATCATCTAGTGCCAATCCTGCCTGCCATGGGTAGGGACACCTCCCACCAGACCAGGTTGCTCAAGGCCTTGAACGCTGCCAGGGTTGGGGCACCCACAGCCTCCCGGGGCAATCTGTTCCGGTATCTCACCACCCTCACAGTAAAGAATTCTTTCTAGTATCCAGCCTAAATTTCCCCCCTTACAATTTGTATCCATTATTGTAGAGCAGGTCCTTGAAGAGGCCAAAGTCTGCTCTCCTGAAGCCCAAGGCAGTGGCCTCCTCATGGCCCTGCAGATCTCAGCCTGCACCATCTCCTGGTCCCTGCAGCCAAGGCTGCTTTGGAACCCTGCATTCCCCACCACCTCTTCCTTGCTGGTGAGCACAGGTAAACAATAAGCACAATATCACAAGGGAATGATAGACACAATAAGAATGACATTAAAGCTTGGCATTTATGACAGTGGATGAATTTCTGCTCATTTAATTTCTCTATGGTACTAAATAGTCCCTTGATGTAACTGTTCAAGTTCTCTGTGCTCCAGAAGCGCCTTGGCTATGACCATCTTTGCATACATCTGCCAGTGGAAGCAAATCACAAGGCTTACTGCTGACTAAACAGGGATGTCAGGGCGCAGGAAAATATGCCATCAACTTTTCCCTGCATTTTATCCTTTAAGCTATTTTAAGTGGCATCTCCCATCTTCTATAATTAGAGCCAAACCAGCCTGAATCATTTAATGTCCAGTTGAAATTCAACCCGATAAGGCTCTTTCTGTACTGCACCAAGTGGTAGTTCAAGCATCTTGTTTCCAAATTGGAGGTAGCTATAGGTCTTCTTGCTTCACTCTCTTGTTTCTACCCAACCTATGTTAGTTGCTGAGCAGAGTCCCATGGACTTTGTTTAGAAATACAGTAAAAGGAAGGGTTGTTCTTTATGCTTTCCATAATTTATATACTACATGAGCTACAACTGAATGAGTTTTACTATCTTTATTTTAATTATGTGCAATTAAATGATCTATCAGAATTCCCCACAGTATTTCTTCAAATGATTCTCCTCTATTAGAGTAACGACTTTACTGATTTTCTGGAGCTAAAAAAAATAAAGAACCTAAGCAAACCAACAAATAAGTAAATAAGGGCAGTCTGAGATATAATCTTTTCTTGATGCATATCAAATAATAGGAATAATTTATGCTTGGAATTACATTTATTACATTTTACTCCTTTTAGTAAATAAATTATCAACATTGTCAACAGTGATAATCTCTGCACTCCATGAATAGAAATGTTACAAAAAATAATGAAGGGAAGTTGATGTATTGACATCTTTTGCTTGAAATTGCACCTGTGTGAATATCTGCAAGCTGGCCCAATATAATAAAATTTAACTGAAGGAATTTCCTAAAATAGGATTTAATGTTAATTTAATTATGATCTCTGCAACTGACCAGATGGTCATCGCTTACTGCAGGTCAACAGAATGAGTTTACAGGAGAGATGTAAAATTGAACTAACCTATAAGAAATATCTATAACCTAGATGAAAAATAAGGCATCAGGTTTAAGCAAATGCTGTCCTCGTGACACAGCAAGAACAAAGCATACCCAGTATATGGCATTAGCAACTCTATCCTTGGATGTTTAGAGAGAGAGAGAAAGCAGGACTGTCACCCTTTTCACCAAGGCACTCTACCTGGGTCCTATGTGCCCCAAATCAACATACCAAAACTTTCCTTTTTGTCCCAGGAATAAAGCACATGCAGAGTGCTATGGCAGTGCTATGAAAGAGCCCCCACATCTTCCCTCCAAGTAGATTCATGTAAATCTGAGCCCAGGGTACTATGATTTAGCCTAAACTCTGAGCTTTTATTACATACTGAACCTGGTGACATTTGGGAAAAATGCAATGTCATATTCATCCACTGTGCATTGATAGAAACTGATAGGCATGCATTAGTCTTGACAGCAAGTGCTGAATAATTGAAAGCTGTGTGCAAAAAAGTTGAATCCTTGCCATAGATTAAATAGATACTGTGCATAGATTGATAGGTACAGAGATTTTCTTTTTGAGGGACAAAAAAAGAACAACAAAAAGGTGGCTTACCCCAGAACCGCATGCGGGATGAATTGGTGACAGAAACCAGATTAAAGTAAAAAAAATAAAACCCCAACACACAACTTTGAAAGTTCCCATGTTTGTACATGTCAAATCCTGACATCCTTCCTTTGAAAGGTTGATTCATTTTATAATACATCTCTTCACAATGTGTCTGCCCTTTTAGGAATACTGATGAGACATCTGAGAGTTAAAACAAAAGCTCTTGCAGTGGGGCTGGAAATATTTTTTCAGATTATTTTTGCTTGTGAGAGGGAAGGATGGGATAATGCTATTAAAAAAAACTAAGTCGGGTATAGAAACAAACTTCAATTTTGATTTAACAAAGACAAATTCAGGCCTGTGTGAGAGCAATAAGTGAGAAAATGTGACGTTTTTGAAGGACTAGCTTGCTTCCTGGTTACAGTGGAACCTGCAGAGAGAGGGGAAAGTCCTCCTATGGCAGAGCAAAACTAAGCAAATCTTTGATCCTGTTCTGCCATCTTCTTTTGAAGAGTGATGTGGAAAGCACACTACCTTCAAATGTGAAGATTTCTTGTCTTCCAAAATGTCCAGAAACCACTTTCTTTTTTTGCTCCATTTGTGCATGTTGAATTGATGACACAAGATTTTTCTCACTTCTAATAGGTTTGTGTTTGGTTTGTTTCAGACACCTTTTCTGACCTTGAACCCTTTGTCCTCTTACTATAAACAGCTGCAAAGTCTGAAAATGGAGGGAAGCACCAACATCTCCCTGTATTACTTCGTGTAGCTGGTGGTGGAAGGGGTACAAGCCTGCTGGGAGACGAAAAATGTAACACGGTACTCTTAGCACTCAAAGGAAAAGTGCTAAGTCAGCTTCCTTGGTGACTGATGCCCCCATAACTAAAATAAAAAGGAAGTACAGGACAAGCAATAGAGAACAAGTAGAGGGGAATCCTGTAAGGTTTATGTCTGTATACAGTAAGCTCCTGGTCTGTCTGCAGAGCTATGTGTACCAGTGAACTGCAGAGCTTGGTCCCAGGCTCTGGGTGAAACAATGCTCCTGAAAGCTCCCTGAAGACTTTTCCTCTGTGTGTGCAGAGGGATATTGTGACTAAGTTATGGAGTGGAAGGAACATAACGTATGGTGGTCTGCAAACCATCTGTGGGACATTCGCCTGCGGTTCTCAGGGAGCTAATTGGTTACATGATACTACTTCCCTTTGTTTCTAACAGGGAAAAATTAAAGGAATGAAAGGAATAAATAATGTGAGGCATAAAAATGGACAGACAGCCAAAAAACATAAACATATGCTGCACTACCATACTGGGAAACATCCTCATTAAGCATATTGCTACATATTTTTATGCACTGTGAATTTGGCCTATTATATATATAACAGAACAAGACCATTTTATTTCCCATATATAGGGTTGCTGTAAGTGCCATGACATGACCACACTGATACAGTTCCCAATAGTTTTAAATAGTGACTGTAGGTTTGAGAAGCATATGAATACACCAAATGAAAAAAAAGGGTTTACAGCAGCAACAGGTCTGCAGTTTGCCTGAAGAAACAGCCATGCTCCCCCACAGAGGTTAGTATTTTGGGAGGGGCTTTCTCCCTGGAGAGATCTCCTGGCTTGGAAACAGTCTGGATAACTCTGTTACAGAACGTTCTGAGCTGGAAGGGACTCACGAGGATCACTGAAGTCCAACTCCTGGCCCTGCACAGGACAACCCCAAGATAAATAAACCCCAAATAAGCCACAGGCAGAGCACTGCAGTGACATCCCACATATCCTCACATGCCACCTGCTCCCCCAGCACAGACCCTGGGGTCCAGACCCAAAAATCCCCCAAACTACTGAGCTGTGGCTCTTTCAGCTCACAGTAACATTGAGGAGAGATAGGACAGCAAGTGTTACCCACTTGTTCTATGATTCTATTAAGAGTTACATCTCCCAGGTACCGCTGAGATGAAGTGTTAGAGTAGTACTATCCATCAATAAGTTTGGGTTATGGGATGTACAGTTTTAACTTAATTGTACATTCTTAATTGAGTTTGTATTTCTAATTACAGCTCTAAATCTTAATAGAGGTATTTTTGGTAACAAAATATTTTCTTTCATGAAGAAAGATCTCTAAAATATGCAAAAATCATTACACTTATTAACTTGACAATGAAGGATGTATAATGAAAGATGGTTAGCATTTCTATTTCATTGTCATTATTACTTGTTCATCTTGAGATCTAATCTAACTCCCAAAGCTGCTACAGAACTTCACTTCTTTTACATATTTTGTTTATATTCAATTAGATATGTATGACATATGACAGTTACAGGATTTGTAAGCCAAGTATTTCTTTAAAATTAAATCCATATTTTACTTCAATTTTGAAAGAAAATTAAGTCAAAACTCAGATGACTATTTTAATTTTTATGTTGTTTTTAATTAAAACTGTGTAATCTTTTCTGTTTTCCAAAGCTGAGTAGGTTAATATTTTGTGACTTATGATCTTTATGAATACTGTTTCTAATAAAGGTCTAGGATATACAGCTCTACTTAATTCTGGAGCATGAAGTACTGTTTGAAGTGTCTAAAATAGTGTTTGAACTCCATGGCATGTTGAATAGGCAAAAGGGGCTGCTAATTACCACCCTCATTAGAAATAAGTTGTTAATCTAAAAATAATATCAAATTGCCAAGCTGAACCATTTCCCTTGGAGACACATGTGAGAAAGGTGATTTGTACTGAAACTCCAAACTACGGATTGTGTTATGAGTTGTGCTAACACTTTCAATATATGGAAGTAAGTTTCAAGATGGAATCACCCAAAGTGAACCAGATTTAAGCATCTCTCACATTTCAAGGTGTCACTGTGTTTTCTAGAAACAACTAAGATTTAAGAAGAATCTGGTCATCATGAACTTTGCAACACAGTAGTGACAGCAAGTTGCTTTGAACATTCCTCATAATGTGTAAAAGCTGGAAAAGGTTTTTCCTAATAAAAATACAGGGATTTATTTACCTACTAGGTCTAATTTAGGAACTCATACTTAGTTGAGGTGTTATAGATGTAGCATTGATTGTCTTTTTTTTTGGAAGAGTTAAGTAATGCACAATTTTTTAAGCTATGATATGATCTGTTGGGAAGAAGTTATTGAGTTTAGGGTTGCTTTTTTTTTTTTTCACTCAGTGTTCTGATTGAATACTTCTTCACTTTGGATTTTGAAACTGTTGTTCCTGAAAAGATTGATGAGTAACTTTCCTGGTGCTCATTTTCAGTTAAAAAAACCACAATAAAGGAAGAAAAACATTTTGCTCAAATTAGATTTGCTCATTTTTGGTTAAAAAAAACACAATAAAGCAAGAAAGACATTTTGCTCACAGATGCACCATGTGCTGTGAAACTTCACACCAAATTTCCTTTCACAAGTGCAAGAACAAGTTTCAGAAACTGATGTTGAGGCTGTAATCTTTAATGAGTGTTAGGTGCCTTAAATTACTGAAGGTGGTGGAGTTTATTACTGTCTTGTTTTGCCAGTGCCAGCATCTGCAGGTGTCAAATGTATCCAAACAACTGCTGTTAATGACTATGGAAAACTTGAGTCAAGGAGGATTGCAGTTACTTGTGAAACATCAAAATTAATGTGGGAGAACTGAGAAAGTTTTTCTAGATGACTGAAAGAACACCTCCTTAAGAAATTTAGTGATGAATGAATTTTATGCAAGAATAAAAAAAAAAAGGGGGGGGGGCAAAATTTAAATTAGCTGCCCTGGAGAAAACCATACTAAGAGAAGTGAAAATAAACCTGCTGATAACTGATGTAGTGAACAGCCAAGGCTGATGGAGAGTATCTACTACACTTCCTTTCCCCAACAAGAACTGGAGGCTCTCCTGGAACAATGAAACATGTCCTTTGGTCCCCAAAGAGCTCTCATTATTGTGAGCAGCCTTCCTCCAGTGGCATTCCCAGCCTCAGCTGCTTTCTGTTGGGATGCTTGCAGTGGGAGCCAAGCGCCTTTGATCACAGCAACCCATGTGCTGGCCTCCCATCATGGTCTGTATTCCCTGATTCCCCACACCACCCACCAGGGCTGTGATTCCCTCCCACTTCCTCACAAGCCTGATACTTCAGCCTCTCATGTTACTGCAGCTTGCAGTTCAGCACCCACCTACAATCCCTTAATTGCCTTACTCTTTCCTCTCCTTATCTGATTTTCTTTTCTTTCTTATTATCATTCAGTTCTCATTAGATGATAATGAAATAATCTTTCTTCCAATCCAAATGGCCAGTGAAACAGTAGCCAGCCATGGCTGATGGAAATAGGTAAAGGGATACCCTTCCTAAGTGGGATGGGAGAAGAAAAGCTTGAATTAATGAGATTAGACCTTTTTTGTTTCTTTATTAAACTGACATCAGGGCAGTTCACGAAAAGCCTAGGGGTAGTTTATTTCTGCTGTTGATTGGCTTGATAAATGGTTGATCGGGCCACGAAGCGCAGCAGAGAAAATAATTTTCTGAACTGTAGAGACTGGAATAAAGGGCAAAAAACTCAACAACATAGCTTATATTATTACAGCTGAGGAAACCCATGATGATCACTCCTTAATGACTTGTAGACCCTTATATGTTTGGGATGACATTTTAGTTTTAATGATGGCTTGTAACCTTTCATCCCTGGGGCAATAGGGCTGGATATAGATATGATAAGAAATTCATATGGACCTCTTACCCCTTAGAAAAATAAAATACCATTTGGATATCATGATAAAATTTTTATTGCTTATATTAAAATTCTTGGGAAGGAAAACATGCCTTCTAGATATTTTCACACCACGGAACTCAGCTGTGCTCAAGCCCTGGCATGTGAAATAAAATATCTATACAATGTAATAATAATTCCACATTACTATTTCCCCCTTGGCATGCCTAACAATTAGTATCAGATTTAACCTTCTGTGTCTATAAAGGTGTTGACGTCAACTGAGGTTGATCTTGGTTTCTCTGCTTCTTATTACACCCTCCATAAAACTCCAAAACACATTCATATCTTAAGCAGGATGCTCAGATTATAAATATTTAGTATTAGGAACCCAAAAGACTGAAGGAGAATCTTTCTGATGACAGAGGTTATTTTTTGTATCAGTTTAGTATCATACATATCTTGCTAATGCACCTGTAGCCATATGGCAATTCACAAGCACCTTGGACTAAAAGGTATTGTGGCCTTTTTTGAGTGTTTTGCCATGTTAGAATTTTATTATCAATAGGATATCTTTTCATCTGCACAGAAGGTGTTTTTCTCCTTGAAATTGTGCTGGAGTATCACAGGAATCTCCAAGATGAGAAACATGAACAAAAGTGATGCATTTGAAGGATATGATTAGTTTTTGTGGGAGAGATACCAAATTCTTTTTCCTGTGGCTGTCTTTATAGTAATGGAACACCGGTTTAGGACACTTTCTATACACAAAAACACCATTTAGGACAACTCCTAGAAAACATCTGCAAGAGATTCAGATTTAATAACTTGCAATCTAGCTCTCAAATTCATTGAGAAACCAAGATAAAAGGTATAACAAGGAAGGTTTTTTTGGGACGGAGCTTTTCATCTGTGCAGTTCTTTCCCTGTTAAAAACTTTCTTGCCCATTTACCAAAGAGGGAATCTAGCAGGAACCAGCAGCCTCTCCTGTTTGCTGCCTGTGACACTGGTAGCCAGCTTTCCCTGTGCTTTGGTCCTCATGAGCAGTCAGTGGAGGAATACACCTGGTTCTCTGTGACATTGGTACAGCTTACAAGATACAGGGGTCAGAATCCCTGATTGTTCAGTGAGGGAGAGGAGTGGAAAATAACTCTGTCCATCTGTCAGCCTCACTGGAACTATCTGAAAAACCTTGCACATTGCTTCCTCTTTGTCCTTCTCCTACAGTATTTCCCATGGGAAAAAAAAAATCTAGCCCAAAATCCACGGATAAATTTTTTTTCCATTAACTTTGCTGGTTTTCATTACCTGGTAATTGATAACAAACACCTAATAAAAGTTTTTCGCATTCTTTTGCAATTTCATTCCCAAAGCAAAAAAAACTTAATGGTGAGGGGATAGGACATTACGAGAGGATTTTTTTTCAAAATATATAAACAAAGACTTCTTCCATATAAGGATAAGAAGATTAAATTTCTTTAATAGCTGGGGAAAGGCTTGCTTGCTTTAAATAACTATAGAAACTTCCTTTGTGGTGCAGCATTCCAGAGTGAGGCCACATAATCTCTTGGTGCATGTAAATTGCTGTGTGAATTATGTTCCAGTTATGAATTTAGAATTTAACTGTGACTGATTCTGAAGAGAGAAAAAGCTCTCACTTCACACAACCATGGAAGAATTGCCCAGACCCTTGGTGCTGGGACCTGACATGAGTGTTGACAATGTTAAACACTTGGATTCTTCTCAAAAGCAAAAGCAGGACAAGTAGGGGGTTTATTTTGTCTTTTGTGTGTCAGCCCATGTACATGAAAATATTATGGATTCCAAGGACCATACTCCAAAAAGTGCTTCTGAGTTTGTCCTTCTGGTTGTTGGTAAACATTATGGGAGTTTTAGGGGTATGTGGCTTGGCTGACCAAGCCAGTGGGTGCTGTGTTTCCTTTCCCCCCAAAAGACTGTGCACATATCCCACATCCTTCCAATGGCTAGGCCTGGAGGGATGGCTTATTACCTGGCAATAAGAAATTAGTTAAAATTATATTGTAATGGCTGAGATAAATATTTTTATAGTCCCTTAATTTTACATTTTTCATCTCCCTTTCTCATCTGAGTGGCCAGAAGGTTTGCTTAGCTCTCATTTTTTTAGTTAAGTATATGTAAACAATTAGCAAATATGAGTTAATGACTCTTTGGTGTGATGCAGCTTTTGGTAGTGTGGAGCTGGTCTATGAAACTACAGGTACTTCAGCCTCTGAGCACACAGTTTCTAATTGTGGAAAAGAACTAAATTGAGAAATATGAAACCCAATTCTTCATGCTTAGCAGAAGATAATTTGGAAGCAAATGCTGCATTCAAATATACATCAAAATATGGCTGTGTTTTATTATACTTTGAAAATAGTCATTCACTGTTGATGATGGGAAGAAATCTACTGCCTCTTCCTGTTCAGAACCACTGTGTTCTCCTAAACCATCTGCTGTGTATTCTATGAAGATCTACAAAACACTTGGAAAATAACTTTACATATTGGAAAAGTTGGATGTGGGCAGGGAAATCAGCAAGCTAGAGCTGAAAAATGTAAAGACTCATTCAAAGTATGAGCAAAGATGAATAAATAAAGCAATTACTGTAGCTCACTACATTACTGTTACAGTGAGATTTGTGGTCTTACTATTTATAGTAATTAATATTAATTTTCTCATTTTAATATCTAAATATATTACCTGTTACATTATTATGGCTAATTTAACCCCCATCCCAGTCCATTTGTGCAGCAGATTTTCATATCCATTTTTGATATACATGACAAGACCCATTTGGAGAGCCATAAGTGTGTCTATGAGCATTTTTGTAAGATTAGTTGTAACAGGGTTTAACTGTGTGCGTATTGTAGGAGTCTATTGTGATTTCACATAATTTAAGCTACAGTGAGGGGAAAATCATTTACTGTTAAGATTGCACCCACTCGGTACTGCTCTTCCTCCTTCTCCCCACAGCTGGGAAATAATCCTTTTCAATAACTGTAGCTCACACAAACTCTTTCAATGTTCTATATTATCTTGGTTGCATTCTGACTGTAAACTCCAAATATCAGAGGGATAGAATGTGATTCTAGATTTCTTTATCAAATGTCACCTATAGTTTCTCTGTGTGTGTCTGTCTGCATACCAAAAGTGATTTTACTGGATCTCTTTGAGACCTGTCCTGCTAAGTGAGTCAATCGAACTTCTGCTATTGACTTCAGTGGAAGAAGGAACCAGCCCTAAATGAAAAGGCTTTTCCCTGTTTGGAGACTTTTGCAGGATTACATTATCATTCAGTTCAGCTGAGCTCTGGCATATGCAGGTCACTTCAGGATATTTTCATGCTTGGGACCAGATGGGAAATGTCTTTTGCAATCAACAAAAAGCTTACATTGTTGACATTTCAAATTTTTTTCTACAACTGTAACTAATTTGCTTTCTACAAAACTTAACAGCATCCAAAAATGATTACAAATACTTTGCAATGAGATTACTTTCATGGCTCAGAGAGTATGCAGTGTCATAGAAATTCACTTTATTTTGGTATGCTCAGATTCAGCTTGAACTGAATCTGTTGCTCGGATAGCTTAACTGATACATTATTTGACTTCCATGTGGAGTAACTTTATGGTTGTTCAGTCCACTAATGAACCTATTTGAAAACCCTAATCACATCCTGGTAATTGGATTTCTCTCACAAACTCTTCCCTTCTTCACACAGTAATGGCTAAGTTATGTGACAAAAGGCTCCCATCCATGCAGGCAAAGGAGAAAAGAGGAGCAAAGGTGGTGGTGGGGGAGCACCCGTAATCTTGACAGACAGATGAGCATCCTGATCTACCTCCTCCTGAGCTGTACCAGGAGGGTGGGCAGCCCCACAGCCTGTGAGCAAGGCCCATCCTGATGGTTCAAAGGAAAGGACCCCCTCAGACCAGTTTTTGGGCTGAGAAGGGTGTTGCCTGGAAGGGGCAGGGGATTTATGGGATGCAAAGGAAAACACTGCGGTGAGATCAGGAGGGACGGAGTGTCTGGTGCCAGCAATTGGAGCAGCTGAGGGTCTGTGTGCTAATGTGATGGCTGAAGTTACAGGAACTCCTAGTTGACACCTATGCAAGGAAAAGTTCCTCACAAAACCAAGGAAAATGGCTGGTTGCTTTGCTGGACATGTCACCATATATTTGAATAGATATTAGACAAGGAGACATGGGCCCAGACAATAGAATTAATGCATGAATTAATTAAAAAAAAAGTAGAGGAGGGGGAGTGGAGGGAATTGCAAGCTTATACAGTGTTTTGAGATTTGCATGTGGGAATCTTCCCAAATTGGCAGCTCCTAAATCTTGAAAAACACACAGAGGCTCTTATAAAGAGAGGTAGTTCAGAAGTTCTCTTCCAGAAACAGGGAAAACAGTTGTTTTGACTTTGCATTTTTTCTTACTGAGGTAGGAAAGTACCACTGGCTTCACTATTCTGCAACACATGCCCAAATTGACTGTTTCATTTCCATAGTGAAACAAACTTCTTCTGTTTATCAAAATTGATTGTCTTCAGTTTCTAATAAGTAAGTAGTGCCTAGGTCTAAAATCAACCACAGTTTGAGATTCGTATTAATCAAAAACTTGATGTAGACAGACATTGTGTCAAGGATTTCTCTACATTAAGGAGCAGGGACAAATTTGAAGCAGATGCCCTCACTTGAGAGATCAGGATATTAGTCTGCATCTAAGAGATCCTCCTGTTTTGTAATCTATGTATGTATGTTTGAGGTTTTTCAAGGTAAGTGCCATGCCTTCCACTGTCGATGGTAAAGAAGAAATGAGTGTAGGACCTTCTTGAATTCTTCTGCTTTCCAGACGACAAATGAACCCGACAGGACAAAACCATCTTCACACTCAACGTACATGCGTGACTATAATTCACCTGGACTCTGTAGTAGTACTATAGCGTTTATTGAAATTGAAAAAAATAATTAAAACAACTCCACCAAAATCTTCTGTAGTTTTATTTTTAAAAGCCAGATTTTTAAAAAGCAGCACATTACAACGTTTCAAGGACCAACCTGCAGTTACTTCTGCAGAGGTAATTTTGCCTTACAGCTCCAAATGTGGCTCAGCAATCAGGGCTGGGACTGGAGGTTCTTCAAAAGTTCAGAGTGTTTTTCCTCACATGAAAAACATCTCACTAGAACATAGTTTAATGATTTGTAAACAACTGGAAAATGAGGCATAAAATTACTGCAGTACATAACTAAGTACAGGGGTTTAAACACTTTTTTGTTATTGCTCAAGTCTCCAAGAGTTTATATGACAGTCTTTCAAAGCCAGATGCCTCAGATGCAAGGTATTTCACAAGAGGCAGCAAGAGAGGGATGAGTCTTCTCTGCAAGACGGTCAGGATAGAGTGAGGAACACAAAACTGGTTTTTGGAAAAGCATGGTGACTGCTATAGCTGAGCCATTCTAGAAACAGTGTTTTTGAAGCTTAATAAAGGATTGGTAATTTTATTCTTTCTGGAGAGAAGGTATAATGGTTCCCTTGGTGATCACTGAGTTGAAATTTGTTTCTTGGCTTGCTCTTGGTGCTCCTTTTTGGAACTGGGCAGGTGATATTGGCACAGCACTTCTGTGACTTGTTATAATGGGATAAATATAACTACTTGTTATATTCAGCTTGTTGTAATGGAGTAAATATAACTACTTAAATATCTCTTCTGATTTATATGATCTGAGACTTTTTAATGTTACCTTTTAAAATTTGATTGCTCTTGAATTTTATCTACGTTTACAGGAAAGGAAATGTTTGAGTGTTAGGTATTCAGTTGTGTTATTTTCCCATTTATTTTCTAAGATTAAAAAACCTGAAGAAATTGAAAGATTGATTGCAATGTCAGTGATGTGTTTGCTCTGAATTACCAAGTTATACACTTGCAGCAATGCTGTATTTAATGCTGATCCTTGGTATGTATTTCAGATTATAATCTTGAGATTATTTTTGGTGAGGAAAAGCAACTTTGGCAGTCACTGGGGGGTTTAGTTATATAATTGAAAATATAATTTCAATCATTTACGTTCCTTTTCTTTAAAGTGTGTTTATGCCTAAGGCTTTTCATTCAGATGACCCTCACATATGACTCAACACAACCCTGGCAATAGACTGTGCCCAACAGGCACTGTGGTAATAATATTGCCTCTTTTTTTTGTTGTGCAAGTTTTAATCTACTCAGAGGAGAATGCCTTAAGTTATGGGCAGATTCAGAGTCCTTAATCAAGGAAAAATTTTTTAGCTGTCCTCAGAAATTTACTTTAGAAGACAAAAGGAATAACAGAGACTTAATTTGCAGTTAAGATTATTTTATGCCTCCCTGGATAAACTGTGAAATATTTACACAGCAGAATGTTGCTTTCTGTGGCAATAAGTTTTCCATATATATGTGAATTTTCACAGTTGTACACTACCTTGTCAGCAGTGACTCCCAAGCTAGGACTAACCTGAGCTGCTGTGTCCATAGGACACAACACTATGCCAAAAAGATATCAGCCTGATTTCTCAAAGCTGTGTAAAGCAGTTCCAGATTTTAAATATCTATAAACAGCTCGAGTGTTGTGCAGGTCTGTGCCACGATTCTGGTTTGGGGGATAGAGTATCAATCTCTGTAGAACAGACCATTCTGTGTTATAGCCCAGAGCTGGTATGAACATCTCTGATCATCTGCTGCAAACTGGTCAGAAATTAAAAGCAATCAACAGTACAGACAGGGATGCAATCTAAAAAGTTTCAGATTAAGCTGAAAAATAACAAAACTTTTCAATCAAGGGGTGGGGGGGAATATAAATGCACCAGTACCTTTTTTTTTTTTTTTAATTTGATTTTTTTTTTTTTTAAGGCTCAGTATATTTCTTTTGGAGTTTGGTCCTGTTTATTTATTCCCCCTTTCCGCCCCAAAATGTGATTTCCTTCTGGAAGTTTTCATTCCGTTTTGGTCCTTCAAAAAGTAGAAAAATGTCAACAAATTCAGGATCCTCATGTGTTGTTCAAGGCAGGTGAAAAAGTAGAGCCAAGAGCTTACTGCCCACTCTGTAACATACCACAACAAATTGTAGTGTAAAGAAACTTGAAGTATCTTACAATTTTAAATCAATTTAACAATTTAAAATAACACAGATCTGCTGTTATTCTATCAAATTGGATGTTGTTTTTCCCTCAGACAAGAATATTTTTATAAAGGATAGAAAAGTGTATATTCTGAATTAAAATGAAGCATATAAGCAACATAACACTTTCACTGTTACTATTTAGATTTATTTATTTGGAAATGAGAATGTAATTCAGGAATGTGTATGTATTACTGTAGGATTTAGAATATTTCTCTTAAGATCTTTTTTGTTTTGACTCAGACTTGTCACGGAATAAAAGATTATTTAAAGTATAGTCTTTTTCAGACTCCCTTGCAGTACCCTTTACAGCTGCATTTATGTGAGCTCTCATACTGTGCTGTGCAATAATATAAAAATTGCCAAGTCTAAAAATGAGATTTTGCAATAGTTTGTTCTTCCCTATGGAAAACATTTGGGACTAGAAATTTGGACAAAATGTAATTAGAAGGCTTATTTTCCTGTTTTTCCTTTTTAATCTAGGTAAGGGTAATAGCACATAAAAGTGGGTATATGTTTTGGGATGGTAAAGCTGTCTCCATAATGAATTACTGGGAGAGATTTCAATTATGCCTCTTTCACCAACTAATTCTGGGTGCAGTCATTCCAGCTGGGCTATGACTGCTGGATGAGCTGGACGGAGCTTGAGTCATCGTAGCTGTCAGATAAACTGCTTGAGGAGAAAAGGGGCTTGAAGTGTGGAAGCAGGAACACCATCATCACTCTGCAGCCTGCCTCCATGTTCTGACGTTGCCTTCAAATGGTGTTGGATCCCTTCCAGAAGCAAAACAGTACAACAGCTGGTCCCAATTACCCTAACTACAGTGTGTCTACATGCACAAAGGGCCAGTTTTCTAATTTGGCTCTGTGGTTTAATGAATTAGTTGTTTAATAATTTGACAGGAATGCTAGTGTTGTGTTTAGCCACTTGCTTCTGTTTAATCTTATTGTCGGAGCTGTGTCCATACAGTCCTGCTGCCATCGCTGGCTGCTATTGTAAGTTATGTAGATGAGGAAGCAGAATACATTGGCAACACACAGCATATACTTGTAGTTTTGTTTGGTTTTGTTTTTTTTTTGCTTTAGAATGCCTGCAAGCAGAAAATCTATTGCTTGTTAAGTTTTTTACTAACTAGAGTTATCACTCAATACAGCTAGAAATACAGAATTTTGACCATCTTTTTCCCGACTTTCAGAAATTCTAATAAAAAACCTAACATTTGAAGCACCCACATTCTACTTACCCTTACACTTTTAGTTACTTCACAGGATATATTTTCAGAAGCTTCTAGAGAGTAGCAGAAAAATCTACCTGTGTGAGTACAAATAGGAGCTTACTCATGCAAGTGATGTAGAATGATACCCAGCTGCCACAGTGGGATAAGGAAGCTTTAACATCTGAATGAATAAGAAAAGGTGCATGTGCTATGAGCACCCAACATAAACCTGCAAAGAAGTGGTCCCAAATATATTGCAAATTAGAATATTTACCTCTTTTCTGTCAACGTTTGGGTCCTAATAAATCACTAAGAGATTATAGTTACCAAGAAACCAAAACCTGTTAGTTTACTGTGCAAGATCATGAATTCCTGCTGACTTGTAGGGATGAGTAGGAATTGAAGGATGCAACTTGGGGAGAGGGAGGGATGAAAAAGTGTTTTGAAATGAGAAAATTTTTTAAATGTCACAGCAGTATCAAAGGAAGCAGCCAATTCACATTCCTTCTGCCTCCTATTGTAATGAAAATATTGCACTTGTTCAGAGAGGCCCCAGTGATTCTTTGATTAAAAAAAGCCTTGAGGGAATTGAAAGTGGGGTGGACAGGGGTGCTTATTTGTAAGTAATGTTTTCTGTAGTCTGGGGCTGTGGATGAGTTCATGTTCCTCCAGTATTGTAAAGCTATGAAAACAGAGCTGGGAAAGTGAGAATCATACTGTGGCTGAACAGGACATTTACTGGGTTAAACTGGTTTGAAACCATTTACTGATCAGGGACTTTGCCTGAAGGATTATCAAAATTTACCTGAAGCATAAGAGTTTGCAGATGGAAGATTAAATAAGTGGATAATATGACATTTTCATGGCTTCATGAAGTGTAGTTCTTCTGTTGAAGTTCACAAAAAATCATTTGAATGATGAAGCTTGAATTTAGTGTCTCTTCATTTTAGAGATATGAGGCAAGAGGTTGTGCAGTGTGAAAGTCGGATTAGACACAAATTATGAGCTGGAAGCAGAGAAAATTCAATGGCAAACTGACTAATAGAGCACATTGCAATCCAAAAATAACTGAGAACTGGGTGCAACAAGGAAGAAAATTATTTCATCAGCAACAAAGTATCTGTTTCTCTAAAGAAAAAGAAAATATTTAAATAGTCTAAATATGTCACCATAATAATAATAAACAACAACTAGCAAGCAGTAAAAGTAAGCAATTATTCCCATAACAGAATTGGGACAATTTTTTTTCTTTATTTCCAATCTTCCCAAAACACACACAAGGTAATATCAAATTCCTTTCAACTTTCTGCATTGCCCAGTTGAAAACAAATATTGATCACTTACCTGGAAATAACTATAAATTATGGAGGTGTTCAAGACTGGGCTGGATGGGACTATGAGTAACCTGTTCTAGTGGAAAGTGTCCCTGTCCACGATGGGGGATTGGAACTAGGTGATTGTTAAGGCCCCTTCCAACCCAAATAATCCTATGATTTATTATCTGTAAGTTTATCTGTGTGTTGCTTATCAGAGGATTTGGTCCAAACTCATGTCTTACCTGGGCTTTTCCAATGATTTAAACCTTGTCCTTACAGCAAGTCTGGCAGCGGGGGCAAGGCTTGTTGAAAGAAATAGAAAAGGCTAAGTGAAAATTTCACTGCTTATCAAAGGCACCTGGAGTTTCCATGGCAGCAGGAGTATGGCAGGGTTAAAAAGGAATTATGGGCTGTAATGCTGTCTCTTGAGCTGCAGAAATAACCCTGTGCAGTGGGAGGCTGCTCAGAATTGGCAATGGACTTCTCCTTAACCTGAGCTAAAGCTCTCCTTGAAGGAAATGATTTCCAAGTGTTGCCCATAAAGACCAGCAATTATTGGCTGAATGCAATGTCTACAGGGAGGGACATAACACTCCAACACACCAGAGATGGAGAGTTCATGACTGCTTTTCATGACACAGGAAGCTCGCAAGATTTGCTTTTTAGTTATCTTTCTCGGTTCACCTCACTGGATAAGAATGCAAATTCTTTACTTTCCATCAAAATAACATTATCATCAAAGACTGGTATAGAAAATGTCTGACTTAAAGCAATATCCATATAAATGAGATTTATCAGAGCCCTGAAACTAATATTGAAACTGATGCTCTATTGACCTTCTCTTTCTGTGTAAACACTGACAGAAACTCGAGATTTATGAAAAGGATGTAAAATGGTATTATGTCAGACTAACTGGCCTCAGGAAAAAGATATAAAATGCAATCTGAAGAATTTTTCTGGTGAGGCTCTATATTCCTTTTGAGGTAAAAGCAAGTCCCATTTAGAAGTGTCAGATCACAGAAATATTTCTAGAGGAATTAAAAAGAATGAATTAGAACATGCTGAGGAGCTAGAAACATTTGTTTAGAAACAAATATTTTCTTTCAGGGGAAACACATTGTTCAAGCAACTGTTTGCTTTTAGTATGGAAGAAAAATTGTTTTGAATATGGGGAGTATAGTGTGGTGGAAAAGTTAATTTTTATGCAATTCTAATTGGCCTGCTTGCTGCTGACTTCAAAGTGGGGTTTGTTGACCACAGTGTGATCCAAAATGTGTTCAGAGAATCTACATATTATTGGACTAAGAAACCTTATCATTTCTCTTGTGGCTTTAGCAGAATCATAAAGTTGTCTTACATAAAGTGCCCTCTTTTCAGTTTTACTAGCTCTTGTTTAAATGCGTATTAAATAAAGCTGACTGTAATAAAAACCTGATGAAACTGCATATAATATAGCCATGAATATAAAAACATCTAATCACGATTACCCAGATAAGCAGTTTAAATACAGTTCTTATTACTATATTTCAATCCTACATGACTAATTTCCTTGGGAAGAATTCAAATTAAGCCGCAAGGATGCCATTGGAAAAAAAGTTATTTAAATTTTAAAGACTTGTAACAATTTGTAATTATTTCCCATAATTACAAGACATTTGTAATTGCAGGAAAATTTTCAGTATAGAATAGTTAATGTTGATTTTTTAAAGTTACGGATTGAATTGAGCTGCACACAGATATATACTGCATAAAACTATCAAAAAAAGTCATGGCCTAAACCCTGAATTATTTCTTTCTTATTTTACTTGTGGCATTTATGACTTCAAAGTAATAATTTGTAAGTTGCTAGCTAAAGATGCATAATCCATTGAAAGCAAACAAAACATCTTTCAGAAAGCCTGCTATTGTGTATGTGAAAACTCAAGGGCAAATTTAATGGCAAATTAAGACTGCATTGGGCAGCACAAGATTTAGGGAAATAGTTTCTGAGCCACCATCAGTTTTCTCAGGTGTGGCTGCCAATATTTTGCTGGGCAAATTATGGACTTTTATTTCCCCAGTGACTTCCAGAAAGCAAAAGTTTGTTTTGTGGGTTTGTTTGCTTGTTTCTTTTTCTTTTCAAAACCCCAAACAATAGGAATTGGCTTACTGACTTAAAAATTGATTTTGATTTTAGTCTACTAAGAATTAAGCTCTTAAATGAAGTTGAAAAAATATTTAAAAATTTGAAATTTTAGGACAACTTAGGTGAGATTCAATTCTCAATAGCAACACCTCAATTTATACTGTATATCCACATATAACCTAAGCTCTTGATACGTGGTGATATTCAACTAACACTCAAAACAAAACATGCATCTGATTCCAAATTAACTCATAGTGGCACGTTTCTATTGATCTCAAATGAAACATGATTTTTTTTTTTAATGTAGACTCAAATCTGAAATAAAAGTACTTAAGATTTCCATTCAAATCAGAAAAAACATTTGATTCAGAGACTAGAAAAAATGGATATATCTTGTATACTTAATGCATGCAACTCCTGATATGACTTTACATTCTGGGTTTTACGTACTGCTGACCTTTCAATGATATTTATTTCCGGTACGGGTTACTTCCCTTGTTTTTAAAACATAGCAATACAACATCAAACATAACACAGTTCCTAATAAGAACATCACTTTTATGCTATTCTGTCACTGGCTTCAGATGCCCATGAAATACATAGCTTGCAACAGTATCATGGAAATATTGACAATGTTGGTGCTTTGGAAGATCCTGAATTTCTTTGTTCTTATTACTTTTAAAATTCTTTCTCTGTATCCGTTCTGGATCTTTCTGGTGTCTTTTGTTTGTTCGTCAGTAAGACCAACAGAATCAAAGAATCGATTAGGTTGGAAAAGACCTCTGAGATCATCAAGTCCAACCTTTGGCCAAACACCTTGTCAACTAGACCATGACACTAAGCACCATGCCTTTCCTTAAACACCTCCAGGGACTCCACCATGTCCCTGAGCAGCCCATTCCAATGTTTAATCACCCTTTCTATGAAGAAATTCCTCCTGATGTCCAAACTGAACCTCCCCTGGCACAGCTTGAGCCTGTGTCCTCTCATCCTGTCGCTTGTTACCTGGGAGAAGAGACCAACCCCTACCCGGCTACAACATCCTTTCAGGGAGTTGTAGAGAGTGAGGAGATCTCCCCTGAGCCTCCTCTTCTCCAGGCTAAACAACCTCAGGTCCCTCAGCCACTTCTCAAAGGATTTACCCCTCTAGACCCTTCACTGGCTTCCTTGCTCTTCTCTGGACCTGCTCCAGCCCATCAATATCCTTCCTGAATTGAAGGGCCCAAAACTGGACATAGGACTCCAGGTGTGGCCTCACCAGTGCCGAGTACAGAGGGACAATCATTTCCCTAGTCCTGCTGGCCACACTATTTCTGAAACAAGAGACTCTCTCTTACTTCACTAAGTTATACCCTGAAACATAAAGGATTAGCCAAGTAGTTGATATGCTCTGAGGATGGCTTATTTAAGATGCAACACCTTATTGCACTTACTTGTACCTTTCCTTCTATTTTTACAGATACTAAATGATCATTCAGGCATCAGGAGATTGACTGAATTGGTCTGGGTTATTCAGAGAAATAGGGTTTCTGCTAGGATTGTGGTATTGCATAAAAAGCTGTAGCCACTTTTAAGTTTTAAATGAATTGTATTATGCAGGAAGGTTTTTTGACAGGACAGACTCTACCATTGAAAAAAAAGTTCATGCAAAACAATACAGAAGGAGCAACATCTCCTGACGCTGCTGTCATAAATGTTCACATTTGTGGAAATAGGTTTCTAGTGCCATTTTAGATGTCTCAAGGTATTCCACTGGCTGCCAGATATTGTTCCAGAGATGATGAGTCTCCTGATTCTGTATCATGTTTTCCCCTATACTGAGTTCTAAAAGAATCTAGAACATCTCAACCAGTACTAAACACATATATTTAAGGAGATAAGTTTCTCCTATGTATATTAATACCCTCCTTTTTTGCATATATAGATATCTAATTGCATAGCAAAATCTATAGCCAGTCTCTTAACCCCCCTCATAAAACGCACGAGCGACATTGTTCTCCTGTGATCTTAGCTAGAGAAAGATGGTCCCCAAAATTGCAAAGACACTGTGACAAAACAGGTCATTTGATGCTCCTCCGAGTCAAAAGATAAAGCTGCAAGAATCAGACTTGCTCCTGTTCATGGATTTAAAACACCTCAGAGCATCATGTCTCACCACAGTTTGATCTCCTGCCAAAAGTCATTTTGTTTCAAAACAAGAAGGTCAGTAAGATCTAAAGTAACCTCAATTTTGAATTTGAATCTCCCGAATGCAATTTTCTGGTGTCTTCCCACTTAATTTTCATACTAATCTCATTTGGGGACAGTGAAAAGTAACAATTGGAATGTGGTACTTAATCCAAATTGACAAAACCAAATACACTGGCGTTCGGAGTTCTGTATTTCACTTGTTTCTGCAACAGCTTTGAGTTACCAACTACTTTTGGAAGGAGTGTGGTGGCTCACCAGAGCTCATGTGGTGAGAATCTTCAAAGCTCATTAAATATAAAAATAATAAATGAAATCTTAATAATTGCTAATAATGAGGTAACATTAGTTATGCCTCCACAGGACTGGCTGGTAAGAACATAAACACTTACCAGATATATCCTTTACATTTTATTTACATATCAGACATTGTATCACACCTGTTTTTAATTCTGTTACAACAAATTTGCCACCCATTCCATTATGTACTGCCCCAATATCAGGAAAGAACTTGCCTCTCCATGTAATATTCAGATGTCTGAGAAGAGGAAGTAAATTAAATGCTGTCACTGTACTAGGAGCATCTTGACTTCTGAGGAGATGATTAGTGCACCAAGTTCGAAAATGTCGTGGGTATATTTCCAGGTGATTAGTGATACCTGTGTCAGCACTAATGCTGCTACAGCAGCCAGCCTCATATCTCAGGAAAATTGGGCAAACAAGACTGTACATCATTTTTCTTTATAAATTCTACTAAATGTGTAAATAAGAACACTGCCTCCTTTTCTCCAAAATGTAGTTGTCCCAAAATATAGCTTAGGCAGGGCAGCTAAATGCTGACCTTATCTTTTTAAACTCTCCTAATCACCTACCTTCAATGTAGCTATGACAATTTGCCCAGAATGTGCATTTTCTTGTGTGTACATTTCTCTATTGATATATATAACATATCATGTGCTACAGGTCTAACAATGTTCAAGACTTACCAGGCTGCTTGGATCTGTTTGCTTATTCATCAGGATAAAATTTTAAATATATTACTTCTAGTAATTTTTTCTCTGCTGCATCCTCTGGAACTTATTATTTTATTTCTGAGGTGTTTCCTGACAAAATAGGTAGAGATATGACACTGCAGAAACGTCCTGCGTTTTTTTTTCTAGCTAAGTACAAACTCTTCAGGTGACCCACCTGGTGGATGAGGGGAAGGCTGTGGATGTGTCTACCTGGACTTCAGCAAAGCCTTTGGCACCGTCTCCCCCAGCATTCTCCTGGAAAAGCTGGCAGCCCACGGCTTGGACAGGGGTACTCTGTGCTGGGTCAGGAACTGGCTGGAGGGCCGGGCCCAGAGAGTGCTGGTGAACGGGGCTGCATCCAGTTGGTAGTCGGTCACCAGTGGTGTCCCCCAGGGATCAGTGTGGGGCCCAGTTCTGTTTAATATCTTTATCAATGATTTAGATGAGGGGATTGAATCCATCATTAGCAAATTTGCAGATGACACAAAGTTGGGGGGGAGTGATGATCAGCTGGAAGGCAGGAGGGCTCTGCAGAGGGACCTGGACAGACTGGAGAGTTGGGCTGATTCCAACGGGATGAGGTTCAACAAGGCCAAGTGCTGAGTCCTGCACTTTGGCCACAACAACCCCCTACAGTGCTACAGGCTGGGCACAGAGTGGCTGGAGAGCAGCCAGGCAGAAAGGGACCTGGGAGTTTGGATTGACAGGAAGCTGAACATGAGCCAGCAGTGTGCCAAGGTGGCCAAGAGGGCCAATGGCATTCCTGGTCTGGATCAGGAACAGTGTGACCAGCAGGTGCAGGGAAGTGATTCTTCCCCTGTACTCAGCACTGATGAGGCCACACCTGGAGTGCTGTGTCCAGTTCTGGGCCCCTCAGTTCAGGAAGGATATTGAGGTGCTGGAGCAGGTCCAGAGAAGAGCAACAAGGCTGGTGAAGGGACTGGAGCACAAGTCCTATGAGGAGAGGCTGAGGGAGCTGGGGTTGTTTAGCCTGGAGAAGAGGAGGCTCAGGGGAGACCTCATCACTCTCTATAACTCCCCAAAAGGAGGTTGTAGCCAGGTGGGGGTTGGTCTCTTCTCCCAGGCAGCTCACAGCAAGACAAGAGGGCATGGTCTTAAGCTGTGCCAGGGGAGGTTTAGGTTAGATATTAGGAAGAAATTCTTTCCAGAGAGGGTAATCAGACATTGGAATGGGCTGCACAGGGAAGTGGTGGATTCTCTGTCCCTGGAGGTTTTTAAGATAAGACTGGATGTGGCACTCAGTGCCATAGTCTAGTAACCGCAGCAGTTGTGGATCAAGGGTTGGACTTGATGATCTCAGAGGTCCCTGCCAACCCAGCTGATTCTGTGATTCTATCATTCTATGATTCTATTTGGGAATAATTGGGACAGTATGGCAGAGATCACTTTTTAACTCTGACTTGAGAAAATAGGAGCTATGGAGAAGATTCTCAGGATTTCTACAGTGTTTCAAGATACATTTCAGTGGTGGTGGTCTATGAATGGTTGGTATTATTTTGAATTGAGATGTCCAGAATGTATGCTTATTTGTAATAATGGCTCAGTCTTTGACTTCAGCTTTTACAGCAAATCACTCTGAAAAAAAGACGTTTCATGAGGTGATGTGGGATGTGGCCCCCAAAATCATTTTATTAGTTTCCTCTTCTTCTCTTCCCCTTGAAACTTCTCTGGATTCCTTTAACACTCCAGTTAAGTGAATAACTGATACCTTCCTGAGAATCTCTTACATCAGTGTTATTCCAAGGCAGGATACCTGGAGTTTCATTGGCTATATCGATCTGGAGCAATCCATTTCTTTCGGATTGACTGAACATCATCCTGCAAAGCAAATGCAGACTGAGCCCCACCATGTTCCAGAGATCCTGCATCACCCCAGAAGCTGTATTATGTCTCAAGGGCAAGAATTGGGATCACATCACATCTTCTGAATCTAGATACACATGCTGTGTGTCTCAGGTTGGTATCTGGGCTAGGTTTAGAGAGAGAGGAAGCAGAGAGCATTTTCTGAGCCCACAGCACACCTGCTCTTCTGTTTAGACATTGCTGAGAATTTCTTTATTTCTTGTGCCTTAGATTCAGCCCCAGCAACTGCTGACTTTGTTATCATGAAGTTCTGTTTACAGGGTTTCAGAAGAATCTTTAATACCCTCAAAAACTATTGGCCTGTGGTATTTGTCCATTGAAGTGCTTGGTTGCAGTCTGATGGATCTGGTGGACAAGATTTGCAGATCCTTCAGCTGCCCCTTTTGTCCAGGGACAGTCCAAGTTCCTCCCTAAAGAAAAAGCACTCACTAGATATTCTAAAAACTAACAATTTCTATTCAAAATAGCCACTGTTAAGGCTTCTGATATATTTCTATAGTTCCCAGTAAGTTACCTTACTTAAGTCTGTAGAGATTGAACTTTGCACATTTTCATTTTTCAGATTTATAAATTAGTACCTCCTAAATATAACTTATTTTAGTATTAAAAAGTAATTTTGTACCCATTTCAAAATTATTTTGGTGTTTCTGATTCTCTCCATGATTGTATCAACTGTCTGGGCATTTGAATGTCCAGAGACAATTTTGTGGGAGCTTCTGCTCAGTGAGTCTTTGGTTTATCAGCTAAAATGTTCCTGCTATGATGTTACACGAAATGCAATATTGTTTCCAACAGCTCTTCATTGCAACTCTGAGCAGGGAAATAAAAAATTGATCTAGGCAAGGATCTGAAAATACCCATTATAGCCAGGACAATGCATCCATAAGCAGTTGTTTTATATGAATGTGATCAGAGAAAATTAAACTCTGCACATAATATAGCTTCAGATTTTGTATCTATGAATTTTTACCTGACAGTAAGTTCCTCATAGCTCAGAAGTGAAATGCTTCGTGTTCCTCAAGATGTATTACTGCTCTAGAGCTGCTGCTCGACAACAAAAATTCAGACTGCAAATTACTTTATCTTCTAACTCTTACTCCTGTAATCAAAGGAAAACAAAATTCCATGTAACCTATATGAACAGTCACATTTAACAAAGCAAGCTGAAATATTAAACATTTGAATGTCAGATGCTCACAATAAATGCTTGTTTACAGTCCAAAGATTAGAAAAACAGAAAGCCCATAGCCAAATTGAAGTCACTTGAAAAATATTTCAAAACATTCCACTAACAAAATGAGGCCTTTAGTTTTAATGTCATCCATAACCACATGTGTATTGAGAAAGACTGAACCCACCTAAATATATAACAAAAAAAAAAAAAGCAGTATTAGGGATTTTAAGACAAAAATATGGAGCCCATGTAAATTTTTCTTTCGCTTCTGCACGTGTAACGTTTCAAGTCCATCTGTACAATTTATAGTATATATCCTGGGTTTAATTTGTCTAAGCACAAAGTCTGTTTCACAAACATCAAAGATAATGAAAATGCCCTTTTAATTAATCTGTTGGAATCTACATGTTTATTCCACATTAACTTCCTTTATTTGTCAACCTCACATATGAGAAATGACCCCTCCTGTGCTGTCTCTGCTTAATGTCAAAGCTGTCAGGAATAATGTTTACAACATTAGCTGCATTCTTTCACTGAGGTCTGGCAATTAGCGCTGCATCTGGAATCAGAAAACTTCAAAATGTCTTTCATTACTACCTGTCTGGGTGGCAGGGAGGGAAATGAAAAGAAGTTTTTTATTCTTGTCACATCTAGTTGCAGGATTTACTAGAAGCAGATCTTGTTCCAGTTATAGGGAGTAAGATTATACCAAAGCTGCTGATCTGTTTTCGGAAGAATTGTTACAATTCCTGAGAGAAATAGCTGGGAGTAATAGAATTTTAGTAGAAATGAATCTGTTAACAGCCAGGAAAAAAATTGCTACAGCCAGATAGACCTGAGGTGTCACACTTGCAATTTCAAGCATGGTAGATGAAATTATGACTAAGAAGAGGGAAAATATATTGAAAGAAAGTTCTTCTAATCCAAAACTTAACCCCCCCGTGATTCGCCCCATCTTATGCTTTTGCCGATAGCTCCCATCACGTGGCTGGACCAGGAAAGAACCTCTCTTTTAAGTCACTTCACGTTCAAGCCTTAGTGTAGCTTAGCAAATCCATGCAATGAGGAAGAAGATGTTTCATAATTCTCTGCTACAGCTTAGCAGAAAGCCTTTTAGCCACTGGGACAAATCTGAAGTCTTGGGGCATTGAGAAGAGTTAAAAAGGAAAAAAACCCAGTACTTGGGTGTCCCTTGGATGAAACACTTGAGTTCATCGCTATCCAGATTATCAGGGAAATGTTGAATCTGTTTTTGCTTGGCCTTAATGTCTTTTGTCTTTCTCTGATCAGAGGAGACAAAGTCTTGTGCTACCAAAATGAATATTATTCTATATATCAGAGCGGCATGATTTTTTTCTGTTTTGATCACCACAGGAAATATGATTTTCATTAGAAAAATGAAGTATCTTTTGGGTTTACATTAGTAACCTTGGCACATGGGGTGTTAAAACAATACATCTAACCCAAAAGAGATGTTGCTGTTGTGGTGATGGGGTGTATTAGCACACCTTTGATAGGTCAAGAGATTGTCTACCTCTGCATCAAAATATTTTCAGTTTTAACTAGTGCTTATATATATATATATAAAAGTGATGTTTTCTACATATAATCTCTAAGCTCACAATTTTTTTTTCTACATTGCCAAATTACAGGCCTCAATTATGTTGTTTGGTAAAAGGAAAGGGAAATACAAGTTATCCTCTGTGCACTCAAAAAATGGACACAGACATTTCCCAAAATGCCCAGTTTATTGGCTTTATATAGAACAAAGTGGGCAATGAAGGAAGGTATAGGCTAAATCCCAAACCACAGGTGAGTTCACTATGATGAGTATAGAAACTTCTAGTCAGCAGACAGTGAGTCGCTATGAATGATGTGCCCACAAAGGTCTAAATGTGTAAAGTATGGCTCCAAGACCCTGTGCCAAAATGCATGTGCTGCCACAGTCTGGGCACACCACACTTGGTATCAACCAAGTTACATCCACAAACAGTGAGGACCTGAGCTTCTGATACAGCTGAGGGGTAACTGGGGTGAGCTACGGGCTGAGTACAGTCCAAGGACTGCGGGGTACCTCTGCCTCATGACAAAATCCAGATAAGCAGAGGTTATCATGTTAGGAAGAAAGAAGAACTGGTGGCAAAAAGTATGTAATCAGCTCATACTTGCCTTGTGATGTGCCCATAATCATGTAACCCAGAGTGCTCATATATTTTCATCTGAAAGCACTCGGTCCAGTAATATCAGAATAGACATAATATGAGTTAACTGCACAGTCTTGGTATCATTTGTCAGAAGGGTCTTCTTCTCTCTCTCTCTCTCTCTCTCTCTCTCCTTCTCTCTTTCTCTGTCCTGTGATGCATCCAGTGGTTCATTGAACTGGTATAACTGAGAACAAGTAGCTTCACATCCCAGGAAATTTATCAGTCTTTACCTGAAAGAAGTCCAGATATAGCAACAAGGAAATACGACCAGTTTTCAAAGAGATTTTGGCAGAATTCAAGAGGAAATCAGAGGATGTACAGAAAAGCACTGATGATTATAGAACCCAAATCTACTTGGTTCTTTAAAATTGCAGAGATTATTGGTACTTACAATCAAAATATTAAATATTTTCATATCCGAGATTCTGGGACTGGGTGAGAATGTTTGCTTTATCTTGTATTTTAAATTGTGCTTAGATTTTCCATAACTTTATTTTTTTTTTAAAAATATTGAAACTGTGCAAGACCCATAGTTAAAACTTTAATGCGCTACGATGTTAAAGTGAAAAGAAAAACAACCCACAGTTGACAGATTTCTGGATCTTTAAGCAGGCCCAACTGCTGTTCTGCTGATAAAATATCCACACCCTGCTGAGTGGACATGAGCTACGTAAACAGATGTTCTTAAAGAGAAAAGAAAGTGTTGAATAGCTGACTTATTTTATTGCAGTTCTGCTCAGACTGACAGTTAAGGGTTTAAAGGGTGGCTGCCATGACCAGCAAATCCAGCCAGGCCTTAAGTGCAGCTAAATCCAATAGAAACTCTCAACTTTACACTTTTGCCCTTGAGAGAGCTACAGGTCAATAGTTATTTTTTGAGTTATTTGGGGTTAATCAGAAAAGCATGTGCAGATGTTGAAAGATTGAATTTATACCTCTGGAACTGATTCAGGTGCTTTTTAAAAGGTATTCTCATTTTTTTTTTAATTATTTCTATTTAAAATGGTACTAAGACCACGGCAACTCTTGCTGACTTTTGAATGAAGTTTAACTGTTGGTTGACTTTGAGTGGAATAAACAGAAGTATCCTGAGGCACAAGGAAAAAAACCAGGATATTTATTATGTAGTCAATCTATACTCCTGTACTTTTCTACAACTTTGTTGTAATAAAATATAGTGTTGCCTTATATATATATATATACATATATATATATATGCCTTATATAACAGACACCGCCTTGCTTGCTCATCAGAGTTAGGATTTATTTCCGTTTGAGAACATATTCTTTTTTTTTTTTTTGAATACGCCTGCTTTTAGAAAAGGGAAATCAAGTTACGAACACGTTCCGTCTAAATAATTCAGAAATACAGCAAACCTTATCACAGGCAGCCCTTAAACACACTCCAGGAGAAAACACCTTCTGCATATTGAAATCTCACGTGTCTGTGCCTCGGAGCTCTGGGCCCTTACAGAAGAATGCGGCTGTGCCGTTTTTTTGTTTAACTGAGGCGGTCCTGAGTAAGTGGTTGCGGTAGCGCAGGGTGTATTCATCCTGCCACACAATGGCAGTCGGGGGTGTATTTAGCCGGCTTGAAGACTCGGGGAGGGCCAGGGGCAGACAAAGCCCAAGCTGCGTTTGGAACGCGAATGCTGAAAACTTTGTCAGCGTTTTGAAATTAAGTTTCAACTATTCATATGGTAAGGCTTTAGGGAGATGAATCGGGACAGCTGAGAAGCTGATTACAGCCCCTCGCTGCATTTTTTCATTTTGCTGTTCACGTAGCCAAGCTGACACGGCCCCTGCTGAAACACTTCTATCTCGTGATACATGTATCAAAATCGAATAGATAGGATGGTTGATTTTGTGCCTTTCTTGTTCTGCCACATGCTTTTACTTTGAACCACATGTCATTAATAGAGCTAATGGGATTTTGGCATGGAACCAAAGGGGTGGGAGGGGAAAGGGGGGCGGGGGGAGATGGATGGGAGCGAGATGAACTACCGAGAGAAGCACTGCTGCCTTTCTTTACACTAAAGTGATGTCAGGTTTATCAAGCTTCTCTTTAGTCCTCCCTGACAGGACTGGAGGCACTTCTCTATACTTGTATGTCTCATGCATTCATGAGCCTCTTTGACACTGTTGCATCTTTTGTTAGGAGCTGAAGATGCAGATCATTGCTCTACCCTTCCTTCAGCTGCCATATGGCATTGTGGAAAGGAGCCCACAAAGGAAGGAGCGGGAAATGGGGGAAAAAAAAAAAAGGGGAAAGAAAAAAAAAAAGCAGGAGGGGGAAGAAGAAATGAAACTACCAGCAGATGAAATTGATTTATTTTCACCGTTAGGGAGGAGGAGGGGTGGAAGCCTTTTGGAATATAAAACCTCCTTGCAGAGCAGGCGAGCAGGCTGCCTGCGTGACAGCTCTGGTATATGTTAAAAAATAACATGGCTTGAAAATAGAAGGACCATTGTTTTGCTTAACTACTGTAACAAATTTATATGAAATGGAATGCATCATAAACTGCCAAGGTTGCACGCAGACTTCTATTTTTCCCCTTGTCTGCAAGAGGTAAAATCCACGAAACCCCAAATGCTACATAGGTGCAACAATCTGGCATCACTGCGTGTTTTTCTAAGACCTCTCAAAATATCTTTGGTCTAGTCTGCATCTTGCGGAGCTAAACCTTTCCTAAAGTAAGTGGCAATTAGAGTGCTTCATATAATTGCTTTAAAAACAAACCAAAAATGTATTGGGAAGAAAGAAGCTTGGTATGCCAATTCTTTGGTTAGCTTTCTGTGGGTTCCTTGCTTTATGAAACACTAAATAAAATCTTTAAAAGTAATGCAATGCCACATGTGCTGTGTATTAGCTAAATGTGATACTCTTACATACTACACCAGGTTTATGTTCCCTCCTCATACAGAGAAGCACAACTCAATCTAGATATAAGCAAATTGTGCTTTTCTAACTAGATTTTACAAAATTAAAACCTTAAAATGTTACTTAGATTAATCGAACCATTTTAGTAAATTTGTTTCCTCATTCCCCTTGGATATTTTAATTTTAAACTGGATGTCAGTGAAGAGGTGGCTTTAAAAATTTCCATTGTGTACAGAAAGATTTGTCTATATTTTCTGAGGTTTGCTCACAAGATCCTGTTCAAGAAGGTATACAGTACCTGATTAAATTTGTGGAAGTAATTTTGCCCCTTTGCTTTCAATAAATTTAGAGAGTGGGTAAGTGATCCAAAATCTTGCTTAATCAAGAATTAGGTATATAGATTCCAGAGTTAGTTTACCCATATTCAGAACAGTGTTTTGGTTTAGCTGTTTGTAGCATCTCTTTCAAGACAATAGTTTATCTCTGTACTGAGTTTTGTTCTTCCGCATGTTTGGCACATGCTGCTTCTGGGGAGAATACTTTCTGTGTGTGCATGAAAATATTCCTGAGGAAAACAAAACACTGTTCAATCTGTTCCATTCATAAATGTTTAATTGCAGACCTTTCAAGGAAACAAAGCCAATAATATCTGTTACACGCTGCATTGGCAGTTGCACATGTTGTTATATTCTTGCAGAACTCAGACTTTAGGATAATGATTTGCAAGAGTGGGGTTTAATTGCTGTCTCTACGTATCTGTGCTGAAAGTGTTAAGTTTTTCTAGCCTCCATTTGCAAAATGGAGTATTTCATTCCTCCTTTCCTGAATGTATAAGGCACTCAGTCCTGTCAATGACCTAAAAATAAATAGGCAAGTGTCTGCCTTGTGGTTGTATGCTGCAGTCTGTACCAGGACTCTCGCCGTTCCCCTCTTCCATTGGAATATCTATCCAAAGCCCACTGCACTTCCAGCTTACATACCCAGAATTTCTATGGGTGGAAAGCTAATAATATGAGACTACAGTGAAGAAGGGGGTGGATACTGTGTATAAGTGAGCCAATTCCTGGGCACATGAACTGGTAATTCTTTGGAGTCCCTGTGTAGCTGCAAGCCTTGTCTTTAAATTTTGTACCATGATTAGGTGAAGAGATCTTCCAGAAAGGCTTCCACTTTAACTTATTTACTAGTGTTTGTAAGTTAACAAGAGTGTATCTTATGGATGTCTAAAAAGTGTGATGAGGAATAGTCTGTCTTTTGTTTCTAGTTGAGGCAATGACCCAAGTCACAGAATCACTAAGATTCTATTACTTGGGCTGACACTGATGCAAAGGCCTTCTTGCTAAAATAATGTTTGCACTGCAGAATTGGCTGGAGTATTGGACTGAGATTTGATTGCTTTGACTCTTGAAGCTGTGTTATTCATAACTCACATATACTCTGTCAGCTGCAAAGTACTCGTGCATGTTTTCTCTTATAGATATATTTTATTGAAAACTTCTAAAATTTCAGACAAGAACTGGCTTATTCATCACATTCTTATTGAATAATACTTTTGTCATTCATAGAAAAAGGGACATACTCTGACTAGCAGGGAATAATCCATACCTTGATAATTATGCATGCTAAGTATTCATCAGCTTTTGTTAACTATCTGAAAGCAACTCAGATAAAATCAGAGTTCATTCATGAATGAAAGAAAAAACTCTATGGCAAATGTTAGTCATAGCAATAATCTACTACTAATAACATTTACAAGTCTTTGTGCAGCATCAATAAACGAAGGTTAGAAATAATTTTGTCTACACTCCTCATCCATTCAAATTTTAATTTGATGTTCCCTATGCCTTAGGGAACAGGAATGAAAGAGGAGACAGTGGGAACAAAGTTGAACATATGTTTATAATATTCTGCATGTGAAGACTGGGCATGGCCCCAGCCCTAAACAACTGCTTTTGATTCTGTTAAAACTTTCTTTTGTGTCAGTTTTCTTCAGAAAAAATAAAGCTGCCAGCTTCATGGGTAAAACACAAGACATTAGGAGATAATTTTCCAAAGGAACTTCCCCCACACTACAGAATTCCCTTCTAAACGTATGACTACAAGTGTGGTTACAGATTTCACTGTTTTCAAAGCAGAACATAAAACTCATGTTGTTGGTTTAATCTTCAGTTTAACATCATAGTAAAAAAGTAAGTAAGAGGAAAGAGCATGAAAACAAGTCCCACCAGCTGTTTTGGAGAAAGAAGAGATCCCACCGAATCCTACCTGTCTCTCTCTGGTATGAAAATGTTAATCTGTACTATACCTAGTGCTACTTGCATGGCTAATCCCAATTCTCAAAATGCATCTCAAGATGAAGACATTGTGACCATATGAAGACCACACATTGATTAGAATCAAACATTCAGGGTTTTTTTGGGGAAATTTAAAACTCATAGTCCCTACCTGGAGGAAAATTCTCATGATTTCAGTCCAAGTGAAATGATAAGCAGTCAAAAGTTTTCCATTGGGCACATACAGTTAATACTTTGGGCTGACAAGCAAACATAGCTTGATCGTGACTGACTGGTGAGAAAGGTGGAGAGAGTGAGGATTTTTGGATACCAGGCTCTCCTGACTGAATGTTTTTCTCCATTAATCACTGGAAGAAACACAAAATTTGCACTGAGGAGGAAGGGGAATCTAAGACCTGTTGTCAGAAAAGTTTCCTAGACATTCAAGCTCCAGTTAACTATTTCTATTATGTAAAGTGAGACAGCCACAACAGGAGGAATAGAGAGCACTTCCTTGCAGCAATTATATCTTCCTTGGAGGTAGGGCTTTGAGTTCTGCTGTGGTGAAGAAAACATTGCATAGGGGGCTCCTGACTGCCCTGAAATGATTTAGCAAATGAATAAAACCAAAGTGGATGTAAGTGTAGGAATAAGAAAAACACCACCACTACAGTTTCTGATTGTGATATTTTAAAGAAACCAGCTCCTGTTTTATGAACAGAAGACCATAGGCACTAAACTTCAGCAGAAATGCCTACAATATTACTTGGTGCATGTATAAACACTTCTTTGGTAGATTACAACACAAAAAAGCTTAGAAAACCTTGGCTTTAGCGCAGTTGTGCTAAATTAATCACTTTTTTTTTTTCGCTGGTTCTACAAAATTAACAAGGTTAAAATGGAAACCAAAAAAAAAAACAATGGAGGAAAACTTTAAAACAGTGTAATCAGTTATCACACCTCGATGTAGAAGCAGTTACTTACTTTTACCTTGGTAGGATTGCAGTGGAACTGTTGAGTCGTGAACAGTGGGATACAAGCTCCAAACCTCAGACCCAGTGGTGACCAGAAAGTCTAAACTATCCTAATCACACTCTACACCTCCCTGCTCTGTGTTTCATCAGTAGTGCAATACCTAAACTCTCATTTGGAAGTCATTTTAAGAACCCTTCTAGCAACATATCAACCCACATAAATTTGCTGCCATCTGGGCCTTTTCAATTTCCTTAATCTCAGTAACTTTGTTGTTGGTTTTGCAACAACTATCACAAAAAAATGAAGTAATAGATTATGCTGCTGATAAACATTTATGCCACTGTCTACAGAGAGATACTACTCTAAATCCTCTCATGTGCCTTTATATTTATCATAATTTTTTAGCCCATTTCAGTGAGTTGAAGGACTGATGCGCAAATTCAAGATGTTCTCTCATAAAACTAGAGCTCTGAGTACAGATAAGCTTTGAATAGGTAAAATATGCAGATTGTATAGAATTATTTAAGTTTAATCAAATCAAATAAAACTAAAGAGTTTCAGAAGATGTTAACAAACCAAGACCTAGGAAAAGCATACAGGTTTTTGCTTATAAATGTTAGATGATATGCATGTAAAGGATTAATTTGAAATCCTAATACATCTGAATGGGATGTAGAAAAATGAATCTTGGTTTATTGTAAATCTCTGTCTAGTGTACACAGAAAGGGGGAAAGCATATGTGTGTGGAAGGAGAATGAGACTAAATGAGGATTGGATCAATAAACTTTGGACAGATCCTACAATGGATGAGTATAGCATGAATTGAAAACTTCAATGACTACACCAGCCACGTCCCTGGGGAGAGATTTTTCTTTTCTTTTTCTTTTTATTTTTAGTGGCTATGGTACCACTTTACATGTCAGTTGATTTGCTCAGTGAGCAACTCTCATCTTGTTTGTCCACTTCTGCTAGTTTGTTTGCTTTTTTAAATCTTAGTATATCAAGCCACCATAGGATAGGAAGTACTTTGGAAGCAGTGGAACCACAGGGTTATTTTTCACTAGACATTGTTTGCTTATGTTTAGCCACTACACTGTTTTTACTGGATGTTAACAGCAAATCTATTGCTGTGTACCTGGTGAGGGGAGGAAACAGTCTTGATGTCACTTAAGTAAATGGCCCAAGACACTTCAAACTCTGACCATTCTAGCAGAAGTTATAGGGATTCCATGTTGCAGGCTACTGTAAAGTTCCTAAAAAACCCCAGAAAACGTAAAGTTTAAGAATGTTATGAAAGGCTGGTTCTGAAGAAGCATATGTGTACAGATGCATATTATAATGCAGATGAAAGTGTGTATTTTGCACTCTTGAATAATTTTTTTCTCCTTGGGTTGAAGGAGAAGATAAAACTTTCCAGAGCTCCTCCTCTTACAGGCCTACTCTTAGAGGACAGGATGTGTCTGGGGAGGTGGCATGTCTGCCTGTTGACAGATGATCCACCAGTATCAGCAAGCAGACACATGAGTTGACGTTTCCTTCTGATGTAACTGTTCCATCAAAAGATTAACCAGAAACAAAACAACCATTCCAGGCAGGTTTCTATCTTGCCTTCAAGTTTTTCTCCTTCGCTGACAGAGGGATTTGTGGTCCTAACTGAAGCCTGCTATAAAAGTCTTGTCTTTTTAATCTTTTGAGAATTCTGACATTGAACAGACCTGGAAAATTTAAATAAATGGGGAATGTGAGTAAATTCTGTACCGGCTAAACCTCTGGAAGATCACAAAGCAGTAGACGAAATGTTAAAAAAAAAAATTGTTCACATCTTTAACGACCTGTAAATGTCCAACAGTGGGGAGGGTTGAAAATAAGAGGAAGAAAAGATATGGGGCGATAAAGGGAATCAATGCTTGAAAAAATGTAGAGATTATTATAATAAATGAACAAGTTGCACAAACAAAGCCAATGAACTTTCCACCCTGCAAGCCAATAAGTAAACCTTAAAATTGGCCACAAGACTATCACTCAAATTGCAACACTTTGTGCTGACCAGCAGTAGGTTTCATGCTTTTTTCTCTCTCCACTGTGCCATTTATCAGGAAGAGTCACCCAGGCTGAACCAGGGGGCTGCACAAGGAATCTACAGTAGGAGTAATGTTTTCCACCACTTATTTGTATACCCCAGTTTTGAAATTTTTGCCTACATTGTCACAGTATGTGTGAAATTACTGGTATGTCTTTTTCTTTTGTTCACAGAATGTCTCTCACTGAGATATGCCGGCATATACTTGTGTTTGCCATATTTTCCACATAGCTAACATTGCTAAAAATATTGCCAGTAATGCTGTGAGATTAGAAGGGCAAATACACAGCGTAGTCACGTAGGTGCTCATAGATTTGAAGATTGAAACCCTTGATTGAAGTGTTTAGGAAAAAATCATGAAAGTCTATCAAGAACTGTCAGTGAATATATGTCTACAACTCAAATTTAGAAAGTCTTTAGATATTTTGAAAAGGGGCTCATATCTTAGGTGAGCATCATTCTAGTTTTGATAAGCATCATTACTGCCAGAGACATGGCACTAAGCAAATTGGTGTATGTTTAGATTGAGCTTTGGCTAACTTATATTTTTGATGAGTTACTTACAGAGAGCTGTTAAGTGTTTGTGGTGGTGTTTTGTTGATGACTGTTCTTTTCCTGAGACTTTAATAACCCTTAATACTGCTCAATAACTAAAGTGAACTCATACACCAGCCCATTCAAAATTCTTCCAGTGCTGCAAAACATACAGAAAAAGACAAATTTTTCACGCACAGTGAGGGGTCACATTCACTGTCAAAGGAGCCTTTTGTTTGAGAGCTCTGTTGAAATATAAAACATGTCCCCCAAGATGCTGCAAATGACAAAAATTATCTTTAAAAAAATTTCATGACACAGTTTCATAGGCTTACAACAGCGGTAGGCATCTGTGTATTTTAAGGTAGATATAATTTTGTGCATATAACGTTACCATGATTGCAATGCATAAGGATAATTTAAAAAGTTTCACAATTTTTTTTAAGGATAATCAACTTTTTAGCTGCATCACCTGAACAAAAGGCTTTATCAACCATTTGTCACAGTGTTTGTGAAAAAAATAAAAAATAAATATATATGTATAATGCATTTTAAGAAAAAAGCTTACTAAAAATTATCTGTCTTTTTTTTTTTTCTTTCTTGCATGAGTATCCTTCCCTTTTCAATGTTATTGTTTTGAAATGATTAGCCACTGAATACTCTGTACTTGAACTCAGGTCCCTTGCTTATGATGAAAAAAAAGTCCTCAGATTTAACTTTATGCATACATAGAATAAATATGCCTTTTACCAGAAAAAGGAAGCAAAATGGGAGATTCAGTCATTATAAATTTATGCTTTATGCAGCCTAGAGAAAGAAAGGACTTGAAAGAACAACACTTTTAAAGCTAATTATGCTTTATGTACACACCAGTGGTGGAATTATTGTGATCCTGCTGTAATGTCTTGTGAGAAAACATGTGGGATAATGCAACAACCATGAAATTAAAATGGACTACTTCTGTAGGGCAAACCATTATTACATGGTGTCTTATTTCTCAGAGGGTCCATTATCTCTTCATCACCAGAAAAATTGGGCTCTGGAATGAAGTGCCACAGACTGAGCAGGAGAAGAGGCACAACAGTAAGGGAAAGGCCATGGGAGAACGGAATGTGCCAGTGTCACATCTCACCAGCCTTTACTTAGTAATCAGAATTTTGGAATTCAGCAGTTTTAAAAAATTGTTTCATTTATAAGTGCCAGCTGCTGAAGGAGATAAGGGTAGAAGGTAACCTGTTTAAAACTAAAATAAAAAACCCGCCAAACCTCTATACCTGAAAGTACTTTAGTTTGTTTTCCAGCACAGCCTTTGAATTTTAATGAAACATTTGGGGAAACTTGAAAATGGAAATGTTGCTTTCTGAGAAGCAGGCCTGGCACCACATGTGAATTATTTAAAGACAACTCGTATTGTTTCTGCTTTTAAAGAGCAAAGGAAATGTTTGTGGTTTTTTTTTTTTTTTCCGGTTTTCCCTGTTGCCTTAGTCCTAATTGTTTTATTTCCTCATTGCTGTTCTTTATTCCAAAATCTTTTCAAAACACAATAGTTATGCCTTACAGTAATTAAATAAAAGTGCCTAACATAACAGTAGTAATAAATTTTTAGCTGCTCATCTGCAACTAAAGAGAGGAAAAATAAACTTCTTTATAACCCTGACGGATTGCATTACAGAGATGCAAAAGGGCCCAGATTACGACATGCAAGTTCTGAAATCTTGCCTCAGAAATAACCTCAAACACCCAAAATACCATCAAAAGACTAAACACAGAAAACTAAAGAACCAAGTCCAAGAAGCAAAGTATATAACTGCATCAGAAAACTAGATACTGCATCAGTATCTAGTTTTTTTTTAATTTACTTAATTCATGGTTTTCTTATGCAAGCAGAGATATTGGTCTTTAGGCCCAATTCCTTAATGATAATGTTCTAAAGAACTTCTGGGGATTGAGAACTTCTATGACTGAGCCAGGTGGATGTTTTCACTTTTTAAAATTTTCATATTCATTTTAACTCTGACAATGAAAGTATGAGAGAAATTTTTTTTTTTGAGTGTTGAATGTGTATTTCCTTAATGTTAATGTACCAGGAATTGAGAACTTTCATGATTGAGGTATGCTTGAGTAGTGGAGAAAACTGAGTAGAGGTAGACTCTACTGAGTACTGTCCCTGGCTTTATTCAGTTGTCCACATATAGGGATGTAGAGAAATTTGAGAGCAAAAGTACACCAGTCACCTGTAATACGCTGTATTGTTTCTGCCACTTCCATGTAGAAGTTTTAGGTGGTGCACAGCTCTAATGTTTAGGCAAATGAGCTCAGCATAAATCAATAAGCTTTTTTCACTGATGTAACTTCTTACCCTATCAATCAAGGACTGTGAAGTGCAGCTTCCAAAGCAATAGCACTTGAAGAATCCTCAAGTGGCCTGGTAATTGGGACTCCAGGATGTTCTGCAATGAGAGGTGGAGCTGCGGAAATTCCATATACAACTCCAAGTTTATAGATTCCCCTAGGTTTCTATAAACACTGGGTGGCATCCTATCATTTTCGTAGCTATAAAATTATTGCAAGAATATTTATTTATTTATTTATTTATCTTTATTTATTTATCTTTATTTATTTATCTTTATTTATTTATTTATTTATTTATTTAGCATAGAACTGTTGTTTTTAAGTGATTTTTTCTGTTGTTTTCTTGCTTATAGATCAATTATAGAAAGACAAGATAGAGACATACATGTCCATTCTTCAGATTACATACAATATGAAAAAACAAAAGTGCACTCATATGGGGTTTTAATAAATATGTTTTTCTGGCAGAATAAAATTATTATAATGTTTTTACTTGGAGATTGAAAGCTGATGCTTTGCTCTTTGGTAAGAGCATGTCCTGATAAGATTATTTCTTGCACACATTGAAACATCAGTCTCTCTCATTTTACTGGCTAAAGTGCCTTATACCACCTGCACACCCCACAGTTTTCTGCCTCACGTTTCTTTTCTATTTTCATATCTATGGGAACGGAATCTGCTCTTCAGTATTCAGCAAACATGCCTCTTGCTGATGCCACTGCTGCCTTTGACTTAGGCCTGAGTAACCATGTCTTTTCCAATGATGCTGAACCACCATGAGTGTGTTTTACAGTCTGGAGATTCCAGCACAATTCTCCCTAAAATGGATCGTCTCACTGTTTCCTTTTCAACTCATTTCTCGCTGGATATTTGGGTTCACATAGGACCATTTAAATATATTTATGGTAGAATACACCAGGATAACTCTGCTCAACTGAGTGAACTTTAGATTCATGAAAAGATGACCGGAATAGTGGGAATACATGAAGTGACACCAAGCTGGGAGAATTTTTTTCCTATGTCTGACAAAGCTGACATGTCCTAACTAATTATTCCTGTTATAATGCAGATAACATTCCTCCTTCATTCCATTTTTTATAGGTCAGAGAGGTTTATCTTCAGTACCCTCTGATAATGCATGCAGAATAACTGTCTATTTGATTCTTAAAGCACTCAGTAGTTACAGTGTCAAGACTAAAACCTACATACAGATAATCAGAAAAAAGCCTGAGTTTTCAGTGAATCAGGGTTGTGCTTTGCTAGTGTCAAGGAGGAGAAATTATTGTTTTGTTTTATATACACTAAAGGAAAATTATAGTTTCAGAATTGCTGTCTCCAGGTGTCTCCCATTTATAGCCTGTTTTGTTCTTTATCATCAGTATGTTCTGAATGTTTTGCTCCCCTGCTTTCAGTTTAAACATGGTGCAGACAGCTTACAGCACATTGTTGGATGTGAGGCTTTAAACTGACAAATTTGCTCTTTTTATATCCTCTCCAACCCTTTCATTACATTTCAGGCTTTACCTTTGCAAATATTTGTGAAGATCATAAAGAGATCAGGGAGAGAAATGTTCCAGACAAATGAGACCAGTAAATTTTTTTTTTCAGCATGTCATTTACTCTTGGTACAGTCACCATCTATTTCACAAAAGGCCAGGAAGTCTGAAGCATACACAGAAACCAAGATGTACAATATTAGGAAAATTGGTACTTAGTGAAGTTACCAAACAATGAATCTAATGAAAAGCGACCACCAGGGAAAGGATCAGTGGATGATGGAGGGCAGGAAATTAAAACCATTGGTACCCTAATTGCTACACTGTTCAGTATGACACCGTAAATAAGACTGCTGTGATAACACCAGAAACTTGGTGTGATTATATTGTTTGAATGTAAACCTATCTCTGCATCTGGGACTAATTTTTACTAAAGGATTTCTTTCCTGAAATGTATTGATGAAATATGATGCTTAATGCATGTCTCTGTTCCTTATAAAGGTTGCAAATACTCAGCTATTGAAATAAAAGGTTATTGTATCAGAAAATGGAGGTAAGTGGGAACTGTAGAAAATAGGATGTGTAGGTTAGATTCTTAACAAACTCATTTCACACAACGTTTTCTATAACATGGGACCAAAGCTCCCAGAGAACAGTGCTGCAAAATTCCCAGTGGGTAGAGGAAGGATCACAAAGCTGGTGAAGATGACTGTGTCAGAAGTTCTTGTATCTCAGGGATAAAAAGAGATCACAAAAAGGAAAAAAACACTGGGAAGCATGGATTGCATGGAAGATTCAGGGCTGTATGGCAAGGGATGGCCTCAGACAACCAACAGTATGACTTACAGATTCAAATTCATACTTCTTCCTTTCTTTGTCTTATTCTTTTCCTAAGGAAGGTAAAATGCTCTCTATAAAGAGAACAATATTGCTTATTTTGGAGGATTTCTTTAAAGATTAAGCTTTTTTAATGTTTAAAGGCATAGAAAAAATATTCTTGGTACTTGAAAAAAAATTAGTTAATTTCAACTCCAAATTGTAAATATAAGTCTCTGAATATAAAAAAGGCCCCCAGAATGGGGGTACAGGTAAAAACTCTATATTCTGCAGTATATGAGAAAATGCAGAGGCAGAAATTAAGCTGCCAGACAGGGAAACACAAATGAACTTAGTTTTGAAAAAGTGTTCTTGAAGCACTTCTTTACACTAAGAATGATAAATATGTGGAGAAAGTAAAACCTCTCCTTAGACCTGCAGTGAAGCAGACACATGACCCTTGTCGCAGAATTTCAGAATTATACACCATTTTTGCGGTCTAAATAAAATGTTAATTCACCGAGGAGAATGGGGGAAAGTTGTTCAGCTGCTGTCTCAATAACTGTAAGAAACTGGCAGCTGAAAAGAGAGAATCTATTTAACAGTTACACCATTGAACAGTAAATTAATCAATCATGGTCAGTCACCTTGCAGCAGCCTGCAAAATGCCCTTGGCCGATCACTTAAGAGGCCACAATCAAGGCATGTACTGTCATCTATTGACCAACAGTAGGTTACATGGGGTTGTATTATACCAGGAAATCAAAGAATGGAACCTGCATGTATTGGCTTAGACAACTACTTCTTAATATGAATGAGAAAACAATCAGAGGTCTAAAGCTAAAAACCTGTGTCACTTTGTTTAGAGACCTCTTGAACCTTAAAAAAACTCCAAAACCAAACCACAAAGAAAGCAGACATCTAAATAAACAAAAAAGAGGAGGATGAACTGAAGTTACATTTTTTTGTATTCCTTTATGTTTCATGCACAAATTTCATGGGACTGCTAGTCTTGTGATTCCTTACTGTACAAAACAAGTCTATAACTATTAAGAACAATTTTGGTGTTAAAAATACCAATAAAAGTACTTCTAAGTTTAAACATCTTTTAGTTACAAATGGGTAGCAGCTCATTCCTTCCAGGAAAACAGCTATGTGGAAAAGTTACCGAAGTCATGCTGCTACATACTTATACCATGTTTTTATAGGCATGCACTAATGTTTTGAAAAATGACATTTTATTATTTTAACAAGGATCATCTTTGGAACAAGAACTACACCAGCCTATTTTTTAAAATGTTTAACTTTTTGCGATAAAAAGGTACAGTGATTTTATTTTTTTTTCTCCTGAGTAAATGTGGCTTTTAGGGGACCATGACTCCAATCAGAGACTATGAATATCTGTGGACAGAAAATAGGACCAGCTGGTGCCCTTGCCTGGTACTTTTTACATTTTCTTTAGGGTGCTGGTTGGGAGGAGGGGTGGCAGAGAACTAAACATAGAAGACAACAAACAGAAGTTGTGGCTGGAAAAAGACTCAGAATTGGCTACAGCAGCTCTCCACCAGCTGCCATTACAATGTGTATTGTGTACATTTGCACGGTGTAGAATCTAATTCAGTTTTACAGTCAGAAAAGAATAGGAGGCAATCACCAAGCATCCATCACCAAACAGCATGATAAATAAGCTGTTATTTAGATCATGTATTTAACCCAGTCAAGAGATTTGGACTGGAAAAATAAAAAGTGGTCAGAAAAGACAGGATTAAAAAAAAAAACAACAACAATAAACAAAAAACCCTCCCATGAAATAAAACAGAAGGACAAAAAAATATCTTCCCTGCTTCTTTGGGTCTTGAACACTGGCAACTATATAATACTAATATATAATTATTGTTTATGGGTTTAATCTGAGACTTGAAACTGCAGTAGTGTGAAGTAAAAGAAAAAAACAATGCTTTTATGAGGGTTCTTTGACAAGTTTCCAGGAAGGTTCTTAATGTTTAGAACAGTGAAGTATTTCCTTATTGGCACTACTTTGAAAATCATCCTGCATTTAAGTAAAGATACAGAGGGACATAAATGTCTAAAGAAAATAAGCCTATTTTTCAAAGTAACCTCTGCGCTTATGGCCAATTCCTAATAATATTTAGCCCTTGACAGACTCAGAGAGGTTGCTGAGTAAGAGTTTCAAAACCATCTATAAAGCTAACTGCTAAGGATATAGGGTGCTTATGCATTTTATATTTGTTTTGTGGTATCTCTTAGTTTGCAGACATTTAAACAAACCTTTACTGATTTAGTCCTATGTGTGCATATAGCAGCCAGGCTAGCTTTTAAAATGGCTAAACATTACACTCCTCTAATATACCCTTATGGAATTTTCAAATAATCTATGTACTGCAAAAGGCTCCAATGCTTTTTAATATCTTGCACTCAACAGCCTAGTTGAGGGTTCAGTCCCAAATCCAATTAAATAAAAAACCTCTAGATGTGACTTTAGACATATCATTTCTGCATACTTTTAGTGTGTCACAAATTTTAAGTATGAAATATTAGCCTCTTTTGCTGTTATTTAAGTTAATGCACATTATAGTCAACTGCTGTGAGCTAGGGAAAAAAAAAAAGGATGTTTAATCACAATTCATCTGTTGTAGAATAATGTCAGAGCCCTGAGGGTGCTAATGGGACCTACTGGCCCTAACCAACCTCACCTGGGTTTCACCCCTCCTCTGCTCATGAGCCCAGGAGCCCCATTCAAGCTCAGCCTATGATGTAGGTATTGTTTTATAGCCCTGCCTCCCAGATGGTTCCTGAGCATGGACATGGATATGGAGAGCTTAAATTTTTCTCAGAACTTTTAAAAGCTTTTTTGGTGTTGATTTTTTTTTTGTTTGCTTATTTTTTGTGGTTTTGTTTGGTTTGGTTCTTGTTTTTTTTTTTTTTTTTTTTTTTTAATTATTATTTTATTTTATTTTTTTAATTTTTTTTTGTGTGGATGTAAGGACTGAGAAGGCTGGTGGGCAGGGATGGCAGATGAAAAGGTGCATTAAACTCTTCCCAAAACATATGGCTTTGCTACTGTCTGCTCCTTCTATACATTTGCAGTTCTTGCTGTTCAGTAGCCACAACAAAAGAAATCACAAGCTTTCTGACTCAAAATGATTTCTTTAGCTTGAAGTGTTTAACAAGTGTTTCAGGAAAAGTTACATTTTTTTTTTTTTAAAAAGAGTGCAGCTAACAATTGAAAGGATCACCCTGAAAGAAAAAATAGTTATGTTGTCAAAGTGGAAATATTCTTGAGTTTGCATGGAAGCATTTTTTTGAACTGAAATAGTTCTCCAATCTGAATTTAACTATGATTTTTCTTCTTCTGAAGCCGCATCCTTCAACAAATTTACAATACTTACTGTTTCTTTTAGCTGTCTCTCTGATGTTTTTTGGGTATGACTAGAACGCATTCTGTCCACTCCTAAAAGAAGCCACTAAATGCTGAGAGTTCTCCATTACTGCCAGTCTGAAACAAAGTAAATGTATCAGGTGCTTCAAGGATTGTGGATTTTTACAACCTGTTACAACAAGATCACGCTAATGGTGAATGTGGTTCTGAGGTTTACAATGGATGTTGTGTATCATAATCCTCATTTCAAATCAAGTTATTTGGATTCAGTGTGTCAGGGCTTTGACTGTATGAACTTATCTCCAGCTACCCCATTGCTGATGCTGAAGCCTTTTATATAAAGGCTCTCTATAAAGCTAGAATAGTTACTTAAATTCTAATGTATAAAAAAGAAGGGGTGAGGTAGTGAAGCTGCAAATTTGTCTCGGTCTCATACCATTTGTCTCCCATATCCCAATCCTTTCACTTTAGATCAGGGCTTAAACATTTCCTGTCCTACCTGTCCTCTGTTATGCCCTCTTTCTCATCCTCATTCCAGTACCTTCCCACACAAATTTTCCCATCCCAGACTTCCTTCTCACCAGCCCACTTGTGAGCTCGTAAAGCTCCTCTCACTCTCCAGCACTTCCTTCCCATATTTTTGTCCCATATTTCCTCCCACGCTAATCACATCCTTTCTCAGTTTACAGTTTCCAAACCTGCTCCAGTTATTTGCTTCCCCCTGTTCTTGGGGGCTGTGTGTGGCTGTTATTCCCTCAGCCTTTTGCTGGCAGAGTTCTTTCCATGGTCACTTCTTCCCATGGCCCTTACAGCCAGCCAAATTCTTTTTTTTTCCTGGCTCTCAGAAAGCACACTCACCAGCTCTCCTGGGTTTTTAGAAATCCAGGTGTATTTCATACACAAAACTCAGGACAGAACTCTGAGGGCAGTAATGGGTAAAATTTCAGTCAAAAGTGGATCTAAAGCCAGTGAAGGTGTTAATTCTTTATTGTATAACATTTGCAAGTGAGTTGGGTTTTATGTGTCAACAGTAATTTGAAGAGAAGATAAAGCTTACAGTTGTTATTAATAAATTACTTTTAATTAAAACCACACTGCTTTTGTAACTAATTTGCCATTCTAATGAATATTGCTGCTGTCAAATGTATTCAATAGAACAGATTTATTAAATAAAAAATCAAGTTTCATGGGAATGCAAAAATTTTTGACAGTATATTCTGAGGTATTTCTCAATCTAATTCTAGCTATTGGTTATTAGTGATGTGAAGGATGGGGCTGTCTCAGCCATGCTGGTTGTGGCTCGTTCTAGGGCCTGAATATTGCAGCACATTCTCAGCAAAAAACTATGAATATGCTCAGGGGAAGGTAGGAATAATACTGGGAAAACACCTTATTTCCCCGAACTTTCTGCTACGGCACGGAGCTTTCTGAAAGGACTTGGGAAACCTTGAATTGCATGAAATTCCGTTATATTTCCCTTTATTTCTCTCCTTTCAGAAATGAAGCCCACGATGTCTGTGTCCCTTCTCCCGCTCCCCACACCGCAATCCCCATGGACACGAATGTGGATCCGGGGTGTGTGTAGGAGGGACACCTGCTGGCTGCGCGGCCGGATCGCACTTCATGCACAGCTCTTCTGAAAAGCGAGGAGAATGATGCCAAAACCGAGACTGTAAAATGGTTTTTACCACCCTTTTACTACCAGGAAAAACTGTTTGGTGGGGTTTTTTTTGTTTTGTTTTTTTTTTTTTTTTTTTTTTTTTGTGTTTTTTTTTTTTTTTTTTTTTTTTTTTTTTAGGGTGGGTGATGAAAAAATGTTTGCTATTTTTGTTTGGGAGTGACAACCTCTCTGACCCTTGATACAACAAAATCACAAAATTATCTGAATTACTTCTTCCTCCATCATGTGAAACTGAAAAGAGGTGTGCACTCAATGAAATCAAATGTACATATATTTTAAAGGCAGATGCTAAAAACAAAGAAAAAGGCATAAGACTACCAACAACTGAAATAAAGAAAAAAAAAGGTTGTAAATTTTTTGCAGGAAAATAACATAAAAGCAGAATGATATTCTCCTGAGAGACACTGTTTAAAATTTTTGATGGTCTGATAATTTGAAATTTCCTCAGATATGAATTCTAAAGCAAAAAAAGAAATACCTGAAGTTACTAGAGCATTCTACTTCAGGAACAGGAAATTTGAAAAATATGCTAAATATGAAAGTACTAAACACTTTATTAAATGCAAGGGAAAAATATTGAAAAGTGAAAAAACTAAACTATAATGTGTATGCTTTGTCTCCAATTCCAGATGTTTCAATTTCCTTGGGTGTGTTAATATAAGAACTTATTTTCGGAACTGATTGGAAGCACCCATTTATGTGCTACAAGACTTAAATGCTAATAATAGGTAAAATGTTCAGAGGTATGTGATCTTAGGCATACAAAATACCCACCTGGCTCTGCTCCAGACTTCAAAAACTCACTTATTTGGAAGTCACTGGCACATCGGAAATACTATAGATGCAGATAAGGCTGATCAAATATTTTCCAATTAATTTAACAATGACTTTTTGTAGTCTTACTGAGCAGGTTCTATAGCTGATTTGATTGTGTTTCATTGATAGCTTATTTGACTGAGAATGTTACTGACTGATAATGTATTTCCTCTATGTTTTGTTTTTGTTTGTTTTCTGGGTAGCAACTTGGTTTTGTTTTTTTTCTAATTATAGATAAATCACTTGCCAAAGAGAGGTACCCATAGACATACAACATGTTTATTTTTCTATGTTGAGGGGTAGTTATGCCTCATAATGAGCTCCATTAGGTGTTTTAAGGACAGTGTCTTTACAGTCTTACTGGAGAGCTTTAATCTCTTAAGTTTGTACCATTTATCTTTCACCTTCCTAGGACTTAACCACCAAACTCTCTTGCTCTTTTGATAGTGAAAGCTATAGAATGTCTGGACAACTGAGTGTAAATATTAGGCTTCACATTTTGAGGAAAAGTCATAGAACTGTAGAATGGACTGGACTGGAAGGGACCTTAAAGATCACCTAGTTCCAACACCCCTGCTGTGGGACAAGGACCAGGTTGCTTAAAGTCGCATCTAACCTGCTGGCTTGAGCACTTGCAGGAATGAGGCATCCACAGTTTCTCTGGGCAACCTGTTCCAATGCCTCACTACCCTCACAGTAAAGAATTTTTTCCTTAACATCTAATTTAAGCTTACTCTCAGTTTGAAACCATTCCCCCTTGTTGTGTCATTACATTTCTTTGTAAACAGTCTTTCTCCATCTTTCTTGTAGGTTCCCTTCTATCCTATATACTTCTTTTGTTCTAAGTGTGTTCTTTACATTTGATTAATTGACAGATCTTATATGCAGAACTTGACTCAGCACAAATGGAAGCAATCCCATTTCTGCAGACTACTAACACTGCAGGATCAAAGAACAGCACCTCCTCCACTTGGAGAGGGTGGCACACAGTTGTCTTCCCTCTATCCAGTTGTTTAATCCTAAGAATCACAAAGTAAACGTGGTTGTAGATGTCTCCTTAGAGTGGAGAAGTGCATTACTCTATCCTCAGTCATAATCTCTAACCTTTTCACTAACCTTTATGAGTAAAGTGTCAGTCTGAATGTTGTGGAGGTTCCTCAACTCAGGTCAATCAATACTAAACACCAGTAGCCAATATTGGTACTTAAGTAAAGTGGTACTACGCAGAAATTGCTCTGAAGCAAGCTAATGAACTATTTCAGTCAGGAAACACTTGGTAATCTCTTTAATAAGATCTAAAATTAAGCCTTTTTGGAGAATTTAACATTTGACTGAGAAACAAAGAAAAATAGGAAGAATATTTGGAAATGAATGTTTATTAATGTTTGTTACTGCATTTTTTCCTACAGTGTCTTGACACTTATGGTGTCAGTCACATTGATTAATACATGAATACATTTAGCTAAAGGGATTTTGTAGCAGTAGTGGACCATACCCTCACATCTTTTACACACTTTTATCTCCGGAGCTTGAGTGACAAATTGAGATTTATGATAAACATGGTGACTTGAAATTCCCAGGAAAATGCTGATCCAGTGGTGAGTAGAATGCTAAGAGTAACCAAGCATATGGAGGCACAGAAAATTGTAGGTGTTCTGAGGTGCACAACATTCTTCCTGGTGGAGAATTGTTAATCAAAGAGCTGAGATGAATCTGAGTAGTTACCATTTATTTCTCTTTCAGCACTTACAAAGTAGGTCACATCTATTTGCTGAAGGGAAGTTCTACATCATTCTGTAGTCTGGAGATTTCTTACCTGCCCAGTGGAATGAACTGGCAGTGGTTTGATGAACTTTTTACATACAAAGACATCCTATCATGACTGTACAGATCACTTTGGAAGAAAAATTATACTATATTTTTTAAAAAAAGCAAACCAGAAGACTATATCTACTATATCATTAAAATACTACGCTATAAATCCAGGTCAGATTGGAATGTGACAGCCTGGGGCTGTGAGGAATAGCACTGGGGCTTTCCAACTAATTTTGTAAGAGGTACTGAAAACTATGGAAAACAAGAGGAAAATTCTGCTATATTATTACAGAGTAAAAGGTGACTTCTGCTAAATGTAGACAGACTAGAACAGTGTGTTGTGGTTTAACCCCAGCCAGCAACCAAGACAGTTGCTCACTCACTCCCGCACCAGTAGGATCAGGGAGAGAATCAGAAGGGTAAAAGAGAGAAAACCCATGGGTTGAGATAAAGACAGTTTAATTGGGAAAGCTAAAGCCACGCACACAAGCAAAGCAAAACAAGAAATTAATTCACTGCTTCCCGTGGTCAGGCAGGTGTTCAGCCATCTCCAGGAGAGCAGGGCTCCAGCAACCATAGTGGTTACTTGGGAAGACAAATGCCAGCATCCCACATGTGGCTCCTTCCTGTTTCTTCCCCCTGTTTTATATAGTGAGCATGATGCCATATTGCCTGGAATATCCCTTTGGTCAGTTGGGGTCACCTGTCCCAGCTGTGTCTCCTCCCAGCCATCCCTGCACCCCCAACTTCCTCACCAGCGTGTCAGTGTGAGAAGCAGAAAAGGCCTTGGCTCAGCAACAACAAAAACGTCTCTATATTATCAACCCTGTGCTCAGCACAAATCCAAACCACTGCCCCATACCAGCCACTGCGAACAAAGTTAACTCTACCCAGCCAAAACCAAGACATGTAATGCAGGGACTGACACTTTTAGATATCATAAAATTGTTTTTTAGGAGTGACTAATAAGAGTTGGCAAAATATTTCTTATTTAAGCTACTACGCTAGCAAAAGCTTCTGTGCGGTTGTAAAGTATTCAAATTCAATATTTTTGCAGAAGGAAGAAGTCTATCTAATGATTCCAGATAAAAATGGAAACTACACCAAAATATGTATATTTGAATAGAAAATTAAGGGATCAGATGACGCAGTAAGCTTCTTCAGGTGTCATGCACACTGTTCAAGGGAACACAGCAAGAGAATTACTGAGGAGAAGTTCTGTACAAGCAAAAGGGAGGTAACTAAATTGTCTTTGGCAAATAGTGCTGCAGTCACAAAAAAAATAAATGGATTCAAACAGTTCCTAGTCAAAATTCATGGGAAAATATGCTAATCCAGGACTATTAAACAGTCACCCGTGTAAAAAAAAAATAAAAAAATTCAGAATCATTTTTTTCTCAACAGTGTCAACAGAACAGGGGAAACTGATAAAAGATCACTTACTAATTGCTAGGCCTGAATGGTGTTGACATAGAAGTTCTGCAGCTGATGATAAATCCCAAAGAAAGTACACTTCTTCCTCCATGACACAAGGTTCTCTTTCATTATAGAACTGTTTGTATAGCAGTGTGCTTGGCTGAAGGATGTTTAGGTCAGACCTGCCTCCTGCAGACTTTAGGGCTATGCCTGGATTCATGTCTATGCTCCTGTCTTAGCATCTGGTAGCAAGATGCTTAGTCCTTTTTGCCCACCATCACCTCTGCACAAACTCATTTAGTAAAATGGTTCCTTTGTAGAAAATCAGCAAAAATTAACACTACTTATATTAGACTGTACCGAAAGTGTCGGAGCAGACCCGAGTTATTCCACATCCCTTCTTGCATTCATTCTTAAGAATAAGATTTAGAGGTATATGAAACCTCATTTATGAAGCTTGCAGACCAAGCCTGAGACAGTTCAAGGAGTGTTTGGATGTTACTCTCAGGCACATGGTGTGTCTCTTGGGGATAGTCCTGTGGAGGGCTAAGAGCTGGACTGGATGATCATTGTGAGCCCCTTCTGACTCATCATATTCTGTGACTAACATTTCTCAAAGTCACCAACTTTCTTGTATATCCACAATGGATTCTGTGGATATACAGAATCTTTCAACAATAGCATCTTTCAACAGCATCTTTCAACAATACTTACGTATTTTTGTTACTGAATATTTAGTTTAATGTGTCATGGAAATTACACAGTGAATGTTTATGACTAGTAATAGAGCCTTTATACTTTACCAAAACACATTTTGACCTTCAAATAAGAGAAAGAAAATCTAAAATAGTGACAGGAGAGCTCTCCTTTCACCCAGCCAGGAACTTATGTAGTGCTTAGTTAATTAATACATACACATTTTTTTCCTTTAAGTGCTAGTTAGTAATCACCAATGTCTTATAAAAAAAGCATACAGCAGTGACTATAGAAACCCAGAGGAGGCAAGGCTTCAGGAAGCCCAAATAAAGATGACAATGACATGAAAACACATCTCCTTAGTTCTCCAGGTGGTGGTAAAACCCTTAGAAGTAATTTTGCTTTGCAGAGCAATTCTGTCTCCTCAAATTATATTTATTCACTGCAAAGGTTGTTTCTCAAACTCGAAAATAACTTTACCATTCCCTTCCTAAAATACACTAAGAATGTAACACTTATTATGATAGAAGCTGTCCCCTGATTTACTATTCATTTTCAACCATCCTATTTTTGAAGAATTGTAACAATTTAGATTAATTAATGGAGGTGGATTATGAATGGTTTGAAATGGGGGAGGGAAAGAATAGGGAAGGAAAGGGAAACTGTTTTATGTCTTAAGGAATACATTTATCAGTAAATGGCTTGTCCTTTTATGTTAGTACATGTAATAACTTCATGGCAAAATTACTTAAAAGGGGGATATATAAAACAGTTTCGAGATAAAACTTGTCTCATCAAATTTTGTTCAGGTTTTAAAGGCAAGAGTTTCTAAAATATGCAATGTATGCATAACATGCAGGCAAGGTTTTGCTGATAATAGATATTTGGAAAGACTTTAAAAGGCACTCAGGTCTGCACCAGCTCCTATTGAATTTTCATAGTTTAACATGCAGTAAGTCTCTAAAAGATGCGAGGATTTTTAAGATTATTAATAGAGATACTTCATAAACCTGTTCACATTTGGACACTTTGCTGCATTTTGAGGCATCTAAAAAGCTTTGGCATAATTTCCAGAACTCTTCAACTGAACAGAAGTTAATGAGTCATGGAAATTCCCCTTTTCTAAGGAAAACCCATTATTTTTTTAGGCACAAAAATAAATACCCCATTTGCCTATTAATACAATATTATCAATATTATTCTTCTCTGCATGGAAAGCTCATTTTTTGTTACTACAAACTTCTTATTGTTGATACATATTTCCTGCTGCATAAGTGTAAATTCCAGTTTGGGGCCAAGTAGTTCAAAGAGCAAGAGCTGAACTTTAATCACCTCCCCATTTTCAGTCTGCTGCAGTATGTGAATGTTAGCTATTTCAGTATTATTTAGGATATTTTAGTAGGAAGGTTATGCCTGATATTTGAGCTAATTTCAAATAACCCTGACAAAAGGAATTCATCAGACTTGGCTGAAAAATCTAATGCTTTAGGTTTGTTTGCTCCAGAAATTAATTTTAAAAAGAAAACTACCCAAAAGAAACAAACTCCTCCCAAACTAAAAACAAAACATAAATTAATTTCCTTCCTTTCCTTCTTGTGGATTTCCACCATAACTCTTAATATTATTTAAAAGGTGTTCTTCACCTATAGCCTTCATTGTGCTGCCAGAGGTGATGTTAACAACTGGATAGCTTTGTACTGGTATCACAAATAATAATAGGCTATAAAAATAAATTGCTATTCATCTTGCACCAGTGAAGGCTTCTATACATGTATCATAGAAAGTTTACTTATTTATTGTAGACATTATACCATAGAAGAACAAGTAGTAAAGTAAAAGGGGTAGCTGTATGGATATTTAGGAGTATTTCCCAGGAACAAGATAGAGTATAATATCCATTCATTCTGAATAGGTACAAGCAGATTGTTATTTAAGTCAAGGAAGAGGAAATTTCATTAATAGAAATTCAAAATAAAGCAGAACTGAAGGATATTAGCTAAATCAATAAGGAAAAAAGTGATGTATAAGTATAGAAATTACTTTTTCCTATTTTTTTAAGGTATCCAACTGCAAAATTTATTTTCCACAGGATATTTTATGTATATTGATTTGAATTTAATTTATATTCTCTTTTCTAGCAGTACAAAGATTGTGGCAAAAGTGAAAAAATATTATAACACCATTTCTGCCCTGAGAGGCATTTTGTGATCATTAATTACATGTCTTTAAAACAAGTTGCAGCCTGATAGGCACATTTGAAGAGTTACCTGCACAATTGCAGGAGGCAATTTTTGTTGTCCTTCTTTTTTTCTTGGTTTCAAAAGTGCCATAACTGACTCAGAGAAAACCAATTAGTGGTAATAGGAACAGGAAAAAAGGAAAGTTTTGTTGCTGTAGAAATGCTGCCTTTTCTTATAGATCCTTTTTCTGTAAAAATCATGTGAGCACTTTTTTGTTCTGAAATGAGAGAAATTCTCATCTGAGTGCATCAAGAACATATCCCTATGTTGCTACTCATTTGTGCAGAAAGTTTTGAGTTACAGAAATTATAAACTTTAAACCAGTTTTATTCTAATCAAAAAGCTTATATTCACTTTAACCTCATCTTTTTATGTCACCCAAGAAGGGAAGTTTTTCATATGATATACTAAGAATTAGATCACTTTATATTAGAGACATCAATAGGTTCAAAATCTAAAATCTTTATAAAATTATGCTCAGATTCAGAACTAAAATACCAATGGCATTTATATTCCTGCCTGTGACAGTTTTTAGAAAAAAACCAACATATTCAGTTACTACAAGATTACCATTTGCAGTGTATAATGGAACCAAAGATACCACCACTGTTGTCTGCCTTGAATAAGGGCATCTATATAGCACTGTAGTAAGACTGGAAAGAGCATGTTACCTTTTACAGTATCTATTGCTTCCATACATAGTCATTTTTCCTTATGGAACATGAAGAATTATGACATTTTGTTGCTTTTGTGTGAGATGAAGACTGTGATAGAAACATTAATAGCATATTTTTGTCTGAAAAGGAAAGAAAAAAAAAGTCAGCATCTGGATTCCACTAATATAATCAAGGAACTCCATTCTCAGCACATATAAACTGGTATCATAATGTGTCCTAGACTAACCTGTTGCTTAAGATCATCTTCACCAGAAAGTAACAGTGTCTTTATTTCCTTTATCCTTTTTTCTTTTTTTTCCTTTTACTTTTCCCCCATCCCTCCCCTTCCCCACCCCCTCCTCCCTTCTCCTTCCCCCTTCCCCTCTCTCTTCTCCCCCCCCTCCCTTCCCCAGTTTCCCTGGCTCCTGCTTTTTTCTTTCTTTCTTCTTAATTTTAAAGCATGTTGTCTGTTTAGCTGCAAAATTAGTACAATTTGCAAAGATACTGGGGAAAAGATCATTTTATTATTCTCTACCCTGCAGGGCTGCAGGTCTGCTCTGTGAGGGAGTGAGCTGGGAGAGGAGGCTGTGCCCTCACCCATTGTCCCACAGCTTCCACACACAGTGGGCAAAGACAGGGGCTGGAATTGGGTCCCATGATGTCCCCTGGCAGGGGATGGGGGCAGGGACACAGGCCAGTGGTCCTGCTGTGGGATCCAGGCAGAAGTGAGGTCTGGCAAGGCTGTGCCTCGTTACAGTCTGCTGATGCTGCAGGCTGTCTTTTCACACGTTGTTGGCAGGCGGGGAAAAAACCAGCCAAATAGTCTCACTATGGTAGAAAGGGCAGAAAATCCAAATAGTAAATAAGGCTTTCTTGGTGCTCGACAGAGTCATTGGCTCAACTAGTGGTTCTGGCACTCGTCAGCCCAGTGCTGCTATTTGGGTTACTGTGCAGGCATTAGTCTGCTCCAAAGGAGAGGCCTGCTAATTCTAGCACTAACCAGACATTTATCAACCAGCTACACAACATGACCTAATCAAAATTTCAGGCTAGTGTGGAAAAGTCAGAGTGAAATTTATTTGCTCTAAACATTGCACTTTGTTGTACGGGTGTTCTGCCTGAAATAATGAGTCATTTTTCTTCAGGAAATGAAGACTTCAGTAGCAACGGATTGAAATAGTGAACATGGTGTTTAATGACGAACACAGAGTTATATGATCTCTTTCTGTCTACTGCCCAAACAGAGAAGTAACTACAAACAGAGAAGTAACTACAAATCTTTCCAAAGTTAAAAAGGAGAGAAAGGCAAAGAATGTTTCAAGATCACTAGAAGACACATTACATTCTCTTTTAGTAATAATCAAACTGTTTGTCTTCACAATATATCTGGTAACATTTATGTACACATTTTCGGGAATGCTTTTTTTCACCACTTCCTTCTGGGTAACACTTGCAGACTTCTCAGAAAATTTCATGTTCATTGAAAGACCTTTTGGTATGACCTGAATATTACTTTCAGGAAACTTGTGAAGCTTTGAAAGCTAGAGATTTCAATGATGCAACTGGCAAGCAACATTACAGAAGGCAAAATCCTAGAGTATTTTCATAAAAACATAAAAAGAGGAATACCTTAATTAAAATTACATAAATATGCAGGGGATTTTTTAAAAAAAACACTCCCAAAAAGCCTATCAAAACGTCAAAAAGTGGGGTCTGAATCAATCAAAATTTCCTTAAAAAGAAATCACTTAGGAAGAAAAACAAAAAGAAGTTGATTAGTGAAATTCTTAAGGGAATTTTTCTTACTTTCAAAATTTCAGGAGCATAAATTTCTTCATAGCTCTTCATCTGTAATGTAGTAATAATACAGCATATTTTAAATTGCAGAAAATATTCAAAATTTTTCTTTTGTTTAAGGAGGATAAATAATGATTTCTCTATTACTAAAATTTTCTCTATAGTAGACACTTGTGGTTTCCATTTCTATTTTTGTCACTATATCCACACCAAAACCACACAGTCTCTTGCATATTAAACAGCTAATGTAGGACTTCAATGTTTACACACCAAATATTCTTCCTTGTTGGTATTTTACTTAATTAAGGAGAAAAATATATTGGAAAGTGCAGGCTGACATTTTAGTTTCAAAAAAAAATGTTATTCACATAAAAAAATATTTTGTCCATGACCATGAAATAAAAACTTACAAAAACGTACTGCATTGAGGAATCTCCCTCAAGCCCATGTGTGAGACTGAGATAACTCCAGTATTTCTATCACTTGGAGGTACAAATTAGCTTTGCTTTTCTGCTTACCATTTTGGCCAGTATTTTACACTGCCTAATGGTCACATGAAAATAGCTCTTCTTCATGCCTGGAATTATGAAAGAGATTATATTTAACATGAAACTATACCCTGTATGACACCTTGTTTAAGTAACAAAATTTACTATGCTGAAGTTACATATCTCATAGGAACTCCCATTGCCACTGCCTCAGAGTATTGCTAGAGTCAAGTATTTTGTAATGTGTCTGCTTATGAACAGGCTTTTTCTTGGGTTTGACAAAGTCTGAAATCTTTTACACCATGGTTGCCTGCAGCTTTATAACTGCTTCAGTCATACTCCTACATCTCAGTTTTCTTATCTAATTTCAGGGAGTGCTATGAGACTAAGCCAAGAGGGAAGATTAATGTCTGTCACCTTCATAATCTGATCCAGTTATTTAGAAGACATCTTTATTCTCTTGGATAGAAGCTAGTGACATACTAGCAATCTGTGTCACCAGTTCAGGGCAGTCTCTAAAAAGTTTGGCTATTTGCAGCCTTCACTGTAAGAGCTGTTCTGTTCCAGATAAAGCCATTATTGGACTGCCTAGTCCAGCAGCTCTCATGCTGCTGTAATTGCTGATGTAGCAAGACACTACAGATTAAAGTCTTAATTGGTGGGTAGTGTCCTTGCTTAAGGACAAGAAATATTTAATTTCAAGGACTGTAACAAGATCTACTTGATATTATGTCTTTCTTAGAGACTTCAGCAAGGGTTTTCATTAACATATTTTGTGCCCTACCATAAAAACAAGCATTACATGCTCCTTTCAAAAGCAATTTTCAATCCTCTACCTCCAACCTGCTCCAAGAGGGACTCCCTAAGATATATCTTGCTCTCAGCATGAGCGCTGCTATAGATCCAGACACGCCTACGTGCAACATCTTTGAGTTGCACACCCTGATGTGGGCACGACATATTCTCTTGTTTCTACCTCTCTGCCTTGTTTTTTCTGACTGTTAAAGACACATGGCAACAGTGCCTTCTGTATACAAAAAGTAGTTGGCTGGCTAAAAGAACGAGGGGAAGCTCAATGCACAGTTTGCTCAGTCCAGCAGTAGCTTTAGCCACTTGTAGCCAGCTGAGTAAATTAATTTCAGCTAAATGTATGTCCAAAGTGTAAGACTTCTGCTAGGCCTTCCTTTACTTTCCTGGAGCAGAGTAGTTGTGAAAAGGTGAGCCAAGATCCTTTTCTTCCACTTACAACACATTTGCAGAATTATTCATAGGTCTGATAGACAAACTGTGTTCATTCATAATGTTGAAACTTAATGCAGGACATTAAGCATGTTTTTGATCCCAGGATGATGTTAATATCATTTTCATAAGCAATATTTTTATTACCATTTGTTAGTGGCTAAGCAGGAAGTTGGAAACAAACTGGTTATTGAAAAGAAATCACAAAACTGCCAGACTAGAACAACTTATCTAACCCAATTTGCCTGATCAAATACAAATGGAGTCTCAACAACAGGAAGCAAAACAGTACAAATAAGACCACTCACTGTCCACAGCAAAGAGGGTACCTTGATCATGATCCTCAATGGTACATGGCTTTGGATCCAGAAGCTTAATGAGTATTCTGGCACAGAATTTTGTGAGTATAAGTACATTAGTGGCTAAAAATGTCAGCAGAGTGAAAGCAGTCTCCCATTTTGGGAAATATTTTTGTTAGAAGTGAGGTGTGAAATGATAATCATAGAGAATTTTTGAACTTCTGAGGAGTGAGGAAGGAAAAAAATGAAGTCAAGCAATTGCTGTGGTAATTGTGCAAAGTAGGAAAGTAAAAGTAGAAATAACAGAAGTCAAATGCAGTGACATAAAATTTAGAGCATATCTTTTGTGTGCAGTATATGACTGGTTTGATTATTGTTAGTGAATCACAGAAGACTTTTACTCTCAACAGCATAGGTAGCTTTGAAACCAAGGATGATTTTGGCTATAAAAAATGACAATATGGTCTATGTTTCAGGAGAACAATTAAATAATTTGTTCTTTGATGAGTGTTCTATAATGGATTCATTATAATGGAGCATTTGCAATATATGATTTTATATGTGCATATTTAATAGTCTGTCCCTATATGAAAGTGTCCTAAACTGCAAATGGGGACATGAGATGCCTTTTGTTTTAAATAAGACACATCATCAAGGCACCAGGAGATTGTAAAGTGTAGTATATGGGTAGGAAGCAACTTAAATGTCAGAATGAGTCTAGTCTTGAGCTTTTAAAGGATTTAGAGGGTAAGATGACATCCTTGGAGGTTTTAATTTTTTTTTTACTTCAGTGCATTGGGAAAGTGCTTGAGATACACTGTGATTCAGACATTCACTGCAGACTATGTGTTCCAGAACAGGGCAGCTCCCCAAGGGCTAATTCTTGCAAATGCTGCACTGTGAATCAAGAACAACCTTAGCCAATGTGTCATTTATGTTATTTCACCGTAACAAGAGATAGCACAAAAGTAGTTCTGAAATTTGGTATTCATGGCATAGTGTGACTTTCAAAAGCCACTTACACTATTCAAAAACCAGGCTTCTCTAGAGACATTTTTTGTGATATATTTTGCAAGGGTTTGGTTGTTTTTCAGGATCAATATTATTAAGCATGGAAAATAGGAATAATTGTTTCTACACCTGTAATGAACACTCTACATGTTCTGTATAGCACTTATTACTATATTAACACCAACTGTGGAAGTAAAGCAGGTAGGTATGACCAGTACACAGAACACCCGTTTTGGGATTTATTCCCTTGCCTAACATTTTCTCCTTTCTAAAATAAGATGTTAAAGATATGAAACCATCACATATATGATTAATAGCACACTATTTGCCTTCCACGGAGATGTTATTAAAAATATATATAGAATAATTCTAACATTCACCAATGTTAGAAAAATCACCCTCAGGTACCAAACACTTTGAGAGACATTTAGAAAAAAGCCAAACATTAGAACTTTGCTCAGTCATCAAAATTGGATGTTTTTTATACCGTTGAAGCAATGGCAAAAGCTAGGCAGGGTTACACAACAATGTGCTTGTGAATAGTTTTCTGGCTTCATGCCAGATCATGTCTTTGGGGTGTTTGCCTAAATCTCTCTGACTTTTAAAAGAAAACCCTTTCAATGTAGTTTTCTCTTCCTACACGAATTATGGAGCAACCACTCAAGAGTAAGAACATTAGGAAATCCAGAACCTCAGGATTCATGATATTAGGAGAACTTACAAGTCAAGGATGGATGTTCAGATTTGCTTTATGAAGAATGCTTTTTGTCTTAGGACAAATGTTTGAAAGCTCCAGTAGTTCCTGACCTAGATCTTGAACTGAATAAAGCCAATCTCAAATACAAAAGTTCTGTGGGAAACAACATAATATCTTCCACATAAATTTCACAACACTGTACGTACTAATGAAGGAAAGATTTTGGTAACTGGAGCATTCCACATGACTAAACCTTTAGTTATATATAAGTATTTTATTCCCTTAAGTATAAGTGTTTCTTTATTTTATGTATGGTCCATTTAGATTATCTATCTTTTCCTTTGACATTTGTATTTTGTTTGTAAACTATAAACAGAGAGAGAAGTATGATTTACACGTAGGAGCAAAAGACTAGGGTACTTCAGAAGAGTTTTGATCAGATGTTTAGATGTTCAGAATTGTATGTCTAAATGTATGTCTAGCTAATCTATACCTGAATAAAAGGTTGTGGTCTGCATGCAGCCACTGTGTTTCTTGTCTGGACAGCTGAAATGTCAGGGAAGTAAGATGTCTGCCTCTGACCACCATGGTGAACAGAAGATTACTTCAGAATTAATATTATAATGATTTTCCTAAAATTTTTGAGTTGTTATGGTCATCTGTTTTGGGAGACCATAAAAAGCACACAGTGATTTCTGCTAAGGATCAGTAGAAAAGGATCATCCTTTTCCTCAGGCAACTCTTTTCAGATATTCCAAAATGCCCATGGAAGAACAGATATGACCAGATGCACAGTATTACTTCTGCTTTAGGCCTTTCTAATTCCTGGTTGTTCTCCTTCAGCTACTCCTCCCTCAAAAGGCTCATTAAAGATGCCATTGTTAGTCATTAGCTTTGTAATGAGACATCTGAGATTAATGCTTGTTTTAAATAGTTATCACTATCAACACTTTGTGATGAAGAAAAATATGAAAAATATGAAAACCCACCGTATTGCGTGTGTCTGGCTTGCTCCTTGTGACAGGTCAAAACCAGCAAAGGGAATTGTGTATGAAAGCTTTTTTTACTTCATAAAACAAGTAAATAAACAAAGCTTCTTTCTCTGTGAAAACCTTTCTTCTGTAGATGTTTTTAAAGGAAAGTCGTGTTTTTCCTCCTATAGGCTGGGTGTTAGTAACAGTTTGATCTGTCATAAAAGCAAATAAACAGAGGATTTCTTGTTCCTAAAGAGAGATTTCTCTGCCCCTCCAGCTTCTTCAAAATTAGCAACATCTTTCCTGCTCATATGCCAGATCTCTGGGCAGTACTTGCAGCTGTCCTGGAGATAGCACTTCCCAGCCTGTAACACTGCTTCACCTACAGTATCCTACAGATGAGAACATCTGGGCTTGGCCCCTAACCTTGAGAAACTGGTTTTCATAATCCTCCAAAACAGAAGGTGCTGCAGTGAAGGTTTTGGTTTGGTTTGGTTTTTAATAGAATTAGAAATCTAATGTTGTTATGCTGCTGTTTACATGACTGGAGATAGTATTGAACTAAGCTGCAGTTACACATGGCATCTCAAGCACTGTTAAAATTTTAGCCCTCATGTGTTGAAGGGGCTGACCTGGAGCCCATGCCATCACCTGGAGCCCATCCTGCCACCATCCTTGGGCAGAGCAGGCTTGTCACAGTGATGAGGCTGCAGCCTGAGGGCGCTGCCAGGCAACAGGGCTGCTTTTGGGTTTGTTGCAGCCCCAGAAATGACCCTTGCTTCTGGGCTGGGTCCAGAGCATGAGGTGGGTGGGCAGGTGGGTTGCCTGGCCTGATGGTCCTGCACTGGGGTGGGCTACATACCCTGACTACTGCCCATAATAGTGCAAGGCACTGTCAGCCCTCACTGTGCCTGGACAAGTAAGTACCTCAAGGAGGTACCCTCTTTGATAATGGTTGATGACCTACCATAATTATCTGTGCTCCAATTATAGTCACAGTTTTAGTAAAATCCTCATATACAACAACTTCATTAGCTGCATGCATGTACGAGGCATGAGTAGATGCCATTTCTGTTGTGCTAACAAGTTTTATTAGATCTGTTGCATGTTTGAGAATGCACAGTGGAATCCCAAAAACACTCAGCATTCATAATTTTCTGCCCCCATTTTAAATTCTTCATGTCACTGTAAGGGTTTTTAGTGACCTTATCCCGCAGCAATGGAGTAATTCCAGAGCTGAACAATTCCTGTACATTAAAATTAAATTCCTTACATGATAGGAAAAACATTACCATTACATTTTGCTTTGCATCTTATTCAAAAAGCTCTTTAGATAGATAATTTCCAGAGTCTTTAAGGAAGTGTATTTTTAGGACAAGTGTTGAAGACTTATTTCAAGTTGTGAATCTGGTCTGAATTTTATATTTGTATAGATGAATTATAGAAGAGATAACAAATAGCTGGAAGATTAAGGAGTCAGGCTTGGTATCTTGCAGGCATCAGAGTCATGGACTGGCCAAAGACATGACGCATTTGTCTACCAGTGCTCCACATTTCAAAACTCTTTGTTGCCTGTGGATTTTAAGCAGTGAAAAATGGAGTGTTCATAGACCTAAAGCATTACATTATGACCCAGTTTTTGCTTTGAGAGCCAGAGGCTGTACACAGAAGTTTACTTAATATTTCACGTGATTTTTTTCCACTGTTTTCACCAAGCATCTCATCAGACTCTCTCTAACGGTAATGGCTCATTACTAGGAAATTTACTCTCTTCTAATCACCAGTAGTAAAAAATAGGTGTGTATTATGAGGAGATACGGAGCTTAAATAGTCCCCAAGAAAAGCAGTACACAAAGGTAAGGGGATGCTAATACTTCCTGTAACTTAATTCTTCTAATGCCTTTTATCTTTCTGACTCAAACTGTCAGTGATTTAATAACAGCAGAAAAAAAAAAAGAATATAGTTCTATAAAACCAAAAAAACTGTCTAAAGTAGAGAATAGAAAAAGTTTCAAACTCCCTATAGCTCATTATAGACTTTATTATGTTTGATTTTATTTGAAAGTTATTTGAATACTGTAGTGACTGATGGTCACATAAAACTCAACAGAAGAGGTAAATATTTTAAATGTTTCCAGCTCCAGATAACTTTGGAGACAGTTTCAAGTCACAGTTCTCTTTTAAACAGTGGTAAGGAAAAGACAATGCAAATTTTTGAATCCTGACTTAATAATTCTGCTAAAAATAGTAATAATATTTCTCGGGAAATCATAATAAATTATTTGGGTTTATAATTTCTAATATATCTTCAAAAAGTTGCACTTATTTTACAACAAAGTCTTTCTTTGTATTTGTTAAATTCACTCCTTATGATGAAAGCAAAACTCAGCTCCTGGCTCTGGCTGCTGGGCTGAGATCTGTAGGAGTTAACTCTGCTGATGATAATGAGACTGAGCAGGCAGCAGATGCTCATGTGCCTTTACAGTCCAAGTCTACCAAAAAATTCATCTCACAGAAAATTTGAGGAAGGTCTGGCACCCTGGAGGTAGTGGCAGACTCAATATTAGCCATATACCACCTGCTAGAGCCACTGTTAAACAAACTGTAGGATTTTACAGCACTAAAAGAAGTTGCTTACTCACAATGAGATTTGTTTCATTCCAAATCATATCACCTTCCCTTACAATGAATTTTAAATCTCCAGACATGCTAAGCTCTGAAAATAAGGAGTTTATTGAAAAATATTTAAGAAATTAATGTCAAAATATTTTATAAGTTGCTCTATTTAAAACCACCCATGTGTAGGAGCATAGTGTTTACTTTTCTAGGTTGTTTTTCCCATAAAAGCTCAAATACTATACACCTACTCTTTCACATTTACAATTTTAACATCTGTCTCCTTAAAGGTTTTGCAAGGGTCTGTTGCCATTTTCATGCATTACCATATTTGATGTGATTCTAAGCCAAAAATGTATTCTGTAAAATATGCCAACTTCTTAATTTACAAAACCTGTAAAAGAATGATATCTCACTATAAAGGATAACACTTTTGAGATCTGCAGCATGTATCATGCAAATCTGTGATGCCTTGCATGGTGAAAAAAGGCGTATTTTTCATCTAGTCTGCAATTCTGGAATAAGTAAGCACAGGAAAGAGAAGAGGTATCTTCAGTTGTGACATTGGAAACTCACATCTCAGAGACCAAGTCATTGAAAATGTGGCCAAAAATGCTCTTGAATAATTGGTACATATTCCTGGGCAAGTGTGAGTGTTTATTTTGAAAATACCAGAGGAAAAATATCAGGTCAAGGAAATAAATACTGTTCATACAAAGAAAAAAATCTCTCGTGACACACAGTTTCAGATGATCCAACTGCCCATTTTGATTCAGAGGCAGAAAAGATTTGAATCTGAGAACTGTGTAGCAGAGGCCCATGGAAAAATCAGGAGAAAATGTCAACATTTAGAATCACCGTGGGAGTCTGGGACTGTGAAAATTTGTCTTTGCTTCCAAATGGCTGAAAGTTCCTAATATCTGAACTCGTTGAATATTCCTGTCAATCAGAAGTTGAATTTGGCTCTCTGTCTTTCATTAGTCTTTATTTTACTGTCTTGTGATATGGTTATGTTTCACAAAACCAAACCAAAAACTGAATCAACACAATAGGCTCAACTGTAGTTGAAGCTCCGAATGTCTCTGATTAACATTTGGGAAGGCAGATTGGGGCTAGGGTTTAGTGCTATGGGCAGATCAGCATTAGTGGAGAATTCATAGGGTCTTTTTGAGGACTAAAGTATATATAGTTGTTTATTTTAAATTTAAAGTGCCAGCCACTTCTAAGTCACCTTAACTAAAAGAATAAACAAAATATTTCTTGATGCGACCCCTGTAATTCTTTCCTTAAGAGTCATGAAACTCAAGTGTAACACTTGCTAAATACAGAAATTTAATTTCTCTTCATTTCCCTCACTTAGTTTGCTGTGTTATTCTTCCTTTACATAACTGAGATGCTGAAGATTGTTGGAATATGTTTTGCAGGATTTTTTTACCCTGGAGTAACTCACTCAGATTCAGGCTCAGATTCATTTCAGTATTCAAAGATTGAGGCTTATGTATTTTAGAGTTTTAGCTCCAGCATGAAAAACAACCTGTTTGTTTTATAGATATGTTCCAATCTCAGAGATTTTTTCAGTTGGAGCAGACAGAAAATTGGAATGGATGAAAACTGGAGGTAAAAAACACTTATCTCTAGATTCATTCTCATTTTTAATACTCTGTCAACTTACTACACAAACATTCTAAGAAGCTACAGCTTTTGTAAGGGTTCATTTGTTGGTTTTTTTCTATGCAAGTTTTTTGCGGATAAAAATGATTGCAATTCTGTCAGAGAAGTTTATTTACAAAAATGCAGAAGTAGCAAAATAATTATCCTTAGTATTGACTCTATTTCTGAAACATGTATTCGTGACTTAACATCTCCATCTCTAGTTGCACAGTTCAGTAAAATGATAACTAAGAAGAGAGACTGTCTCACTGCAAATCTATCATAGCACTTACACCAGGGAAGCACAATGTTGTCAGAAATATGTGTGGATATTTTTGAACATATTCAGGCTAGGAATTAGAAGATACTATAATAATATTCATAACCATTAATGCAAATGGATACAATGCAGTCTTTTAATAGATTAATTAGGGGAAAAACTCCACTTATTAATTGTAAGATAAAGCTGAGGTGTTTTTGAAAAGGTTTACACAGCGTATTGCCTGACATAATAAGGTACTGTTCATTAGACAGAAAGCTCCTGCTTTTCTAAATACACATGTATTTCTTTGTACTCCTTCTGTGATTATGTTAAATAGTGACTACAAAGAACACATTTTGCCTTTTGAGTGATGATGTAGATGCTGCTGTAGAACTTACCATATTCAATTCAGAACATGAAAATTGATACAGCACAGAACAGCACATCCTATATCTACCTCGTTTGGAAAGCAGTGAGTGCTTCTGCCATTAAAAGATTCTGAAATACCCATTTTCTAAGGTTTGCTCCTCTACAAGACATTCAGATAGGTGCTGACACCAGCTCTCCAGTTTTACTCTAATGGAGATGTTCCACTCTGCAAAGCATCATTATTGCTTCCATTATATCTCTTCACCTTATGCCTACTGTGCAGAATGACTGATTCAGGAAAATAGAACTGTTGCATGAACAGGACATTTTTTCTCTTGTTACCTTCACATCTGGTCATTCACTAAAATACCTACACAAAAGAGTGTAGAGTTAAGAGTACAACTGATCTTCAGAGTTCAGTACTGATCAGGGTTGGTATTTTATTCTGAATGCTCATTCGAATATGCAGAAAATTATTTCTGATGTTGTTTCAGAAAGCTGAGATTCTGCACATCTGAGATTCTAGTTCATGTCTTGTGGAGTGTAACAAGTCACTCCAATTCCTTCAGAGAGAAGAGAAATCCTTGGTTAGTACTGTAGCCCCATAAATTGTTTTTCTCCCATATTCTTTTCTTTATTCTCTCACATGTTCACAAGATCCTTTCACACTGTTGTTCTAATGCATTCCCTGGTTCCCAAATATGGTATTCAGAGCCTTTGTTTCTGTAACCACAAGCAATTCTCCCTTTCTGGAGGTCCTCGTGGGACTAATTAGGATAAATATAATTAATTTGGGGAAAATAACAGAAGAAATATTTTTCTGATCCAGACATCTGTTATATGTGGTGTTATAGAAAGAAGTGCCAAAAAGTTGTTTGAATCAGGTTTTAAAACATCCAGACACTGAATGGTCATTTGCTTATGATGAATCTATTCACCTTGCTTCTGGAGTGGGTAAACTGTGATAAAATATTAAATATTGAATGTTATATTTCCTTACAGTAGTCTAAAAGACCTTACATAATAAGTAAAACCACAAAAGACGATTATTAAAATGTCTCTCTTGGGTACGGTTTCAGTAATTTCTCCTTGATTTATATCTATCTTATCTATCTATGGCTTCATTCTGAGTTATTCACTCCTTCAGGAGCTGACAATGACATTAATACCAACTAATTTTTTCTTTCGGTTGAAATTATGACAATGTAAAAAATCTTTGAATCAATTGTGAGTTTCTTACCTTTTCTTCCATTTGCAATTACATAAGTGATGGGTTTGGCTTTTTTCAGGCAGAAGTATTGAGAAGGGACATTTATCACAGCCTTAAGAAAAAAACTCTGAGTGATATAATAGAATTGTATGACCTTTGAAACACCTCTTCAGGTGGCTACCAACTCAGTTTTTATTTTCTTGATCTTTGCAAATTTTCAGAGTACTGAATTGATAATATCACGTCAGTTTGTTAAGAAGGTGCAACTGATAAATGTAGCTTTTTTTTTCATGGCAGTTTTCTTGTTTGCATTTTGAATTGCAAGATCAGGAACTGAAAAGTGCCAGGCAAAAATAATATTCATTAAACAGGGTGGTTTTTTTTTTTTTTTGATTTTGTTAATTTTGGTATCAGAAAAGTTTTTGACTGACTAGGGTACTGTTGTCACAGGGCTATCTGTATTTTTGCCTTGTAAATCTGTATTTCTGCCTTGTAAATGGATCCTGGTTCAGCTTAATAAAAAACATGTTTTTATGTGTTATTTCTTTTGAAGTAAGAAGACTAATTAATTAAAGTCTAAATCATAGTCTCTACACCAGCTCAGTAATTTAAGGTTTAAGAATGGGCTGTTGAGTGTAGCTATTCAATGTGTTTGTTTCAGCTGTCATAATACATCCCACTGGTGACAGATACATCCCACAAGTGCTGTGAATTTTGTGTTTGATGGCAGGCTGATTCAGCTCCTTCAGACAGATGCAGTGTATCACCCACAGAGCGTCCTGACTGTTCACTTTCACTGCATATATAGGCTTCCACAATATTTGTAGTAAGAGCATACCTGTTTTCAAAGACAATGAATTCTTACTGACCCAAAAATACTATTTTCAGTAATAGGAATTCTTGGTGATAAACGTAATAAGAAGCACAAAAAGTTCAGTTTGTATATTGCACTAATTAATCCTTGCAACATCATTTTAAATCTTTTAGGCAAAACCATGAGTTGATGAAGAGGACAGATTTTTTTCTGTCATCATTGTGCTCTCCTGATTATAATCTTAGTTTTAAAATTACTGTACTACTTTTTAAACCTACTTATGCTGTTTATTTTAGACTTAAATTATAATTTTTTTCTCAGTAACATTACCCCCAAAAGAATAACTATAGTGTTAAAAGGAAAAACCAAATGTGTCAGTCTTACAGATTTTATATGCTTCACAACTGAGAAAAAAAAGGATTTACAAGAAACACAAGGAAAGGTTGAGGAAACATGACTTCTCTACAATTTAAGAAAAATTATTTTTATTCTAAATTTTATTGTCAAGAGTCATTGAAAGTAGACAAACAGTACTAGAAAATTTAGCTAAGATATTGCTATTCACCTTCAGGCAGAACTAGACATAGATCATTTTGGTTTGAGGGATTTGAGGTTTAAAGATAAGAAAAAGTTGGAAGTTCTTGCTAGTGCATGAATTCGAAGGCACAAAAGACATTATGAGCTCAAAGAGCTGGTGACAACCAGCTCACTCTTACAGGTTTCTATCATCATTAGAGCACTCTTCTGCTAATGAATGAATGGTATTTTTATTCAGAAATGTATTCTTGGTGGATAAACTGGAGAGAAACAGAGAGGTTAAGGTCCTTGAAGATAATCCTAACCATAAGAGAGAGAAAAAATTCTTATGTCAGAAGGTATGCTGTGATTCCTTTTACTGTGGAGGTAGATCTCAAACAGTATTTCCAAAAAAAGTTAATAATATAAAATGAAAGTTCCAGACATTGTGTAAAAAACTGAAGACATACTTTGACTTGATTTTAAACCGCTCAGATGTAGCAAGGACTACAGTACCCTTTCTGCCTTGCTTTTTAATGCACACACAAACTTAAATACATATCTAAAGAGACTTTGGTGCAGTTCAAAATAAGCACTGAGAACTGCAATTGGGCAGAGATAGACAAACAGCTTTCTCTGCCATATTTTTGGCTCATGTTCACTTGATACATCAGCCTTTGGATTAAATGCTTATTCATTCCTTGTTCTGGCCGATATGATTCTGCATAAAATACAGAAGGGACAAAGACAATTGAGCTGACTGAGCAGAGCTGGAAGCAGTTACCATGTAAAGTAGCATTGGAATAAAGGAAAAAGGTTTGCATGGGCATTTTAGAAAGTTTTTTCAGCAACGGTAAAATATAGTTTGCCAGGGGATATTTGAAATTGGGAAAACTTTTAGAGGATGCTTCTAACAAGGTAACAACGTGATTCTTGCATGTAGTCTTTTCCTGCTCACCAGAAGATTACACAGTGTTGCACGAAATCAGTCCTAAAGCCAATGTTTTGATTTCTAACCTCTCCTGTCCATTGTCCCTGTATAAAATATGATCCATTATACCATAAAAGACAGGTCTAGATTTCACAAACAGAATCAAACTTAGAAGTTAGCTTCAAATACCAAGGGAAGTGTCTGAGTTTGAGTAGGTAGCTGACTTCCTCCAGGTATTTGATACAAGCCACTGTCACCACCAAAAGCCGAAAGGTAAATTAGATTGTAAATTAAAACCTGGAAAGTTAGGAGAGCCCAGATTTAATTTAAAAGCTTCTATCACTGTGTGCATGCTTTATTTAGTTTACTAGAGGACACCATAATCATATCTTTGATATTATCATTGCACCATGTGAATGCTGTTTATCCTGCTGAAGGTCTGAGTTCCAGCTGATACAACAGTAACTTGTCATCCCCTTACTGATCTTCTGACACAGGGTACATTTTTGCTGAAGATCGTGAGCAACAAAATGAATACAACAAATTTTAATCTCAGGAGATGCTGGTGAGCAAAGGTGTTTGTGTAGCTCAAAGGCATTCCCAGCCACTGCTGCTTACTACCAACAACAGAGTTCTTGAAGATTTTCCATGGAACAGAGTAATCTTTCTTAAATGAAAGTAGCAGGCAAATGACATCAAGGGATTTCAGCCAGGGCTCCTGATGTGTTTTGGAATATTATGTAATGGAATGACAAATTGCAGTTGTTACAAAACAAATATCAATGTTAAGAGGACATGATTTCAGACCTGGAGGCCTGGACTAAAACTCTTTTGTCAGATATCAAATCATCTGTATAATTTTTGTCAGTCATTGCATAAGTATCCCCCAAAACATGAAGTAATAGTTCATTAACGTTCCTCTTTTTTACATCTGTACTGTTCTCTATTAGTGAATATCTGAATGTCTTTGTTTTAGAGTGATTGAACAGCAGAATTCTTAGTATAGAAAGCATACAACTTTTATTTATTTATTAAACAAATTTATTAAATCATCAGGAACTGTCTTGTTATGTATCATAGAATACATTTCATGGGAATTTACGTATTATTGTAATCACACAGGAAAATCTTAGAATTTTGATACTCAAGATAAAAAATATCACAGTTTAATTAACCCTACTTATAGCCAATGAACTAGCCATGAATTTGAAACTAGAACACAACTAAAGAGGAGTAGTAAAACTTATTTCTTTATTTTGGGAAATTACCATTTCGGTGGAGAAAAGTTAGCTCAATAAGGACAGTACAAATAAAAGCAAGAAAACCTGTTTTCTGTGTATTTTTACGGCCCCAGTTACCCACTGTTCCTCTCCTCATGTTCCTTATTTGTGTGTCTGGACAAGCACATACTTTGTGTGGTTCACAGCTATGCAAATATTGACTCAGTAGTCAGTTCAATCATGCAGAAATGAAATGTAAGACTGCTTCAGAATGTTTTTTTGTATTTCTCTGCCAAATTACGGTTTTTACATTCAACGAGCTTGCAGTCTGCTCTCCTGAAAGTTAACCTTGTAAAAGGGCTGATTCTCCAAGTTGTTGGCTTGTGTTCTCTTCCTTTTTTTTTTCCCCCACTTTTTCTTTTCTGAAGGTCAACAATTAAATTTACAGTGTTTTGAGATCACTTTGATTACAGCTTATCAGTGAGATCTGTGAGCCCTGAGAGGCTTTAAGGGGGTCTCTTTAGCTGGCACCCAGACTTTTTATTTACCTTGAATTTGAAAGACCAACCAGAAATTTCATTCGGCCTAAGGAATAATGTCAGAAAATAATGCTCTGTAACATCAAGTTGAAGTACATACTGCAATTTCCTTAGGTTTTCATATGTTTTAATAATCAAGCCTATCGATACTACTTTTCTTACCACTGGAAATACGAAACTGTAGAAAGAGATATCGAATGCCATTTAAAAGAAAATATCATAGGTAAACATGCTTTTAGCTAGGGGAGCTTTTTGTTTCTCTCTGGTAGAACTTTCTTAAGCAGTTTGTGTTTCTTACAGCTTTATGACTTGATTACATAGCTTGCTGATTGATCAACATGTCTCATTTACCAGTACTGCTTTTCAAAATGGCTCATTGTGTTTTGTAACTTGATGAGATTGAGCATTTTGTTAACTCACTGTGTATGTTTATCTTTTAGTGTACTTTGCTGATTTAGCCCCATTTTTTATGGTTTGGTTTCTATTCCTGTAAATTGAGGTTTTTATTTAAGTTTTTGACTCTGTTATTTAAAAGCAATTAGGATATTTCAATAGCTGAATTTTCAATTTCTTCTTTTTGACAATATTAAATACTTAACTGGTTAAGAGGTTCGTATGAAGTATTTGGCTGGTGCTATTTTACTTATTAGTTAAGATGAAGACTTGTATATTTCAATACTCGAGCATCTAGAAAAATAAGTTATAAATCAAGACTCAAGTGTTTCTTGAGGTGAAACCTTTGTGTAATGGTTATGTGTTGTATTAAGTATTCAGAGAATTCAGTGGTACATTTTAATAACACATTAAAATACAAATAACACTTTGTAAAGGTACATTTTATAAATTGATTTTCTTATACTAATAAAATTTTAGAAACAGGCAGAACAGAGGCTGTGTGATAAAAGGCTGATAGTACACTTAAAGTTACTCTTGGGGAGGCAAGTAAAATTTCATTGTTTTGGAGCATATTCCCCAAATCTGGGGCTAAGGCAAATAAATATCAAGAAATATTTTTTAATGTATTCTCCAAACAGCTAGTTACTGTGTAGGGTTTTTTGTTTCTTTTGTCCTGCTTGGGTTTTAAAATATTTATTTATTTATTGTCTTCATGATACCTCTAGTATCCAACTCATTTGCATCTCACCAGATAGTGAGACAGTGTGGAAGACAGTGACCAAGACCTCAGTATTGTCATGGTAAATAATCTGTATGTTGTGTGTCCCTTATCCACAAAAGCATTTGTCTCTTCATTGGGATCAGGCAACATTTCACCCTGGTAAATCCATACTGACTGTTCTGAACCATCATTTTGTACTGCATGTGCTTAGAAATGACTTCCAAATTTGCCCTGGGGCAAATTTTTGTCCTGGGGACTTTGCTTGCCCAGGAGACTGAGGGGAGACTGATCCACTTGTAGATCCAGGAATCCTCTTTCTTGTCCTTCTCCAAGACGAGTATAATGTTTTTTCTTTCCCCATCCCCAGGAGTCCCCATCACCACAATGTTTCAAAAATGATGGAGAAAGGCATGACAATAACACTGATCAGCTCTCTTAACGTTCAAATCCCATCTGGTCCCATGAGGTCATATATTTTGCATTACCTCTGATGTTCCCTATCCTGGTAGGATACAGCATCCCTGCTATAAAATTAATGTGCTCTAAGGGTCTGGATTTTCAAAAGGCTACTGGAGATCTGTAGCTTTAAATAGGTGATGGCACCTTATTAGCCCTTCAGTTTTTAGAAGTGTGGTTATTTGGTTTTAGATACATGTAGAACAATGTCAAATAATGACAGTGGATGTTAGAATGTAATGTGATTGGTATTGTGATTGAATTTAGAATGGAATTTATCAATATAGGCTATGGTATCATTGCCTTCTACTTCTTCTGCTGAGTAATGAGCTGGCAGTAGTCCTCAATGCAGTAACAATATGAGGCATTACAGCAGCACAGACTGTGACATGGAAATTGATTTTCAATTCTTTTCATATTACTTATTATTTATTATTCATATTCTTTTCATATTATTTATGAAAACTGCTATCACTCAGTTTCAAATAGATTCTTATTTCCTATGAATATTTTAATATCTGTGCATTAATTCATTTCACATTTTGGTTATATAATTATATGGAGATACAGAGCAGTGGTAGGATTAACACTTCTCTCAACAGTTACATAACAATGGCCATATGTAGTTATAGGCCATGAGAGTTGTCTACAATGAGACAAGTACTGAATATGGTAATGAAAAAAAAAAAACTTGCAGGAAACTATTTTTGTGAAATTACAATTAAAGAAGTATAAAGACTGAACCTTGGGAACAATGGACTAGAGGTAACAGAGATGTAGAGCAAACCAACTAGTGGAACAGAACATCAATGCCAAAGCATGTGCAGAAAGATGAGTTGTCAGGAGATTAGTTTGATATAAGCTTGTTTCTTTACTACTTAGTTTGAGATATTTTCACTTTATAATACTTGGGATTTTAGAAGTTTAAATATATTTGATTTTGCTGTTCTGCAAAGCCTTAAGTAGTGCTACAAAATACTCTTGTTGTTATCATATCTTTATAAACATCTAAAATTTTCTTAGGGGTTATACAATAATATTTACAGTGTAACTATGTAAGCTACAGGAAATTCCTGGAAAGCTCTAAGTACTAAGTATACTACAAATTAGGCTTACGTTGGTGCACGATTATGAGAAGCTACAGAGTTGAAGAATGTAGAGTTCTGATACTTTTTTAAAAACATAAAGTTTACAAACACTGTAAATTACATTGTACTTCATATTATTGAGATTTTGTCCTCATGTCAAACACATCTTTCACAGTAGTGTGCATTTATTTTACCTACTTGGATACCAAATCTGCAGAATGCATACATGAATTATTTATTCAGGAAAGAAATCTGATTTTCTTTTTTGGTCGGCTGTTTCAGGATGTCAGAGAAGGACTTAGGGGACAGATACACAGAAATTGTGATTTTTAATGTAATGAGCCGGGATATGTAGAGATAGGACAAATAAATACTGGAAGTAGTACAATGACAGGGGGCATATTGCAAATGGGAAATATGACATTCAACTGGCCTGAATAATTTGAGTGCACAGTGAATGAGATATCATCTCGTATCTTGATAGTAATGTTGCAATAATTCAGCACTGACTGTACTGTACTTACTGATGACATTTCAAATCAGATACTGTGTGCCATTTAGTACCTACTGGCAGGGATTTTCCATCAAGGAATCGAGACAAGCAGAGAAAATCTATATAAATCTTTCACGGATATAATAGAACTATTTAGCACAAGAGTCCTATAGATTTTTCTATAAAAAGGTGTTTATACTCTATTTTTTTCCTGTATCTGTATTTTAAATGTCCACATGCGTTGCTTTCAAAATAAAGCAAGAGCTTAAATATCTGAAATACTACTTGAAGCATGCAGGAATTTTCTCTATGCAGCTTCTTGGCATCACAATTGAGACTGGGAAAGACAAAAATATACAGATGATTTCAGTGCAACTGTGGTTGACAACATCACCTCTTGAGACATTATAGATGCCTACCTGGATTCCTATTGCATGTAGGTAAAGGTGTTTAGTATAAATGTACCACAATTTCTAGCCAATGAAATATTAAGTAAATAATAATGTGAAGACAACACTGCAATATTTTAGATCTCAGATACCACAGTCCTTGTCAAAGTACACATTTGCAGGAAAGGAACCTGGGTGTTGGTTGCCATATTAATGCTAGCTGGGGTGGTCTGTACTCACTGTTCAATCTCACTGAATAGCAAATTTTCTGAAGCCTCTGGCTTTTGAAAGGTGTCTGTCATATTATGTCATATTATGACAGCAAGATTGTTGACAAGTAAGCAGTTGCTGATTTTTTCTATCAAGTAATAGAGAAACCTATAGAATGTTGAAAAATATGCTTTTTTCACATGTAAAATCTGTTCTATCTGTGTTTCAGACTTACAAATTTTAAAGCACCATGTTCTCCTTCAGGCAGATGATTTATCTTGTCTCATTCGGTTAAAGTGACTTAAAAGAATAGCTCAGTTATTAATTATTAAAACTGTCATTGAGTCCAGGTTGGGGTATCACCAAGGTCTGTGCAAAATACATAAGTGGCCTGAGGGTGGGAATCAAGGTGGAATGAAGGGGACATCCAAGGAATGGAAATTGAAAAGAATTAGAGAAAGAGAGAGAGAGAGAGACAGACAGAGAGACAAAGAGAGAAAGAAAGCAAGGTAGAGTCTCTATTTTCATTCATACAAATGCATCTGCCTTATAGCTTTAAGGGGTGTATGACAATATTGTGGCAATGTAGACTGTGGAGTTACCATTCCTGTTAGAGAATTCTTTGTCAGGGAGGACAAGTGTTTTCACTGAAAGCCTTTAGTCTACAAATTTCTTGCCATAATGTTGTTATCTTCCATTTACACTTATTTAGAAGTAAGGATCTGTACAAGAAGAAATCCATCTCTAAATTTCTTAGACTTTTACTTTCCTGCTGGAATCACTAGATACAAGTATTGGTTCTTTTCAGTGGGTTTTTGTTTGTTTTAACAGTGTAAGAAGAAGGAATAAAAAACATAGAACCACAGAAAAAAAAAGTTTTGTATGTTATTTGTCTTGCTTGTTTATTTTTGTTTTTTTGGGGGGGTTGTTTGTTTAGGTTGGGAGCTTTCTCGAGATTTTCTACTTTTTCAAACATATGTGGCATTACTGAATTGAGAATGCAGAAAACAGAAAGGGGCAGAAGGGAAGAGCTCATCTATAGTGGGCTTTTATAAAATTTTTAAGGTTTCAGCTCCTGTTTGCTTGTGCACGCTTGTGCCTGAGGCTTATCTCATTTTTATGTCAGCCCTGATAGAACTGTCAACACTGATCAAGTTTCCTAAACACACGTGCAAATTGACTTCTCAACTCCACCACCAGTCTGTTCAATACTTGTGTATTTTCTCTTTGCTCACTTACAAGTGCTCTGTCTTCGTGGCCATTTTTGCACATCTAAGCTGAACACCCCAAACTTGTAATGTAGTAGAGAGTGTCATCGTTCATCCAAGTTTGTTTAGCTGGCTGTGAGAAGCCACCTGCACAAGCTGTGACACTTAACTTTCCATCATCCAATGTCACGCCCTCCAGCCCATCCCTCCTTATGTCCAGCGTTGTATGAGTGTGATGGAAAGTGACACTGATTTTCTGTGTCCCTTTGTGTCCCACCAAACCCTGACTTCTTCAACCAGCTGCTTGATTTTCCAGCAATGTTGTGGTGTGGAAGGATTCTTCCTGTGTAGCTTTTATAATTAATTGCAACTGGGGTAAATTCTCAGCCTCCCCCTCAGTGTATCCCCTCTCCCCTGGTACATAAGATGCATTAAGTATTTTCCCCTTCTCTATTCATGTTCTAAGCCTGTTCCATTACCATAGAATCCAAACACCTAAGCCACTTAATACCATAATACCTTCAAATGGAGTCTTTCTAAGGGTTTTTCTGCTAATACTTATGTTGCAACAGAGATTTTTACACTCCACGGAAAATAACTGTGACATGTGTGTGGGAAAGGGGGGAGAAGGTATCAGACACCATGAGAAGTGACAACTGAAAGGCATTTGGAGCTTCTTGGACATACTTAGTAAGGCAGAAACGTTTTTCTTTAGCTGCATAAGAAAATTCTTACAAGCACAGCAGAGTGAATCTTTCAAGTGCAAAATTATTTTATGGAAAGAAAATTAACAGTGTAGCAACAGATTCTTTTGCTAAGGGCTACAAAGTACAACTGCATTATATGCTATATCTATATTTGGTATTAAAAAGAAATCAAAGATCCCCCTTAAAGCATTTTTTCTGACAAGATTTTCATTAAAACCCTGTTCTTGTTATTAAGCAAATTATAACATAATTAAAATTAAATAAGTCTTGTGGGAAAGTAATAATATGACAAAGAACTACCCCTGATTAAATTTCTTTTTTTCCTTTCTTTGAATGGGTTTGTTCAAAAGAGATTCAGTCTGAGAAACAATATTATAAGTTAAACATGTTTTCATTATCTTACTTTTTAAAATTTATAGACTCAGATGTACCACTTTGATATAGTTGTTTGAAAAATCTTTAAATTATTAAAGAAATCATTTGCCCGAAGCTTGTATGCCTTCATATAACCACAGTGTCTTGTCATGTAATATTGAAGGAATAGATTATAGCAATTGGTCTTTGGTTTGCTAACATTGCCTTCCTTGATAGCTGTATTGATTTTTTTAAAAAATAGCAGACATTAAGATTTAATTAATATTGTTAAAATGTCTTCAAATATCCCATACTGTTAGAGACATAGGTACATTGGAATTCAAAGATTTTTCTTTAGTACACACAGGTCTAAAATATTAGACTTGAGGAGCCAAGGAGAAAATCAACTGAATATAGACTACTTTAGGGTGTGGGACATCTACATGTTGAATGACATAAGGCTTTATGTCACAGTTTCTACTGTCTTTAAGGCCACGTTAGGATAGCTGGAAGTTACAGGGGCTGTCTGCAATGGGCAAAGTTGTTATAAACAGATCTGAGAGTTGCTTTTGAATCTAATAACTGAGATGGTTGGTAGATGTGCCTTCTCCTGTGGCACAGGGAAGAAGGCTGACAGTGCAGTCTGGTGTGTGATGAGTGGTAGCACTACATGCCACCACACTGAGTCTCCAGAATATCCAGCTCTTTAGAAAGGATTTACCTTATGGGTAACAACCTGATGGTTCTTTCAGAAGGCCTCACCTGCCTCCTCAATATGTTAGTCATGATGGGTTTTCATGAAAATTATTTCATTGGTGATTTGTTGAAAGCTATTTTGTCAGTCTAAGTAGCTTTTGCTAATAAAGCAATAAAATTTTGAAAGCCACATGTTTTTCTAGATCTAATAAGAACTTATCAGATATTCTTTCCTCCATCTCTAAATTCATGGAAGCATTATCTTATCAGAGAAAGAAAACAAACAACAGAGTTTAAAAAGACCATGCCTTACATTCTTTATGAGCTGGTGAATAAAAACCAGTGTTTATCAGAAATATGTTGGTTTATTTTTTAGAGTAATACTTTATTTGTTTATCTCCTTATTATAGATTTGTTTGGGGTTTTTCTGGGAAAAATGTGGAAAAATAGAAGTAACATTTTTTCTGAAAATCACAGAATATGTTGAGTTGGGAGGGACTCACAATGATCATCAAGGCCATCTCCTGGCCCTGCACAGAACCATCTGTCACTGGTCACCACAGAGCAGAGATCAGTGCCTGCCCCTCCTCTTCCCCTCACAAAGAAGTTGTAACTGCAGTGAGGTGTCCCCTCAGTCTCCTCTTCTCCAGCTGAACAGACCAAGTGCCCTCAATTGCTCCTCATAGGGCTTCCCCTCAAGGCCCTTCACCATCTTAATCGATGTATGACTATACTATGAAGTATGAAGAACTGACTGCAAAGCACTTACTGTTTTCAAGAGAGCTTTTAGTCATCATTCTACACCTGAAATGATGCTCATCCTTAAACGTTTACAGAGTAGTCCATGTTTATAAGCTGCATCCTTTCAAAGACATTTAAAAGATCACTCAAAAATATAACTAGCTATGTTTGAAGTGAGATTATATCTTTGAAAACCATTCAGCACTTTATAAATCAATGCTTACCTCAATTGCTTCTTGGAAAATTTATGCAAGGTCAAACATGTATACATAACCTTCTTCATCAGATTTATATAGGTTTTTTTGTTTGTTTTCCAAACTCTTGGTCTATACCTCTTTCAGTCTTTCTTAGTTATGTCTTCTTCTAAAGAATTTCTTGTTACATATATTAAAAAAAAAGGAAACATGGTGATACTATTTGTGAAGTGAAACAAAAAAATCACAGTCCAAATGAGTTCCGGCATTAGATTGTTAATGTAATTCCTTTTGGAGAGAGATTATAAATCTTGCCATAAGCTTTTCAAAAATGAGATGAATATGTAGTGATGATTTTCTTCCAACACAGCTTTGCTAGTTATCTCACCAAACAGAAAATGTGTATCCCTACATGTGGGATAAATAATCATTATAATTTATTAGTGCTGTGCTGAACTGTTGTTCTGGTACAAAATAAAGGAACTTCATTGCAGAAAAATTTGGTGCCAGATGATAATACTGGTCTATGGTAGATCACTCAACTAAATTTGAATTTTCATTCTTATTATTGGTTGTCAGTCAGGCACAGTGATGATCATTTTAACTTTTTGGAATATACTGTTCTCTTAAAATATAGAAGACATCCACACATTCATTTTATGCTATTAAGCCTGGAATACTACAAAAATATTGGATATGGGAATTGTGGATCCTCAACTATTTGCAGCAGTTCAGAACCTAGTATTTTATTTGACAGTGTAGCCAATGCTGTTATACTGTGCTCCCATATCACTGGATAACCATGCAAAAGGTAAAATCTTCATACACCATCTTGGTGCACAAGTAAAATTACATTTTAAAAAATCCTAACACAATAGAACACAACATTTTTCTATATGACTTTCTTCCTATTTCTACTCTCTCTAACTCTAGAGTTAAATAGGATGGTGAGGAGGAATGTGGTTTTAATTCAAAACTTTAAAAAATATTTAATTAGCATTTAACACATACTTTTTATGTCTGTCTTTAGAAAAAATAAAAAGCATATGTGTCAGTTTTATAAAATAAACTTATTGCTCATTATAAAAATATTAAAAGAAGCACCAAATATAGCTTGTTCTGAACTTAAAGTATGTTCTTTATTACCTCAAAATAAGGGTAGCTAGACTGCATCATAAGGAATAGGCCATTATGTTTTAGAATTCTTCTTTATTAAGAAAGTGGAGCACGCTGCAGCATTTCAGTATACAATTCAACCAGTGCAGCGCTGAAAAAATTGACTTCTTCAAATCAGAGACTTACGAAAAAGAATTTCTGAACAAGTGCTTGTGGCTCCCTCCAATGGTAGGAGGTTACTATTGCTGGGGCCGTGCCAGAGGAAAACCTGTGATAGCTGGGAACAGCCATCCTAAAGTACCAACAACTCTAGGAAATGCTTTGTCAGTGGGATTTACGACTTGAACAGTATAAAAAAGTCATGAACAGGGGAATCTCTTTCTCTCGTGAATTAAAGCTATTTGAGTGTGAAGATAAATACGTTGTTGAGATGCATTTGTCTACTGATGAACTGCATTTTTCCACCATCAGAGGTGAACAATTTAGAGACTATTTAGATGATAAAGTTTGAGATTGGGTCTGTTATACAGTAGATCAGTATTAAAAAGATAATTTTGTAATGATTTTTTTAAATTGTTGATTGCTGCCTATGAGAGAAAACACTATTGTTTGTACAAACAAACTTATATGTTCTTATCTACTGTTGAGACAAATTTTGCAATGCCATTCTCACTGTACAAGAGGATTTTGCTCACCTCTAAATTTAGCCTCTAGTCAAAGACAGAGAAAATCAAGCAACTTAATGTCACTGCAAAATGTGAGAACTAAAAGGTATTTATTATTTTTGAAGAGCCACCTCTTTGCTGATAATAGGGGACAGCATTGTACAACACTGAATGTAACTGATGCTAGTAAATAACCCCAGGTAAAATAAGAAAAACATTAGGAACTCAGACAAATAAAAAATCATTTTATATAAATATGGTTTTGTCTCTCTTCAGGAGAGTCTTGCTCTACTTACAAAGCCTTATTCTCCTTCAAAACTAAACATATTCTAAGTAAATTACCAATTCCCGAATAGGATTGTGACAGAAATTCCTGGTGAGAAACTAAGACGTGCAGTTATTAGTTTATATGAAGACTATGGAACAAAAGACTGCTGAATTTATATTTGATTTCTAGCTGTCAATATGCATAAACAGTCACATAATCAAATTCTTAACCCAAAGACCCTTACTACTAATTTTTTTCCCTTTAAATGTGACTTTCTTACAGTCATATGAGTGCTAATATTTCACTGAGTTAATGGACCATGGTGCTTCTCAGAGACTCACAGATGACCCTTCTTGGACGTAGTTTATCAAGCATTGATTACTTTGTGTATGTTGATTTTTTAAGGGTTGTAGTCCTGTCTTCTACCTCTCAGCTCTTTCTTCCAAACTTTTATTCTCTATACCTGGGGAATTATTACTCTCATTTATTTAATCCTCCTCTGAAGCATAGCTACCAACAGACTTTTTTATGTGTGACTCCTATAAGAATGGACTTTATAATAAATTTTAATGTTTATTTAAGTTCTAAGTAATTAATTGTAATGTCTAGTCCCCTAACTTGCACTGTCTCTTTTAGAAGTTAGACTTTTCATGCACAGTGCATTTTTTGCATTTTCTTTTTTCAAAATCTTTCTCTGTTGCCCACCAAAGGATGTAAGCTATTTTATTGCTAACTCATACAAATGGATGGACTGACTAAAGTGATTCGTGCTGCTTGTTCCATGTCTTTTCTCTGGAACAGATACTTGGCTACTGGTTGGCTTAGGGTTTTGTTAGTTTTCCATTGCACAAATATGTTAATTTATATACTTCGTACATTTTAAGGCTCACATCTGCTCTTCAGGTCTCCAGGTCTTCAGTTCAGCCTGAGTCATAGGAGCTTTAATTTTTACCTCCCAGGCTACATCTTCCCTAAGTTCTTTAGGAGGTTGTAGCATTTTTTTTCTACTTATCTTTAATGACTGGATCTACTTTTCCTTCTGTACTAGGAGAACGACAGAAATATTTCACATTCTCCAACTAGGTAAGAAACCCACTGTCATTACCAAAGATAATATTGACTTCTAATATTACTTGTATTGCACATTTACTGAGGAAAGGAATATATGGGATTTACATTGGTATAGTTAAGGGAACAAAGACAGTTAACTATTCAGAGAATCCCTACAGGAAATATCTTTTTCTTCTGAAAATGGACAGAATGTAAGATTGATAACCTTGGTCCTCTTTAATTACTTCCTCAGCCAAATAATTAAGCTCATAATCCAAATACTGCTGATGAACTGTGTACCACATGTTCAGATTTATTTCTTTTTTTTATATTTTCAATTATATTGTAAATTCAGTATAGTTTACAAAACATTTCTGAATATACGGAATAACAAGCACACTGCCCAAAATCCCCACATGAACAAATCACTAATGAAGACTGAACACTTCTGTTATAATTGCAGGATTCCTATAACAGAAATTTTAGGAACTATTTCTACTGTGTAGATTTCCAAAGGCTTATACTATTAATCCCTCTATTATTAAAATCATAAAGTAACAGAAAATTCTTGCACAAAGAAACTAGTGTGCCAGCAGTGCAGGGATGGAAAATATCTCTTTAAACATATCAGTTGTCCTGATCATTTCAAGCAACAAGATATTTATATAGGCCACCAAGACAACAAGAGAGATGGAGCAGTAGCAGTAAAATAACCAGGAAATAGGTCCCAGTCATAACTTTTACAGAGCAAATCAAGAACTGCCCTGTCTTATATTACTCAGAAGGGGGAAGCACATTACTAATTCTCAGAGTAAAGAATTGCTACGTGTCATAAAACTACAGCTACTAAAAGATGTGCCTTTCTCTCTTCTACAATCCATTATTGTACTTCTCTTGCCTCCTGGCATCAAAGGGGCATCTGAGAGAACAGGCACACATAGTTTACTGGGAGAATTTCATCTTCTGCATGTAACTCAGTAAGGAGTAAAACTAGGATCCAAGTAGCAATATAGAGTTGAAAAGACATCTCAAAGAACTATTGCTACTTTGACATAAATACATTATTTATAAGTCTATTAAAAATATTTAAGCTACAGTATAAGAGTAAGCTCACCTAATTATTCCATATCTTTCTAGTGGTTGTGGTACATAAAAAATAATGAAATCAAATGCCAGATTCTGTTCTGATGTTTGCAGAAACTGTGTCTGCAACAAAGCTGGTTTTGCTGCTTGAATGTGGCTGCCTTAACATCTACCTGTTCTGCCAAGTTACTTGTGTGATGAGTGGTTACTGAAGGCCATAATGTCTGAAAAAGGTCTTGAGAATCAGAAATGTCCTTGAGTAGCTGCCTGTATCTTTCTTTCTTTCTTTCTTTATTTATTTGGTTTAATCAGTCCATAGGCAAGACTTGATCCTAAGTGTAAAGTTGGTGTTAGGTGTTGAGGAGACTCTAAGATCACAGAATCACAGAATGGCCTGGGTTGGAAAAGACCTTAAAGATCATCTAGTTCCAGCTGCCTTGACATGGTCAGGGACACTTTACAGATAAAAGAAGTAGTTGATTTCTTTGAGTTTCCTTGGATTTAATGTTTCTATTACTATTTTAAGAATCTTTTCCTTATATGTATAAGAAATTTTTTATATGCTCAATACATTATAGATATAAATTACAGCACAGAATCAATCAAGAAAGATGTATTGAACACCTAGAAAGCAGGTTCCTAGACAAGAGCTGAGAGCAATCATACCAGTGGAAAATATGACCTTTATGACCTATTCAAACCCTGAATCTACATTCAAATTACAATAAATAAATTCTTCCATGGTTAGCTAAATAATAATAATAATAATAATAATAATAATAATAATAATAATAATAATAATAATAATAATGTAAATCAGAATTTATTTTTTTTTTTAATGAAAAAATCCTCAAGCATGAAGGGAGAATAAAAACAAACAACCCAGGTGTGGCTGATGTCAGGGTATAAAACGTAATATTTCTGGCATCAGGGGTTAGCAGCCACCCTTATACATCACCAAATTCCACTGTTTCTAGCTCTGGTTATCTGGGTTCTAAGGGTAAAATGATCCTGCTTGTCAGTGCTGGTGTTAGCTAATGCTACAGTATAAATCTCTCTCCCTCTCTTTCGCTTCTATAAATTACTGGGAGAACTAAATTCCCACGACAGCGCTGTCAGAGTGGGACGTGGTTCCAGCAGACTTTTCTCACGTAGCTCTTCAGTCTCACCTTCAAAACGCGTTTTCTGCAGAGATGTCACGGAATTAAAATGTGATATGCAGAGACCTCTAGAGGCTGGAAAGACGAACTGCACCTCAGGCGTGCAGGGATAGCTCCGTGGTGTGCGGTAATGAAATCACTCGGGGAGTTATAAAGCAGGCTATAAAAAGAGCAAGGTAACATTCAGACTCTTTTAATCTCTGTGGTAAAAGTCGTGTTCTTTAGAGTGATACAGTTTAGCTTAATTTCTTCGAAGTCAGTAAAAAAGGTAAAATATATCTCATTTTTAGGATTTAACAAAAGTCCTAGACCCTAAATGTACTTGATGCTTTCTGTCTGTAAAAATACAATGTTAAATAACAGAATCTTCAAACAGGTTGTGATTTCAATTGCTATGCTGCAAGCTCCTGGAATTTGGAATTAATTTGTGAACCCATTAATATAGGACTGCTTGTTTTTCATCTGTCTGAGGTCTGTTTAGAGGCTGCATCTCTTAACATTGTCTGAGAGATGTCACAAGGTTCCAGTCGAGTTCAGAGCTAATTACAACTCTGAAAGAGACCTTTGTGGGATTGTCATTAGCTCTGCTTATAATTCAGACCAAGGTGTTACCTCATTTATTTTCCCAGTGAGCAGCTCTTGATATGTTTGACCATGGAAAAATTGTGCTCACCTTGAAGTACACTGAAGCTTGCAACTACAGCTACAGCTTAACCTTTGCATTGCTACTTCTGTACTTTTTAGTGCTATTCAATGTCTCCAAGTCCTCAGCTATGTGTCAGGTATGTCATAGCTCCAGTAGGTCCTCTTTTATGTATTTAAGCATGGAGAATTTAAATTGGAAATGGAGAGCAATAAGCTTTGGCCTTAAGTGGTCTTTCCCACAATTGCTCCAAAATCTGTTTTTTTCTGAGTGCTTAATTGTGGATATACTGCTGATACCAATTATTGGGTATTGCAAAGTTCTGATTTTGTAGAGATGAAGCACAGAGAAAATTGTGTGTCTGCAGGTTGCTGAAGAACCGCTATGCAGATCCAAAATCAGATCCTAATTATTTCAAGAAAAGGTGTTGCTGCAATCAATTTTTTTAAGTCTTTACCCCAAAGCGGAATCGACTAAGCCAAATTACCAACTCTCTGCAAAGTATGCAGAAAGGCAGAGTTAATTTTTGAATTAAATGATAGTCAGATGCAGGTAGGCACCTGTGTCTGGTTTCTCATGTCTGAAATATTTGTTAGGGTTATGTTTTGCTAATGCTACTTCATGGAGCTATCCCTGTCCCAAGCCATTTTGATTACCAGCATGGAAAACTGGAGACTGCATCAAAGTAAACAAAGATAACTATTTGCAGTATGAAAGCAGATAAAGTAGCAGAAGCCTAAATTTCAGCTCTTTAAATGGGTTTGGCTTGTGGTCTGCAATATTTTCCATATCACAGATACTTTTTTTCTACTGTTTTCACCATATGTGTTAAAACTGTCAAGTGCATGTCTAATGTCTGTAACATCTGTGATTTTATTATACCTACAATGAAACTTTAAAAGTTTATTCTTTAAAACTCTTTACCCTTCAGGCTATCACACACATTTTTAAGCCAGGGATTCAACATTCACTTAAGAAGTCAGTATGAATATCCAATGAATATCCAAGAGAGGTAGAGGAAATTAAAAGTCTTGCTCCTAAAATTGTGTAACAAAAGCAGAATTTGACTTTTTGATACCTAGCACTCTGTGCACTCTTTTTGTCCAGAGAAATAGAAGTAGACCTATTAATCTGTTCTCAAAATCCCCAGTGGTCAGAATTTCTAAGACCTTCAAATAAACCTACCCTGAAAATGAACTGGCCAAATAAAAGTTGACAATAAAATACGATCTGTAGGAGGGACACTAGTCTGCTGGGCTATGTCTAAAGTAGTTCACTAGAGGTCAGAGGACCTTTTTCTCCCAGAAGATTTAAGCCTTGTTGAGGGCAGGGTGGAAGGTATTATGTGAAGGCCGTTTGCCTTGAGATCTGTGTACACAGAGATTGAGGAGGTAGAGGTAATTTTCATAGGTTTTCAAAATGCATTTCAAGAAATCGTGTGTGTACTGACATCCAGACTTTCAGGGTCGCTTCTCTGAGAACACTCATTTCATGCTGCCAGTCTTCACGAGCAGCAGCACTGTCCTTCAGGAGAGAAACCAGCGTGCTTGATGCAGGCTTGTGGTGATTAATTGTAAGGTGCATTGACTTTAGCTTGGCTTTGAGCATCCAGCAAAAGGTACTGAAAAACATGCTCATTATTTTGTACATTTTCATCTAAGTGCTACTGTGGAGGTTGGTGTGTCACTTCTTGTCAGTTCTTGTGCTCATCTACAGTTTCACCTGTAATGAACTTTAATTAGATGCACTGGGGCTTAAACATTTTTTTTTTTTTAAAGTCTAACTGCATGACCTCATGTTTCTTACTTTTCCCATCGAGTTAGAAGAAGATGCATTTGTGGGAATAAGAGGAACTGATTTCACTCTCCCTTCTAACCCAACAGCAAACCATCTTTTTTGGGTTTTCATGTCTTAAAGTTTAAAAAAAGGGCAAGATTTCAGATTTCGAAACAGAAAGGAAGATATCTGCTGAATTCATAATCTTCTATCCTAGAGTGAGCTTTTATGGAATCTGAAGATCTATGACATAAAAAGAGAAAAAGAATCTAATAACTCTAAAGTAGGGTTGTTAAAAGGCTTTTCCTAAATAAAAAAATATATTAATTGTGGAGTTGTTTTTTTGTTTACTTGTTTCAGTGGCTTCTTCAGAGTTAATAGTTGTCAGGAATTGTTATTGAGTTAAAACAAAAATAAAATAAACCCCAACAGATAAGTTTAAAACCATTGCCTAGGGAGAAAGTTAGAAAAAACATCTAAATACTCATAATTATGAAAATAAATAAATAAATTAATGAATCCCATGAATTTTTGACAGATTTCTGTTCAGTTTCAGTTACTCTCCATGTCAAATTTTTAGTATAGTTACACTGGGGATATCTTGCTGGGTGCTCTGAACATCTTATGCAGGAGATGAGAATTTCCTAAGTAGGCAAAAATTTTGCAGCCAAAAATAAGAAAAAAAGAAATTACACTCATTTGTCCCATTTTCTGTAGTTTCCAGGTCACTGCTTGAAAGTATTTTAAGACAACACCTTTTATTTTTCCTTTTTGAAGATACAGTATTGAAGTTGGAAGCCTGATTGCACTTCATCAAGGGACTAAAATATCTGCTGCACTTCTGATTCTTTGTCAAGAAAGTCCTGTGTAGGTTAGGAAGAACTGAGTAGAAGTCTCACTTCCTTGTTTAGTCTTCATCTTATACCTTGTGTAGTTGTTAGAGTAAGACCCAGACTGTAAAAAACCATCAGGATAATCTGAAGATCAGTATTTAACCAAGTTACTCTCTGCTTCTTAGGTGGCTTGTACAGGCAGGAGCACCTGAATTGATCTATTAATTTATCTTTTGCCTATGTTTCTTTGGGATCATCAATTTAAGGACAGAGGAGAGCATCCTAATCACCAGGCAATCCTGCCAGAGTGAGAGATTGGAGAGGGGAGCACTCTGATCAATGGTGCAAGGGATCATGGACAGAGAGCTGTAGAAGTATGTCTCTAAAGTCAACTGGTAGGATCAGTAAAACTGAAAGAGGCTAAATTGCTGAGAAGGGAAGAATTATTCCTTATATTAATAAGATAGCTTCTCAAAGATACAGAATGACATAGTTGCTTTCTTCTAGATAAGCCTTTTATATATTTCTCTTTGACATAAAAATATGTCATAAAGTAGGGAGTGGTCCTTCAAGGGTTATTTTGATGAATTTTTTCCAAAAGAATAATTTAAGCATAGAGAAATCCATTACTCCCATGGCAGTTAGGTTTGATGCCATTTGAAAAAGAAGAGGACAAAACATAGAAGTTAAGCATAATTGTGTGTGTTAGAGTTGCCCACATAATATTACATAGATGTGGACTTGGACTGTGTTTTAAAAATCTATTCCTCATGGCAAAAACCGGAGTTGATGAGAATTATTCAGTCATGTGCACACCAAAAGAAAAACAGACGCTGTTGAAGCTGTGCACCTCCATGCAGAGTTCTTTGGTGTTCTGCAGCAGTAGCCCAGAAGTATCTAATAGTCACAAGGGAGAAATTACCTGAAGTGGAGAAAACACTGATTGGCATATTAATTTTAAGGTTGTTAGGGACTAGATGAATTAGATATAGCAACTGGTTATGCTGAAAAGGGAGAGTATCAGACTGCAGGAATGTTACTGGAATAAATCTGAAGTCATTTAATTAGTTATCTTGGCACACAAGAAGAAGGATGGTATAAATGAAATTTACTAATGACGCAAAGCTGGAAACCCTTGCCTTGACAGAAGAGAATGAAAATGTCAAATAAAGACCCTAGAGGAATAGAGTGAGAGAAGTGGGATGAAGTTAAATACTATAAATATAGATTCCACTTGTATTAGAGGTGAACATCGTTCATTCTGCCATGAGAGTGACCATCTGAATTTGATTGGAAGAAATAAAACACGGTAAGTCTAAAATTCCAAACATTTTATTGGATGGATGTCTAACATTAATTCTCTTTCTGCGCTCCCAGGAAATGGGTAAAGAGGTGTTCTGTCAGGTATCTGCTGTGTGATTGTGCAGATATTTGTAGTTTCTTAAGACTAATGGTGGTGGATAAACCCTCTAAATCTTTCCGCTTACCCAAAACTATTCTGGGTTTTGTGTTCCTGTATGTAATCCTATCCCCTCATCCTGTGTATTCAGTGTTTTCCAATTGTTATCAGGAAGCATTTAGCAGTCAGTCACATGGGACTGAACCTGTATGTCCAGTATCAAGCTTAAAACCCAGAGGATTAGTTCCTCCCATTTCTTTGTAAAGATGACTAGGCCTTAGAAACACAGCTAGCTCTGAATGAACAACCCCTGTGCCACCCTCCACAGCCCAGATGACTCCTGGTAGAACCAGTGTAGGTTAATCAATTGAACTGGGGGCTAATTAATTGAACTGGGGGCTAATTAATTGAACTGAACAAAACACTGATAAGCATGTCAATTATAAGCTGGGGAGGAATAAGATGAATTTTTCTTTAGGAAGTCTTAGCACAAAGGCTTTAAAGTTGGAAACACCAAAATGGTTTTTCCCCTAGAAATAGGCTCTCATCAAGATTGAGGGTACAACAAAACAAATGTTTTAGTTTAATTATATGTATTATACTTTAAAGAGATTTGATTCTTTACTGCTAATGTACACAAAATTTAGCTTTTCTGTAAAGAAACATATAGATACTAGAATCAAAATTCTTAAAACACACAAATAGAACATTTTAGGAATTACATAGAAAATATCTCTTGAACAGAAAAGGTTCCTGTTGTTTCTTGATAGACAATTCTTTACCCCCATCTCCATTTTATAATCATTTCAAGTAATACCTTACAATTAAGTAAAGGGTGTTGTAATGATATTTCCCTTTATTGCATCTTAAATTTACATGGACTATGAAGTACAGAGTGGGAGATTGCTGAATGGCTTAATTTAAAATTTTCAAATATTCATGAAGTGTTTCATTTCATGTTGTGAGTAAAAAAAAAAAGGATGCCAAGTATTTATTGCTAAGGGTTGATGAGGGGTTTAAAGGAGTGACGCATTCGTAGCACTCTAAATATGTTGAAATAGTACTCGAGAGTACAAAGTATAATGATCATATTTACTGACCAAGAATGCAGAATATGTAATAAAGAGACAGACAGAAGCTGTATAGAAATCATGGGCATTAAGAATGTCTTCTTCTAGTCCAAAATATTTTAGTTTCACTCTTTGAAAACTTGTTATTAAAAATGTTTCATGAATACCAAAACAGTGTTTCCACTCACTTTTGTTTCCAATTTTTCAATTCATATACTTCAGAGGAATTGATTTCCTTCTTAATGAGTCAATTGTAACCAATACTTGCAGTGAATTACAGTCATGCTCTTCAGCATGTTTCCTGCTCCACAGGGAGATCTACAGCACACAAAACAGTCTGTGGAGGGCCCAAATTGTTTGCAAGAAATTACTGAGTACTGTGAATTTTTTTCCTGTGGATATGTGCTGATTTTGACTAGGGTAGAATTATTTTTCTTCACAGTGGCTGGAATGGGGCAGTGTTTTGGATTTGTGCTGAGTACAGGTTTTGTAATATAGAGATGTTTTGTTGTTGCTGAGTAGGGCTCACAGAGAGCCAAGGCCTTTTCTGCTTTTCACACTGACACACTGGTGAGGAAGTTGGGGCTGCAGGGGAATCTGGGAGCAGACATAACCAGGAAAGGTGACCCCAAGTGACCAAAGGGATATCCCAGACCATATGACATCATGCTCAATATATAAAGTGGGGGGAAGAAGGTGGAAAGAGAAGATGTTTGGAGTGACAACATTTGTCTTCCCAAGTAACCACTATGGTTGATGGGGCCCTCCTCTCCTGGAGATGGCTGCTCATGGGATTCAGGGAATTAAGTCCTTGGTTTGCTTTGCTTACATGTGTGGCTTTTGCTTTCCCTATTAAACTGTCTTTATCTCAACCCATGAGTTTTCTTGCTTTTACAGCCTTCCAATTCTCTCCCCAATCCTAATGGTGGAGTGAACAAATGTCTGTGTGGGGCTTAGTTGCTGGCTGGAGTTCGACCACGACAGGGCTTAGGGTCAAGAAGTTAAAAACATAAATTGCACTCTGACTAAGGATTGGAAAGTGACTTTTAGACAACCACCTATTGCACAAATCCACTATTTTAAGTGATATCTTGGCAGTCGCTTTCAGGTTGGAGAATTAACTGTAAAGTTGCAGTCTCCTTAGTCAGTAAGTTTGAAGTGCCTCTGTCCATTATCAGGACTTCAGTGCAAAAACAACACCCCTCCACCACCAAAAAAATGGAACTGCACTGATATTATGACCATTTAATACAATCTTTCATATTCTTAGATCATGTTTTTAGTTACTATAAAATAGTGAGTTTTCTATTGTTTATTTACCTGTTTTGTCAGGTAACTGGCAAAATTCTATTGGAATGGAAATGATGAGACCTTTTCTTTACCTGCTAATGAAAGTTACCTTTTCATATGAACTCAATTGTTATCAGCATTCTCATCAACAATTATCTTTGTGTAAAGGTATCTTTCCATTATAGACTTTCCTTATTTGTCATTCTAATTAGACTTTTCCATTTAAAAGGCTTCTAAGAGATGAAAGAATGACTGACATAATTATCAATCCCTCTCTCTTTTAAGGAGCTGCCTACCCACCAGTTAAATTCAGGATACCACGCCTATTGCACATAGAAGCACTGAGATACCAGGTTTATTTCAGTAAATTGATACAGAAATGGTTGATATTGCACAATTAAATCTCATAATTAAGTTCTCCTGAGACTGTATCTGACAAGTAGAAAATATAAGCTAGTTACTGGCTAATTATTTCCAAAATTGTCAGAGTTTGACTCCAAATGGCATTGTTCCAGAAGTAGGAAATCCCAATATTTTCTTGTACAAAACCCTACCATGAGTTAGCAAAACAATCTCAAAATTCAAAAAAATCTTTTTTTCATGGTGAATCATATGGAATGAAAACAGAATCAAAACCAGAATAAAACAGAAAACAGAATAAAAAATATGTGCTGAGATTTTTTTCTCCAAACCAAGTAGGAGCAACAAGTTGCTTGATGCCCAGACCCATGGAACTCGAGAGAATGGAAAAATCAGTGAATCCAGTCACTGGTTGAAGGCCTGGGTTTGTATTTCTTCTTGTGAAATAAAGAATTAGTGACTTCTCTGGAACTGCCATGAAGGATTCTGATTCTCTTAATCTCCCGCTCTATTGGAAAGAAATATTCAGGCTGATTTCCCTGTCTGAGAAAAGACTCTTCAAAAGACTCACAAGATTTTAGTAACATTTTATTTTTGGCAGTGTTGGTTTTACTTCACAAACTTCCCAGCTGAGCTCTCCAATTGCTAGACATATTATAACAGCAGTAACTTAACATCCTTGTTACATAATCTGTAAAATTCCACAGACTTGTAAAACACAAACAGCACTTCTACTTTGAAAAAAAAGTGAGAGTACAGTTGGCCTTTTGGAGAATGCCAGAAATACTTATTTCCAAATTATTTCCTTTTCCTTACTTAAATATCTAGTACTCTTACTTTTCCAATGCCCCGTTGTGTATTACTTCTCTTGCCTTCATACAGTCAGTTACTAAAACTCAAAGCACATTAGCTGTCAGAGCTGTATATATCCATAGAGTTTTTGTGTTTCTCTGGAGACCTTCATTTTCCATGTGGTTCTGTTTAATTTTTCTACTTTGATAAAAGACATATAAATGTAAGCAAACATACAAGTAAAAAAAGATCCAGTGAATCATATATTATTAATGTAATGGTTTCAGGCTTTCATTAGAAACAGTTGTTAGGTTTCTTTTCTTCTTAGCCTTTAATTATTGAGAGCACTTTCAGAAGTAACTTAGAAAATTATCTGGTATTGATTTGTTTTCGTAGACTGCAAAATGTGAGTTTGAACTCTGATGTTTTATGAATTGAGGTTTAGTAATTTTCCTAATTTTCTTCACAGTCAACATTAATACTAAAATAGTCCATAACACTGTGTTTTCTCATATTTGAGCAACTGCAAATACTTTTGTATTGTTAGTGTGCCAGTATACTGTGAAGCTGCATAGGAGACCCATTCCAGGATACATATGTATGCATCTCTAATCATGCTCAATATTAGCCATAATGAGAGTCATTACTCAGTATATAGTATATTCTACCATTATCAAGCACCTGGAAGGAAACATGGTCATTCAAAGTGTCTAAAATTTTGTAATTTTGATGTGGAATTTTGGAGCACATTAGCAGACTGTCCCTCCATTCTTCCTTCGCTCTATGAATTATTTTACCTTTTCTCACAGACAGCAAATATGCACGTAACTCATCAAACTCCATTTTGTCCTCTTCCTTTCCATTAATTGTGGGCAAAGTTTAAACATGTTTGAAACTGAGTCTAGCTCTTGGCTGAATCCAAGACAATTTAGCTTTATAAAGTAATTCCACATTTTCTTGCTGCTAGAATGTAGCTAGATATTAAATGAAAAGGGGGATCAGAAATCATACCTTCCAGCTTTCCTTTCCTAGCTTAAGCATCATCAAGGAAAGTATGTATAGTCCAAGCTGTAAACCCAGAAAGAAATGTCTAAATTTTATATGAAATGGCTCCTTCATATGAAGTGTTCTGCCACCTCTGAAGATTACCAATTCCACCAAGTTTCTAAGTTTGGGGAAGAGTTATTCACAGCTTTTATTAATTTATAGGTATTGAAGACAAATTGTAGGTAGCTAAAGATTTAGATCACCCAGATCATGTTTAACTTGTATTTTTATTTGGGGAACAGGGTTTTTTATAATAACTGGTTTTAAAAAAAGAAATCAAGTTATTCTGTAATGCCTTGGAATACTTTGGTTAGTCCTGCTGACAGTTTTTCAACAGTAAAATTACTCACTTCATAATATTTCTTATCTGAAATTATAGTGCAACATACATAGAATATGATGTAGAATTTATGCTGTATGGAGAATGAAGCTATAAAAATTTAATATTTAATCATAGTTTGATGAATCAAAGTCACATCATATGTTCATTATATATATTCATACAGGGTCATAAAATACGTTATCCTTAATGTTGTCTGGCTGCTCATAACTTACATGCAACTCTTAAATGACGAAGAAATGGGAAAGTATACTATGAAACTAATCAGCAGATAAAAAGTGAGGGTGCTGTAACATTCTGTCCTGCTGTCATAACAGTTCCATAAAGGTAACTTACCACCTTAAGGAAAATGAGCCCAAACAATGAGGTTCATCTCTATGCATCGTGTGCTTTAACCACCACACAGCTTCCCTAGGCACACAATTCCAACTGTGTTGGCAAAGCCTTAAGCCAATTTAAGTAGATCAAGATATTTCCAGTAAAATTTTGAAATCATATAAGGCTGTCTTGAGCTAAAAATGTCCTTTATCCATATTTTCTATGTTCATGTCAGCTATCCATCATAAGCCCAACTGTACAAACATAAGTATTATAAAATTTAAGGACAGGAAAGAAAATGCTTCGGCAATATCAGAGAATTTCAAAGACCTCTTTTTATTTTGCATGGGTAACAAACAGATAGGTGAGATATTTGCTGCTAGTGGAAGACAAAAGTTTTCTATGCATTCCCTGAGTAAATTTTAAGAAGAAGCATGTACACTGAGGATAAATTTAAGGAAAGGTGTGTGAGAGTTATGTGTTGGACGCTGTCTCAGGTATGATAGAGTAGAAAGTAGATGTCAACTGATGCAACTGAAGCATTAGGAGAAAAGAATGACTCTCACAAACACAGCAATTTGTCAATCACAAATATTTATCAACATATGCATGGTTTTGTTAAAAACAAACAAATAAACAACAACAAAAAGAACATTTACCCAGGCAACTGTTCTAATCTTCCACCTCCAAATCCCATCTTCAAAAATGCATTTTATTAACTGTTATTAATGATATTGTATTTAGGACAATTCTTCTATTCAAATTAGTTTTAAAACACTAGAAAAAATGCTGAAAGAGGTCTGTTTTTTGCAGACTGACTCAGTATGATATAAAAAGTTATAATTTGGCAGGAGATTCATATAATATTTTGCACCATTCTAAAGGTAGAACAATTATAATTTTTCCAGAGCAATTCAAGCACGACTGTTTGTTACTAGAGTTGCAAAGTCAATATTACTTTTGAATGAGTGACGTACAGGCATGTACCTATTATTGCAAATGGTTTCAATTTTAGTTATCCTGAAGCAGAACTAGAGTAAGATTAAGTTTGACAAAAGGACTTTGAACTATAACTTTGAATACTTTTGAATACTTTTTATAAAAATAACTTTTTTTGGTTTTGTCCCTCTGACACAATCAAGGTCCATAAAATTCTTCTTTTAGGTTTCATGAACTTTATAATTGAATATGTTATGGAAGGTAAACGTGGGAAAAAAAGTGGTATGTAAATATCACTGTATGTTATGGGAAGAGAAACACATATTACGGAAACATCAAATGTCCTTGTGCAGACACTATCTCCCAGCATTTCTGTGGCTGAAACATAGATGCATATTTGACCAGCAAGGGAGAAGGACAACTGATATTACTGGTGTATCTTGCACTTATAATGCTGCATTTCTCAGTGCTAATTAAATAATTTCCATCACAGTTTTGTATGGCTCTTGCAACAAAAGGTCTGTCTTGCTGCTCAATATGCACAGGTAACTGGAATAGGGAGATGGTGCAAGTAAACATCATACCATTCCTGTTGTTCCCCAATATATTCTTCCTCTCATTTATCTGTTATTGTCCCCTACACTCTCTACCTAATAGAGAGGGAAATTGTGCACAGCAGGAACTCAGAACCCCTGCACTTTGACAATCAGTATTTCCTTTTTGATGGGGAGGATAAAAGGAAGAGGAGAATTTCACTGATTCATGATTCATATGAAAATGATGGCTAGTTCCTGCTGAAAAGTGAACTATTTATTTGATAACAGTGTGCCATCTAATAATAGCTCAGCAGGGAAGTGAACTAAGCAGCATATTCATCAGCACAGGGAATTCCCAACCAAGTGATTATCTGCTTTGCAAATCTTATGTTGGAAGCAGACTGCTGTGAATCACTGCAGTAGTTATCATTACTTGCAGTCTATGTAGATGGCAATCCCTGTGCTCTCTGAATATTTATTGTCATAATGAGAGACCAAGTCATCTGATAACCTTGGTTCTAGTACTAGATATCCAGCATGAAGCAACCTGTGGAATCATTATCTTTTCTCTCCCTTGCTGTCTTGCTGTTGAGGTTTTGGGGGTTTTGTTTTTGTTTTTAATTCATGGAACTGATCTGAATTATTCAAAAGCAGCAATACAATCTACTTTGTGAGGCTGTGCCAAGTCCTATTTTTATCATGTTTTCTTCTATTTGTATTCTGTTAAAGTAGAACTCTTGCCATGCAGTTAGATATGAACCATGTGACAGACATTGCAGTGCATCCTTGTAAAATATTGTGTGCTGTTAGGAAAGCTGAAATTCTTATTTCTCTGAACAATAATGTAGTGTATTTTGGTGTGGCAACAGAAAACAAATTCAAAGTGTAGTTGCGTTACTGAACTTGATAAAATTCTTATGGAATTATATGAGACATAATCAGTCTTCCCCATAAAGCTTGAGTGTAAACTATACCTCTGATCCTGCAAAGGCCACTACCTAAGGGTGACATTTACACAGATGTCTCCAGCAGCATCACTGTTGATGAAATCTACTGAAGTGCTGGAATTTACAACTACAGTCAATAAAATAAAATGAACAGCTTTAAAAACACTGAAGTATTCAAAACTGCAAAAAAAAAAAAAAGATACAGGTGTGAAGAATTATTCAAGAGTAGCTAGTCACAAACACTCAGCTATGGTGTTTTACAGGTGAAACACAGGACACAAACAGGCCACCAAGAACATATGAGAAATGGTTATGAATCTATGACATAACATCTTTATAGCAACCAAAATGATCAATATTTTTCTCTTCATTAATTTTCCCCCCAGCTTTTATTTTCGATAGATAACAAGACATCAGAAGTTAGTTTGATATGTCCTGACAACCCTGCAATGGCTGAACTGGACTCCACACCAGTTTACTTTCTCTTTTTTCACTTTATATTAAATGATAATGAATAAATTTTTCAGTTATTGAATTGATTTGCAGATAATTTGGCTATTTTTCCTCCCAACAAACAGGTCAGATTGTTTCAAGATGACAGCAAATGAGTAATTTCTTTAACTTCAAAACCACACCCAGTATTTAAAGCAGTTAAAACCAATTGAAGTTAAAATTGCACTCTTTCCATTCAGAAGTTAGTTCATGTTAAGAAATTAAGCAGGTTTTTTTTTAAGTTGAGATTATTTTCTTCTGAATTTAAAACTGTGACTGCATGTATTTTCTTTTTACCATAATACTTATCTTTCGATACAACAGGATAGGGAGGAGGATATAGTAATGATCTATTTTTTAATAATGAAGCAATTTATCTCTGAGTGTCCTAAGAAATTCCATCCTTAGAACTGGTACCATATGTGGTAACTGTTCCTTGTGAGTCGCATTGTGGACTGGTAGACTGGCTGTGCTTACACAAGGCTTGCATTTGACAAAGTTATATGTTCAATTAACTTGAGTAAACTTGTTACTCAGAAGTTTGAAACTGATGGATTAAGTGAATAAATAATCTGTGTTGTTTTCATTACTATCACATTTTCCTTGCATACTAAATTGGGAAAGATAAACTCAGGAGCACTCTAATGAATTGCTAGGAATATGGGGTAGTTATCTAATGGTACCTTTCTTTTGGAATGTAATTTATCTTCTTCAGTTTAATTGACTTGTTTAGTCAAATATTACACTGCCAAGCAGAGTTTTTGAAAAAGATTTCACCAGTTTGCTAAACTATGAACTCATACATACCTAATGAGTCTTCAAAGCAAAGCACAGTACATGCATGTGGTGTAGTAGGAGCTGGTCCAAATAGAAGCTTCGACAAGGGCAAAAAAGACTCCTCTGTTTTGAAGTTTTCTTGTTATTCAACAACATATATCCTTACCAGCATTTAAAAAGAAGACAAAAAATTAATAAAGCTTCAAACAAAGTTATTTCCTTACCATCAAGAAAATCAAACACCTTCTGTCCCCCAAACATTTTTCTAATAAAACAAGATATTTTTTTTTAATTTTGAAAGCTAAAAGAGGAATGTTTCAATTACTTATTTTTTCATGACCATGGCAATCTAATGAAGATTTCTGCCTGACATTACAAATACTTTAATTGTTGTTTCACATATAAAAAGATACCTTGATTATCAAGGAAAACTTTATGTTAATGAGACAGCTAATGATTTTTTGTTATCAGAAGAGATAAAACACTTCAAAATGACTGAATGAATTATTACTTAGACTATATAACATTCACTGAGGGTTTTTGTTTGTTTTGATTAACTCTATGAGCTTCAATTCCTGAGTGATTTTCTCAAAAAGAGTTCATCTTTCTTCTTAAGTATAGCAACAGAAATTTTAAATCTCAAGATGATGGATTGTACATTTTCAAGCAAACCTAAGAAATACTTCATTTGACTTTCCTGGGATAGATATGAATAGACAAGTAGTTGACTGTGCAAATAAATTTTTAGAAGATAGGCTTTGCTTCATGTCTCAAGGTTGGGTTACCCTATATCTAATTACAGACAAACTCTGTTCAGTGAAGTATTCCCAATTTCTCCCTTCCATGCATAGTTTTAATAATATACCTGGCCTGACACTGCAGATACACAGGAAAATGTGTGGGTAACATGCTGCAAATTTTCCTTGGTGGAAACACTAATTTTTTCCATTTCTCAAGTTAAGAGTAAATCGTCCAACAGATGGAAATGTGAGACAGAGCATTTGTATGAACCTTGCTTCCTTAAGAAATCAGGTGAAAAATCTCCACAAAAAACCTTTTATAAGCAATGAATCAGGTAAAATACTTCGTGAAGCAATATTAGCACCTGCAGTGCAAATCTCCATTGCTATCAGGACTTTGATTCTTCCCATTTTTCCTGTAGGGGTTGTGTCCTTCAAATTAAAAGGTTCTTCTGTAGTCTACACCTGGGTCTCAACCTTTTGCATGGTACTACTCTTCAGAGCAACAGATGCAAGATATAACTTGTAACATTTTTATGTATAATAAATCCTTTTCAGTTACAGGGTAATTTTATGCCCTCTTGCATAACTTTATGGATTTACTTTTAATATTTGGATTCTCTAGTGATGATCTGCATGGATACAGCTCTTCCCACAGATGTGGAAAAGAATTCATTCTGAACATCTAGAGAAATGAGAAAGCCCTACAAGATCTGAATTGTGATACAACTTGCTACATTTCCTTTTCAAGAGCCTGACCTTTTCCATTGTATATCCAACAACAAAATTTAGACAAGATAAGAAAGTTTGTTAATTACAAGATGTAGAAGGTTTTTGTTTCCTTGTTTTGACTCTTGAGCTTCCTCCTAAGAAAATGAGACATTATAATGACAGTCACCTTTGAACTGCTGTGATACCCAGTGCAATACTTTTAAGGGCCACGTGACTGAATTTGCAGTCCAAGATCTATTCAGATGCCACAAGTAGCTGTTCAGAGAAATCTGCATATTTTATCATTACTAATATCCATTTAATTTCCTAAGTGGCTATGGATGTCAGTGTTTATTCTGATCTGAACTTTCTCTACAGTCAAGTGTGCTCAGATGGATTTACAATTCAGGTGTGCAAAAGACAAAACTTCATAAACCCCCCTCACATCTAATCAGACAAAACCCATTATTTACCATGTATATTACATTAAGATGCTAAAAGAAAAGGTCTTGTAACAAAATTAAACCAGTAAAGCAAGTTTTCTATACCCTTCTTCTTGTATTGATTAATATCTTTGTCATATGTCCTCACCTAAAAAATGCAGGGAAATGTAATTATGAAATTTGGTGGAAGTCAAATCAAGTGGAAATAGTGACACAAAAATTGCCAGAATTCTTGTTTATCCTTTTTTTACCTAATAGACAAAATGCTGAGTGTCAAAAAAGGTGTATTTCTAGCAACCAGCAGCTCTGTTCCTGATATCCTCCTGTAATTCTTTTTCATTTTATTAAAAAAATAGGAATTATTTTGATTGAGTATTAAGGTAATCACCAAAAGAGAACAGAAAAGTTACCTGTAAAACTTTCTATTTTCATTAATACTGGAGTAGCACCCTTTGACTATTAAATACCACAGAAATACTTGGTCCTATTGCAGTTAATGGATATTTTCCCATTAATCTCTTTGTGTTCCAAGGAATCCAGGCACAAATTGCATTAGAGTTGTATCTGAAAAGTTATTTCATAGATTTCTTGATGTAAAGTCTACTTTTACACAAGCAAATGGCATTGAGGTAGCTAATGTGATTCTATAAAGTTCTGTTCTCCTTTGAAGTCTCTTAATGATTTACTTTCTGTCACTCCTGAATCTGCCTTAATGCACTATTATACCTGGCTGCTGTTGCAGGTGTATTACATCACTCTTTGCAACACTTAAGCTTTATGTTGACATCAAGTATTGTCTGGCACAATCCATTTAGCTACTGTATTTCAGTCCCTAAGCTTTTGATGAATCTGGAATCATGACTTAAATATTTACCATTTTCTGTTGGAATGTGTTAGAAAAAAGAGATTATGCATGCAGAAAGTGTATAGGGAGTTTGAAGATAACAAATGATACATCAAGCACAGCCTAATGTGGTTTTACTGGAGTAGAAACAGTGGTAATAAATCACCTGCCAATGTTGATAATAAAATACTGCATTGGCCTCCATCAGCCACAATAGAAAGGTTAAATGTTATTTCTCACAATAACCATGTGGTCTTCATTCCTGACATCCTGACTAAATTCTGTCATTAGTTTCTGTAGAAACTGTGATCTTTATAAAAAAATATTCCATTAAGAATAAAACTTGATGCTTGCTAACCTCCAATATTCCTGAAAAACCTTCATCCATTTTATGGTTATTGTACCACATGAATGGTCTTACTTTTGAGGGTGGATACAGCCTGCTCTGCAAAAGTCGGAAGGTAAAGCTTGGGATTCACCATGATCAGTTTTGTTTTTTTTTTTCATAACCACTAGAGCTGATTTGTGTAGTTTAGTGTTTAAGGCAGCCAAGAACAACTTTGTTCGCCTTTATGATATCATTTATTTATTTTTCTTATTTGTTTGTAGGTTGACTTGTTAGACAGTTCTCTGCACTGGTGTGGAGGGAGAGAGATGCTGCAGGATTGTTTCTGGATATCAACAGAAGAGGCCCAAAACCAAAATGCTCCATAAGTGATTTGATAAGACAGAATAAGAAGAGGATTGTAGACAGTGAGTGAACCTTATGCCCCTTCAGATGCTGGGCACCCTCTGTTCATGTAGCTTCAGACAGAGCTTGGATGGGTTTTCCCACGGCACGTTGTGCGGATCAGAGCAAATCCTACCTGTGGAGAGAAGCAGCCCCATTTTGGTCCTTTGAACTAATATATAATTTCCCTGCAAGAAAGTAACCCTATTCCTTAAGGATGTTCTCCTGAGAACTTCTTGCTGCACTTTTAGTTGAAGGCCAGGCCAGGCAGGCGGTGTAGTGGTCCATACCCAGGGGGAGATGCCCACCTGCTCCTCTGCTGCAAGGACCTTGTTGACGTGGTCCTGTGGCCAAAGGATCTGTGCAGCACGATGCATGCTTGCACCTACTCAGGGTAAACATTCTGTAGATCACTGACTCCTACACTTCCGATGATGTCTCAGTCAGAATCAATAAAGATGGTTCCCATGCAACCTCAATACTCCTAAAACCTTGATAAAAACCCACTAATATACTATACACTCTCTCAGCTAAAAACAAGCTTATGATGGATGCTGCAGAGATAACCCTTAAATTAGCAGATATATACTGAGTACTATGTGGTTTCGATGATATATATTAAAGAGTCAAGTCCATTTTAGAACAGCTGGCAGCTTTGGGGGACAACAGCCTTACAATACCTAGTGCAAATTGCTTCTTTGGTTCATAAGCCCCAGTTTTACCTTTCTATTGTAGTAGTCTATGATTTCATCAGTATAGAGATTCTATTTATTATTTTAAATAGTGTTCCAATTATATATGTATTAGTTTTGAGCATGTTTTCCATATATTCTCCCCTGCTGGCTTCATGTCAGTGACGAACCTGAAAAACGGTGAAGAGTAGGATGTATGCAAAAGAAGCTCATCCATCTGTCCTTTGCAGTAGTGTTGTCTTTCAAGCTTGTGTCTATTGGGCTGACCCAACCCACCTTTTCAAGGTACAGCATACAAATATTATCCAGCCACAGCATGGTTTTTCTCATTGCAAAGAGTTTTCCTGAACACTCAACAACATTTCTCAGTAATGCTGAAATACCATTGATGATCCTAGAAAAGTATATCTCATGATGCTATGAGGTGCATTAGTAAACTGAGTGAAACATCACATTTTCAATCTTCTATCTTGCAGAGTTACTGGAATTGGCATCTGTAGAAAACTGTAGAAAACTGTCCTTCTTCTAAGACTGGTGGAGTCAAACCTCCTTTACACTTCATTTCCATTTTGCACTATGTTAATCAGTCTAGCCCTGTCTCTATTCACTACTTAGCTAATTTATACTTTTATATCCTGATCACTGCATGAATGAACAACTATGTGTATACCAGAATATTTGTGATATGTACCTCTGGAAACAAAGATTGACAGGCGAAAAAGAGAAAGATAAGAAGAATGGGATAGAAAAACAAGAAGAAATGCTTTTTTGCAGAGTGAGTGAAATGAGAACAGAAAAGACAGGAGAAGGAATTAGAACCTAACAGAGGCTTGAAGTTGTTTTGCTTTCACCAGATTAAATGGAAGACATTGTATTTATGGAGCTGGAGTAAATTAGCACAGTAAATGGACCAGGTCTGTATATACCATTAGAATTATTATAATGCAATTCTCCTGTAAGATTCTCGGAGTACCTGAAAAGGAAGGAACATTTCTAGTTTCCCTCTTACTATATGTTTTTATTGTGTATTGAATTAGAAGTTTCCCTCTGAAATATATACAGGGAGACTGTATCTGTTTAATACCACTCCTTGCATCCTTAGGACTGTAAATGAGAGCAAATATGTTAATGCCTATATTGTCTATGATACTGAAAGTGTCTGACTTTGTAATGTTAAGCTTAATTTTGCCAGACCTAGTTTCAGCTTCTTAAAACCCAGTTTATTAGGCAAAAAAAAAAGACAGACAATAAAAAGTAGTTAGAAAACAGCAAGCTATAGAATGAAGTAGAAATTAACAGGAGAGATTTGTGCTACAAATGCAATAAATAAAACAGTTAATTCTCTACATTATAACAGGGGAAGAAAACCATGTACACAGTCGTATATATTTAAATTTGAGTCAAAATATTTTAGTGTCTGATTGTTCCTTTCAGAGAAAACTCTGCTTATGTTTTAGTAAAAACAGTACGTGCTGTAGATGTTGCATAATGGGCACAACGTCTTCCTTGAGATTTCTGGGTGTATGTACAGAGGATGCTTAAGATCATTAAAAACACAACTTTGATATTTAGTAGCTTCTTTTTAAACAACCACCTATCTAGAGTACCCCTATATTCAAATTAGTTTACAAGTCTTCATGGCTTCCTAATTACATTTCTCCATCATGTTACTAATCTCAAAGGTAAGAAAATCTTAATTAAAAGAATAGCAGGTTTTGCCTGCCCAACTAGAACAGACCCAGCAATGGTATCCACACAATCAAAAGCTGCTGCTATCAGGAGTGGGGGACCCAGACAGAACTCTTTATGCAGCTGTACATGTGTCTGGTGACAGGGAGTTTTTCAACCAGCCCTTAGTACTAGAGGACAGCAGAAACGACACCTGCATGCAATGTGACCGGGTGGATGATCTGCTCAGCCTGGTGGCAGAGGTTAAAGAGGATGTGAAGAGGCTGAGGAGTATCAGGGAGTGTGAGACAGAAACAGACTGGTGGAGTCACACTCTTCTATCCCTGAGAGAAATGTAGCAGGTGGAAGCTTGGTGAGGTTTGGAGGAGCCCCGAACACCCAGAGATGAAGTACAGTTGTGTAGGGTGGGGTGAAGAAGGTCAGCACAAAGCCGGAACCATTCCTGTTGAGGAATGAAAAGAATAACAGCTATGGTTAACCTGTTAATAAGGTGTTAACCTGAAAAGTTGTGTCCCTCATGATAAACGGTGCTGGAAAACTGGTGACAATGGATGAGAAGAAGGCCGAGGTACTCGACAATATTTTGCCTCTGTCTTCAATGGCAACTGCGGTGAATGAATCCACACAGAGACAGACCTTGTCCAGGCAGAACTCTCCTGAAACTTTATTACCTCATATCTGTATACAGACTCTGAGTCTGAGCTATCCAGCCAGGCCAGATGTTCTTCTCCCCACGCGTACCACACACACCCATGTGACTGCCTTCAGCCACAAAGAACAATCATGCCTTAAGCAGCTTTCCAGTTTGACGTTGGGATTCTTTTCACACACACTAATCTTAGCTCTGGCTAGCTCAGGTTCACAATATTTTTTCTTTAGGATTTTTTTCTTCCTCTTTTATCATGCAGGTGGCTGGTGTTGTCTGTCTAGCTGCTTCTAGAGGTAACTTCTCTTCCTACAGTTTTCGAGTGGACAGCAGGATGGACAGCAGGATGGGAGATGGGAGAACAAAGTCCATCCCAGTATCAGTAAAGATCAGGTTAGTGACCACCTGAGGAACCTGAATGAACATAAGTCTGTGGGACATGATGAGATGCATCCCAGAGTCCTGAGATCTTACGTGGGTTCTGCCACGTGAACGATCTGGAGCTGGGGTTGTGAGACAAAAAAAGTGAAAGAGAAGAGAAAAAGAGAGAAGAAAGAGACCCAAGGAAAAAAAAGAGGGAGGGGGCCCAATCTGCCCCCTTTTATAGTTAATCTGGTGCAGGCCTCTTATGTAAATGAGACTTTTCATGCATTTTGTTCATGCATGCACAGCCAGCCCGTCTCCAGGAAGTGAGCTGAGGGGAAAGACTGAGCACAACTATTAAGGCAGAGCAGGAAGTGGGCTCAGAACAGTGCTTTCCCACTTCCATGGGACCCTCTTCTGTGATCACCTTTCCTGTAGCAATACGCAGCATGTTTGAGTCGGAACATGTTTTGGTCTGGTCCTCTACACCCACCTTCAGTACTGCACCCAGCTCTTAGGTCCCCGGCACACGAAGTCATGGGCCAGCTGGAGTGAGTTCAGAGGCAGCCACCAAGGTCCTTAGAGGCATGGAACAGCTCTCCTACAAGGAAAGGATGAGGGAATTTAATTTGTTCAGCCTGGAAGAGAAGGCTTAGGCAATTCAGCTTTGGGGTGACATAATTGCAACCTACAAGAAAGATAAACGGGGACTTTTCACAAGAGTCTGTAGTGACAGGACAAGTGAGAATAGCTTCAAACTAAAAGAGAGGAGGTTTTGATTAGACATCAGGAAAAAAATCTTTACTGTGAGGGTGGTGAAGCACTGGCACAGATTGCCCAGGGAAGTTGTGGATGCTGGGTATCCCAGACCATGGCAGGGGGGTTGGAACTAGATGATTTTAAGGACCCTTCAAACTCAAACCGTCATAGGATTTTTCCCTCAAAAAAAATCCCGACCCAACAGGTTCCTCACTTAGAAAGCTAGGCTTTTATTTCACCTGTCAAAGGTGAAATAGGTTTCACCTACTCACCAAGGTTTCATAACATTTGTGAAAAACTGGTTTCTGTGTTACCTATAAAATTCAAAAGTAAGAATGTACATTGCCAGAAATCACGGGGAAGGGAAAGACAAAATTCTGCTTATAGTCCTCATTAATAAAAAATTTGAAGTCTAAGCAATTTTTCTTTTAGAAAGTTGCTTAAAGCAAATGTCATTGATCATTTCAAATGCAAGTGCCTTAATGATGCTATATATTCATCTCTGTGTGAGGGCAAAAGTGATTTTCTAATTTGATGATACTGAAGTCTCGGAAAATTGAGTTTGTAGGGTTTTTTTCCATTCCAATTCATCATACAGGAGGGGAGTATAAGACTCCATAGCTGAGAACCATACTGAAAGTGGTATAATTTTCAAGTTATTATTTCTGCTTCCCTTTCTAATAACACATTTCACCATATGGATAGTTCTCATCTGACTTCTTTTTGCCAGGTAATTTCATTACAGTTAGAATCTTTTGACATTAGGTCAGTCCTACCCTGATTTTTAATTCTCATATCTTTTTTGTATGAAAAATGCTCAAATGGTTTCTCCAATGTGAAATGTCATTGGAAGAGAAACTCTCTGACATAAATGATCATTTGTTCAAATATGCTGCAGAGATTGGATGATGATATCATGATTATAGAAGCACAGAGTGGTTTGGGTAAAAAGTGACTTTTAAAGATCATCGAGTTCACCCCCCCTGTCATGGGCTGGGACATTATTCAGTAGCTCAGGTTACCCCAAAGCCCCATCCAACCTGACTTGCAACAATTCTGCAGAGGGAGCATCCACAACTTCTCATGACAATGTGTTTAAGAGCCATGATGAGAAGTCCCATGTTCAAATCTCATTGTTCAGAAAATGGTTCCTGTTTATTTTAGTGAAAATGATGTGAAAAAAAAGAAAAATTATCATATTATTCACTGAAGGAAGAATTCTTGGTTTGCCCTGTTATAGTCTTTTTTTTCACCAGTATATCCAAACTATTTATTTATAAATTTTACTTTCTCCCTGGTTTGTTGCCCACCTTGGGAATTTAAGTGCTTAACTGTTCAGTATCAGCTATTTTACCTGGTGATGGAAAAATTGCTGTACTTATTTAATTCCACATCACTTGGAGGAATTGGTTCACCGGTACATTGTTTGGTTGGGGTTTCTTTCCCCAGTTTTCTAACTTGTGAGGTTTATGACCACCCTTCCACCATCATTGTCTTTATCACTCAAGGCTCTGCTACTGTTTGAATCTGATACTGAGAATGATATACAATTGTGTTGATACAGAATAAAATATGAATGTAGTCAAGTGTAAAGCAGATGGAGGTCTCAAAACCTTGCATTGTGTCTTGAGACAGCAGGTTACAACATGAGATGCAGAAATTACATTAGAAATGACCTGGGGGTTCGGAATGGAAAAGTTAAAAGAAGGGGAAAAGAGAGGGTAGGAAAGGGGTGTGGATGATGTGATTTCGTTACGGGATTCTGTTGTATCATTTAATTATTTTCAGCTTGTTAGACAAAATATGTTTACTTATGTTCTGCAGATGACATTTGTGCCAGACTTAATTAGTCTATCGGAGTCTGTCGCCAGTTTTAATCAGGTTGTCAGAATCTAAATTCTCTAGAGTTATAATGTAAACCATTCACAACAAGCTAACAAGTACTGTACAAAATATTGAAACATCTCCAGACATCTGTGAAGCCTTCAGTTGTAAAACTTTCTGAATTTTTTTTAAATTTTCTTCTTTTTTAATTTGAAACTCAATTGCTTCTGCAAAATTCGATTGAAGGCCTAAATATTTTGAATAAATATTAGTCTGTTTCCAGGATCTTTGCAAGTTCCTGGAAAGAGCTTATGCTTCACATTGAATTCATGCAGAATGTGATGTTTCCAAAAAAGTCTTATTCACTGTTTTAGAGTATGTCAGACTCTAAGAGGACAGACTTTGAATGTAGCTTTTCAGCAGAATGTGAGATTTATTTTGCAGTTACAGCGTGCAGTGCCCAAGATTCAATATTGTAAAAATATTTCTGAATCCATTAACCTGCACCAAACTCTTTATTGTTGACATTATTTACATCCAGAAAAAAAAAGAAAAGATATATTAGATTTTGTGTTTATTTCAGATGGTTGACCAGTCTTGTTTCAGTTACCGTCATTATTTATTAATGGAGCCAAGGAGCATCTACTAACTGCTGAGTTAACCACTTTAAATGTAAAGTTCAGAACCTTGGACAGCCTGCTAAACCCATAAAGATTTTTTTTATATTCCTTATAGAAGAATGTTTATGCATTTTTTTCCAAGACCTACTTCTCTTCTAAGTAAATCCATTAAAATTTCCACTAAAGACTTTCATCCCTTGAAACACTACTAGGCCTTTTTTTTTGCTGCGTTTGGACAGCTGCATTTTGGATCAATAATTTATCCATGGATATTTTCAGCTTATTTTCAGTCAATTCACAAATAGAAAAGTAGATGTAGTTTATTTAATAGACAATTCCCAGCTTTATCTCCAAAGAAAATAAAATTGGAGACTTGCCACTGGCATATAAAATTGTATGTGTTAGGGCTGCTTCCAACTGAGATACAAGAGGCCAGAATCAGTGTTGGAATAACTTGGTATGATTCCATTAAATAAAAGTGGAGTTGTGCCCACTTATATCAGCAGTCAATTTGAGAACATGTCCATATGGCTTCCACATCTATAATGGAGAGTCTTCAAAACCAGTAGACCATAGACAGCAAGGATCAATTCAAGCGCATAACTTTTATTTCCCCTATCTGAATAATGATCTTTCTCCACAAATGTGCATGAAAAATAATCATACATCTTTAATAACTATTCTCCAGGTTACCTGTTGAGTTATTATCTGGATGAATTCTCTCTGCATTTTGGAGGGGAAGAGTTTTGATTCTCGGCTTACTGAAATGGGAATGCAGTGGTTATAAACTTTATTGGGAAAGTGACTATAATGCATAATTAACATATAATTGCTTTTATCTGTTATATGCCTTAAAAATACAGCTTGTTTTTTCATAGCCTACATGGCTTTCTTCAAAATCTTTCTCCTTATACTTTCTCTCAAAAGTTGTTTGGGTTTTTTTTAACTCATTTGATCAAGTTTTAAATGCTCTATAAATAATCAATGCATATGAAGGTGCTCACCATTCTACTGTTTCTAAACCAGTGTATAGACATGTAGCTTTTATGCAAGTCCAAATGCAGTTAATTTCTACTTCCTATCTCTTCCCATTACACACTTTGCCTATAACTGTAGTACATATTATATCTAAAAGCAGGTATTACAATTCAGATTTTGCTTGTTATCAAGTTGTAGTGCATACCTTCCAATGTGTTTGTTTATAAGAAAAGCTAAAAAAACAATACATAAAGGATTTTGAATAAATCAGAGTAACATAGACAGTGGTGACTCTCAATTATCTGTATTTCATTTAATTTCTATGGTGATGCTGTTTCCTAATTGTATTTTGCTTCCTAAATGTTATAGACTAAGCTAAGTTAATCATTCTTTGCTGTGTGAAACGAGAAAAGATATGACCTTGCTAGGAATCTATTAATGTTAAAGGGTTGCTGGATGCTTAATTGAAATGTTCCCACTCCAGGGTTGATATCCAGATTGCAAGAATTAGCATTACAGTTGACACAGGTTGACAGTTACTTGTTTTCTCAAGAAAAAGGGCAACTGACAAAGTATGTGGACACTGAATTATATTTTCCCCCCTAGAGTTTTCCTGACAGATAAGTTTGAGACTTGTAGAAATGTCAGAAAGATTCTGATGGCCAGAGGTCACATTTCCTATGTCTAAAAAGGCTCCTGTGTGTCAATCCCTTTTTTTTTCCACAGGCAGAACATTATTTTCAAGACTTGTTTGTTTATGTTTTGTTTCTAGTAAGGGACAAAAATATTTGTGGAGATCTGTGAAGAAATATTGGTACTTTCTGTGAACTTCCTTTTGAGTAACACCCCCCCATACTTGTTAATCTGTGTAAACCCTGTGTCTCAAGAGCTGAATTTTGTTTTAGTCTTCTCAAGCGTGATGCCATATATGTTATGATCCTACAATATTGAATTCTTACTCAGTTCTATATTTAACTAAATAATCGAGTTTAAATTATGCAATTTTTTTTCAGGCTGAAAAATTATTATTAATTCCTTTTCAGTTAGTTTTTTCCTCCTCAAATCTATGGCCTTTCTTACTACTGTTAAGTTTAAGGCTTTAATTCAAACTTGATTTCAAAAGTCCGCATTAGTTAGCACCAAAATCACTCTCATATGGTACTGTAAAGAAGCATCTTTCAAATAACCATGTATACCAGGATAAAAAAAGCCACATGCAACTTCTTTCCAGAAATATTTTTATGTACAATGGAAATAATTCCCAAAGTAGAAATTCTTTGTTACTTTCCTTTTTCCCCTTCATTTTTTTCCCAGTGAACACCTCCAAATTTAAAGAAATTTATATAGCAACCTGTATTAAAATTCTTTTTGATCCACTGAGGTTTGTTGTTTTGAATTCTCTTTGGACATACTTTTGCGTGCTTTTCCATAAGCCACAGTGAAAGAAACAGTAACTGTGAGGTTATAAATATCCTGAAGGTAACCTGCTTGATAGCATTTTCTACTTGTATGAGAGCTGAGATGATGTTTGTGTTGAGGAATTCACCCCGTGCAGGTAGCTCGGTGTGGAGCTGCCGTGGGAGCTGCAGGGGGAGCTCTGGGTGGGAATATCAGCCGAGGGACCACAAACTGCCCAACCTTTGGGCAACAAAAGGCCCCAGGAACCCATGGCCCAGCCAAGTGAGGGACAGAATCAACTAGGTTGGAAAAGACCTTGGATCATCGAGTCCAAGCTTTGACCTGAGAGTGTAAAGGGGTATAAAGACCCAGGGGTTCCTTCGTTTGGAGCCTGTCTTTGGAGGCACCAGCTTGAGCTGTTACTTTGTTATTTAGTTATTGCACTAATATTAAACTGTTTGAAGGATCTGGACGTCTGAGACTGCCATGGGAAACCTGGGATGGAGCCGGAGAGGAAACCTCATCTGTGTGAGAGTGGGGGTGTAGCTGAGAAGGGACCTCAGTCCCGGTTCAGGTGGTGCGAGTGTGACTGCCAGAGTGGCTCTATTCACAAAGGTCACACAGAGAAGTTTATTTAACATTTTCTGGAGCTCACTGGGGTTTTGTGAGGGGAGTTCATATAAATGATCCTGCATCTAGCTCAGTTGGTTATAGCCTGGAGCTAATAAAGCCAAGGTGATGGGTTCAATCCCTGTATGGGCCATTCATTTAAGAGCTGGACTCGATGATCCTTGTGGGTACCTTCCAATGTGGAATATTCTGTGATCCTGTGAAATATTGCTCCTACTTATAAGAATTATAATAATGGAATGCCTGACTGGGGCATTGGTTTTGACTTCAGTTTATATGGCAACAGGGACTCGTTCCACCAAAAAAAAAACCAACAGCAACAAAAAAAAAAAAAGGAATAATTTTTAACAGATCAGAAGACAAGGACAATGGAAAGAGAAACAAAAGGATAAGGACTGTACTAGTGAAGCCCTCTCTCAGACAGATCTTGTTGCAGACACAGAAACTGTAGAAGTTCTTCAAGGAATTCCAGAGATACTCTCAGCTAGAGACTCGAATCTTGTAAGAGCCAGGAAATATTGCTGCCAAAGTAGACAAAACTCCATGGTCCCTGTCTGCTCAGAAATATCTGCTCTCTGTTGATTTTTAAATTATGCTATTTAGCAGTTCCAAAAGACAGATTTTGGGAGAGGTAATTTCAATTCTTCCCTCTGTTTCATTAGAAAAGAAAATAGAGCCAAGATTTTTACCCTTCCATAACACTGTCTTATTTATTTGTGTACACAGAATATTATTGTGTTTTTCTGTCTTTCCTGCAGAAACTGTTTCACTTGAATGAATATTCATTAAGACAGAGAAAATTACTTTGTGGCCCTTCTTTCAGGACACCTGTGTTAGAGGCGAAAGCCTGAGATCTTTTTCATATTTACTTAGTAATAAAACACTTGCAATACAGAGCTCATACAGAATACCTTATAGCCCATTAGCACTCAGCAGCAAAGTGGCAGACCTCAATTTTTGTTGTGAAGCAAGTAAGCAGACAAACATGAACTTGGGTCTCCTTTTGCAAGTTAACTGTCCTGTCCTCTTCTCTGTGAGTGTGTTATTTCACATTTCTCTCTGCTGTCATTTGAAGATTTTTTTACCCTGTTGCTCATTTTAAATTAAAATTCTGCAAATAACTCTGTTAGCTCCCATTCCTTTTAGGTGAGAAATTCTAAAAGATGTTACTTTCATGTTAAGCCAAAATTAATTTTTAGCGTCTTTTTTAGTCAAAGATAAAATAGGGAAATATCAAACTGTTGTGTAACCTGTTGCTTCCATCAGAAGGAAAAAAAGTCATATTGTAAACCAAAGAGAATTATTTCGCACAAGGAGACCAAGCAAGTTGTATGGAATCGAACATAGAGTATATACCACTTAAAAGCTGTCCAATATCTTATTAAGGATCAGAATTTGATAATTTTATTTGATTAGCTAATACACATATGTGTTAGGTAATAAATAACAGGACTAGTACATAGGATCACAAGTCCAAAGAAGTGAAGGTTGTTGACAAAACATAAAGCAAATAAAAAACGAATGTGCTTGTGAATCTTACATAACATGGTTGAAAACAATTAGTGTATTACAGTAGTATTCCAATTATTAAATAATATTTCATTAAAATAAGTACAAAGGTTGTTGTTGTTTTGTTTTGTTGTTTTTTTTTTTTTTTTCTTATTTCTATGAATACTGTAATGTTTTTTATTTTAGAAAGGGCTTTAAAAGGAAAAAAAAAAATCTGGTCTTTTTCTGTGCAGAAGTCCATTTGGATATATGCTCTAAATATACAAATAACTTCTGTATTTCAGAAATAAGCTCTTTCTTTATAGAAGTAAACAATGAATAAAAAAATAACAATTTTTTCAAGTATGTTTCTTTCATTTGCAGAATGATATATAGTTATTGCCTATTCAGTCCCTGTTTCTGCCTGTAGAACAGCCACACAGAACTTCTTTCTGCTCATTCTCTGTAGAGTTTAAACGATTGTTGCATATTTTCTCAAAACGAAACCAGAAAACCACCAAAGGAAAGTTGGAATAATTAATGAAAGAAAGCCTGTTATATTGTAAAGCATTAAAGAAGTGATTTTCTCTGGGTTTCGGTGGTGGGAGTTTTTTTGCTTCGATAGCTTACTTTTCAGTTTCTATGATGATGTGTTTGTGTGTGTATCACACACAAATTTATCTATATTTTTTTATATAAATGTAGTATAAGGTAGAATTTGAGTGCAAAATTTTTTCAGTTCAAAGCAGTATTCCGAGGTGTACATATTTGAAATGTCACAACAAGTATGAGGTTGTTACTTAATGCTAATAAGAAAAAATATAAGTATGTTGTGTTTTGGTGATGTGTATACACTTATAAGAAGAAAATTTTTTTTACCAAAGAGATAAACACCTCTCCTGTCACTGAGGATGAGTGATGTACTTCAGTATCTGTATTTGGGATCCTCAAAATTCCAAGAGTTGGCACTGAAGTGGTCAGAACTTAAAAGCTGGTTGAATATTCAGAATGGATCTTTCACAAAATTTTGCTGATATAGATGGGTTTCTGAGTTAAAAACAATTCTGCTTGGTAATATAATACATAAATATAATGTACTGAACAGTATAAATAGGGGGAAAAACAATTCTCTATTCCTTCACTTGAAAGAAGTGGAATGCTGTTTTTTTTGCAACCTGCATTTTTCTAATTATTTTTGACTGTTTCTCTGCCTAATTCAAAGCCTTCTAGTTGATGTATTGTGTCAGGGGTGACTGAAGCAGACAGGATAATTAAGTTACTTTCTTGAGGGAGAGTTTTTCTTCTGCTAGGAATTAGAATTATGCCTTAGCTGAATTTGGTAGCTTTTGATGTATCTTTATGGTATTCATACAGAGATGAAACTGTGTAATTTCCTTTAATCCCACATAAAATATTAATTTTGTGCCCATCTTTCATCTTTACAGTATACCGGATTTATGACTAAAATTCAAGTGAAGAATTCAAATGCTATGCTTGTTGCAGTACTACCTGGATCCAAGGTAAATCTGTTTCTGTTGTGACACCATTGATTGATTGTGTCTAATTAACTGTAAACATGAATTTTCATTTTACTGACAAAATGTGAAAGAATTAACTGAAGCAGAAAAGTGACAGAAAAGAAAGAAAAACTTTTATGAATGACAAACACAAAAGTTATAAGCTTAGATGCTTAGTTTGCTGCAATAACTCCAGTACACCAATATCTGATTCTGTGATGGAATGCTGTCTGTAGAGATGTATTGAATTTTATCTGATAAAAGAATATAGTTAGAAATATGCTAATGAATTAATACTAGTGAATTAATAATTATTTGTGAAGCTCTTTTCTCGCTCCTTAACGTGTACAGGCTTACAACTTTTGGTATTCAGCTCAAGGTTAAAATCATGACATTGTTTGCAGCTGGTGGGATGTCAATATTCCCAGAAGAGTTCTGAAAGTACACTCTGCACTGTGTTGATGTCACTTAACAAGCATTTAAAAGAAAAATAATCTTTCCAGTCTCCTCAGGAGGGACTATATCTTTTTCTCCATTCCTCCATTCCTTAATAAGAGTTTTTGAATGTTAGTTTAATTAAAACAGAGAGATTACACAAACAGTGACTTTCAAAGTTATTTCAATTAAAAATAACCCAAGATCATGGTTTATTTTAAGACTTTGATTGCCACTGGTTATCACTGCATTTTTCTTATGACAGTCAAGTATTAGTAGCAATCTTCTCTTGACACTGAAGATGATGTATAAAATCCCTGGAGTATATAAAACAAGAGAGTGCTCCCAGCACATACTGGTGCCATGAAAACCAATATTTACTCTGATATATCAAGAATAACCTGACATCTGGATTTGTCAGTGGTTTTGCATTTTATATAGGGAAATAAGCAGTTATCATGGCATGACACCACAATGAAAAAACCTCAGAATTAAATCAAAGAAAACACATCATTAGATGGAAGCAATGAAAAGTTATTGCTAGATTTGCAGAACATGATATTTAGAAGTACAACATTAAGTACAGTTGTGAATTTGTTACTGCTGGATGAATTCCTGCACTCAGCATCTTAGTAGAGTGTCCTGCTTCAGGGAACAGCAAATGAACTCTCACTATGGGGAGTGACAAGTTCTCAGGGCTGGGTAGAGGAGAGAGAGGTTTGGATTTTTGCACTCATGAAGGAAGATGTGCTATCTAACCTGAGAAACTACTTGGTTGCTGAAGGTTTACCCTTGTGGCTACCAATTGCCATTCTGACTAATATATTTCAACAAAGAAAAGAAAGAATAGGTCAGGCTGAGAAGGAGTTCAGTTTAGAGGAAAAGGAAACTTACAATTGTCCCCCTGGAAAAATAGATTTTTTTACTGGGGTTTTAATTCAGCTGTAGCTGGTATAAATGGTACTCTAAAAATTTAAAGAGCTACATTTCAGGCACCCACAATTTCCTTTCATGCTGCATGTAATGATAATGAAATTCAAATTTTGAAAACTGTCTCTTTTTCTTTGAGTAGTTTGATGAAGTGTTCGCTAGAAAGCCATTCTGACTAAGAACAGAATAAATCACAACTATTTTGGCATCATTACCTAATTTGTTGTAGGTGTGCTACAATAAATTATATGTGCAGGTGGTAATAAATATTTGAACAATAGTTGTATTGTTAATTATTACGTTAATTTATATTTGAAACAAGAACACTATAAAAGGTTTTGGGGCTTTTTGTGCATTTGTTTCTTTTCCATTGCTTTCATAAACCTGGTTAGGTGAAGATGGGGAGTGAAGCAAAAAATAGGTCAATGGTTGTAGCAATTTCCTATTTGTTCATGAAAAGGATATGACCCGTTTAAATGAGTATTCAAAAAATTTGGCACAATATAAAACCACAATTGATTGCTCCCAATATCTCCAGTATAGCTGCAAACCACCAAGACTGAGTCCAGGCTCAAAGAGCCTGAATTGTTCTCAGCCCTAGGAGCTGGGTATGTAAAAAAAAGGTCTTACATTTCTATATGAGACGTGCACAGTATAATTAGTGCACAGAGAAAGGCTGAAAACTTTACCTCAAATAGTTTTCTCTATGAAATATTCTGGCAGTTAGGTCGCTTCTTGACAAAACAAAGAACAGCATCCTGTTAGCTCTTTTCTGACAGCTAACTGTATCAGAACTGTGCCCATTTAAAACTTAGGATAAAGGAAACACAATTTGGATGTTAAAGCATGTAGACATTGACCAGTGCTATAAAACATAGTCCCACTCATGCCTGACTATATGAGGTAAGAAAGTTCTTTTCATGCGACAGTAGATTTGTTGTTTTGTAGGTTCTTTTTTACCAGCTGAGTTGCTAGTGTTGGATATGGGAATTTTGCTCAAAGTCACATCAAGGAGGCTGATTCAGTCCGTTAGTTCCTAGCTTTAGTCATCATGACTTTTTGGAAAATGACATGAAACCCTTTGTTTCTATACATCAGCATAAATTTGTCCTTTACCTATCTTGTTCATTAATCTCTCTTTTTCAAGTTATACTGCCCAAGCACTGACAGGATTTTTCAGGACTGTATGCAAGTGACACAGTAATGTAGATCTTCTAAAAATATTTAGTGCTGGGGATATTTTTGTCCTAACTTGATGTGAGAATATGTGAGAAGTATTTTGAATATTCTGAAATATTTTATCTGACCAATTGCAATAAATTCCATAATCTCAGTTTTTAATGAGTGGTTCTTCATACTATTTAATACCAAAACATTGGAATAATGTTATTGCTGAGTGATAATGTATTAGAAAACAATTATTTTCATGGACACAAAATTTGACTAAATTAGATGCATAAATTGTTTTCTAAGCTTCATTTACCACTTTAACTCTCTACCCCTTTTTGATTCTTAATATACATTTTTAATAGACTGAAGGTTTGCTTTTAGATTAAATAAGGGAAATATCTCATTGAAGAAAAGAAAGGATGGTATTTGTGGCTACAAAGGTTTCTTGGCACATTCCCCACGCAGTTAGAATTGTTCCCATCTTTCTTCCTAGTGACTTAACTCTATGGAAACCATTTAAATCAATGGATTAGTTGTTGGTCAAAGTGAATAACATTTTGTCAGAGAAAGCCTTTTCTATATGTGCTACATATGTGTGTCCATATGTATCTGTCTCGTCCCAAAAGGCATAGTTTTGATGAACAAAGAGGGAAAGAAAATGTAGTGAGAATGATGATCCATGTGCAGTCCAAAAAATCTGTCCTGGATTCTGATTGTTTCAGAGATAGCGAAGTAGAGTAAGGAAAAAATGTGATGTGTAATATCCTACCCTGTCATGCAGAAAAATTTCTGTTTAGTTATTTAGTTACTTTAGACATCAGCTCTGCAAACGTACTAAAATACAGAGCATTCTGAGTGAAAATATGCTGAAGTCAATGGCACTACAATACTGAAATAGATCTGGTATAAACGGGATAAAAGGGTTTTAATAGTGGTGGGAGGTGTCAATTAAAAAAACAAACCAAAAAAAACCTACCACAAACCCCTAAACATGTTCAAAGGCATTTATTAAACTTTAAGTAATAAAATAGTGCTATTTCAAGTAATAAAATGGTGCTATTTCAAGTTATGTAAGTTTATCTATTCCTTTTGCTACTACCTTCAATATTTAGTCATAGAAAAAATAAATAGCTCACAAAAATAGAGTTAGGCTAATTTGATCTTTGCAACAGGTACTTAAACCAAAACTTGCTACAAATGCATTTGTTTTGGAGGCTGGATGGATTTGTGCAGCAACTGAGTATATTAGGATGGTACTACCATTTCTGTCTTTCCTGTAATTCAGTCAAAAGTAATAAGGTAAACTTAAAGTAATGAGTTCTGGGTCTTGACAGATTGGTATTTTGTCAGGGTCTAGAACTCAGCAGGAAAACCTTCTTTTCTTAGTGAAGAAGATTCTATTTTAAACTGATAACATACTTTCACTTCCTAGCCTCTTTCACCTAAGCTTTTTTAACTAAGTTCCTGTGCTTGATAAGCTGAGGAGATATAAGAAGCTGACTTTTGCAATACTAATAACTGAAAATAACTTGTTTAGATTCTCCAGATGTATTGGAAGTATTTAGGAATTTGTGCAGATTTGAAAGTTGAGAGAGGGCAATTTCTGTTCATGTGAGATTTATAGTATAAGGCTATAGATGCTGTAATATAACAGTGAGGGAAGAAAAATGTTCCCATATTACTGATGTAGACATTTTGTGTTACATTTCCCAGTATTGCACAGGTAATCTGTTTTTTTTAAGAACAGTAAACTTGTTTTAAATTTTTCTTTTGTGTGAAAGTCTTGCAATATAGCCACACTTATACAGAAAACATTCTTTTTCAGCTGTGTGGTTTTATTACTCTGGGTGAGGGGGGGGGGGAATAGAAATGGCTTTGAAACACATTTTTTTTATTGTAAGTATCATAATGGTCTATGAAAAATACCACGAAGTTTTCCACAGAGTGGAAGGGAAAAGGTAACAGGTGTAATAATAACTCTTGATTGGTGAGAATTAAAACGACAATTAACAAACTCCTAATTAAAACTATTTATTTGAAACTAAACTTAGCGACACAATTTAGTGAATCAAATGTCTCTAACTTGCCAAGAATAATTTCTCAAATTTCAAGGATGAGAAGGTAAGGCTGGTGTCCCTAACATCAGGGTTTCTACTTAGACTCAGGAAGGGATGGTAATAAACCAAACTTTTGCTTTGCTGAAGTTGGTGACAACATTGCTTTTTTTGACTGACGGCAGAGTGGAATTAATTTACCAGTCTCAGATAAATTAGCTTATTGAGCCATAAGGAATAATGTTTTTATGCTCCAGAATGAACCAACTCAGGTTTTTCTAGTGTTAAGCACAAAGTACTCAGAGATTCCCTCGTGGAGCTACTGGTTGATTGAGTGATTATTGGTGCTACAACTTGGTGTTTGCTTTCTCATGCTCTGAATGGTATAAATTAGAATAAAGAAGGAGGAATTATTTTCCTGAGTACTCATTATGCTTTAGAAAGCATGAAAACCACATAGTTTTCTACTTCCTGAATTTAAGAATTGCCATATCTTATATATTGCATTATTTATTAACATTTTCTGGTTGTTTTACAATTCTATAACTAAATGTGAAGTTATAAGTCTGATGTAAGATATGAAAATTTATGCATTTATTTCACTAATTCATTATATGGTTATTAAACACATAAGCATTTTACTGCAGTTTTAATATCCAGATTACAAAATCAGCTTTCTTTGATGCGTCCAGTACGTTCACATGTATTTGTTGGTAATTCTTTATACTGTGTTGTTAAAAGCATATTTTACAGAAGCTTTTTAGCTCTTCTTGGCAATTGCACCCTGGAGGTGCTACTTTTGCTAAAAGGAATATTGGTTTAGGGAGTCCCTGAACTTTATGTTTTATGTACTAGAAATCTAGGAAATAATGGTTTCAAAAGGTACCCATGAAAGAAATGTGTTTATTGTCGCATTCTGGTTCTGTTTCCACTACTTAAATTATTTTTTTTTCAGTTGTGCACATTTAAGGTGTACTGGGTTTGGATGGGGTAGAATTAATTTTCTTCACAGTGTCTGGTATGGGGCAGTGTTTTGGATTTGTGCTGAGCACAGGGTTGATAATATAGAGATGTTTTTGTTGTTGCTGAGCAGAGCTCACAGAGAGCCAAGGCCTTTTCTGCTTTTCACACTGACACACTGGTGAGGAAGTTGGGGGTGCAGGGGAGGCTGGGAGGAGACACAGCTGGGACAGGTGACCCCAACTGACCAAAGGGATATTCCAGATAATATGATATCATGGTCAGTATATAAAGTGGGAGGAAGAAGGTGGAAGGGGTGGGATGTTTGGAGTGATGACATTTGTCTTCCCAAGTAACCTTTGCTTTTGATGGGGCCCTGCTCTCCTGGAGATGGCTGAACATCTGTTTGCCCATGGGAAGCAGGGAACTAATTCCTTGTTTTTCTTTGCTTATGTGCACAGCTTTTGCTTTCCCTATGAAACTGTCTTTATCTCAACCCATGTGTTTTCTGGCTTTTACCCTTTTGATTTTCTCCCCTATCCTACTGGTGGGGGAGTAAGTGGGTGGCTGAGTGGGGCTTGGATGCTGGCTGGGGTTAAACCATGGCATAAGAAAAGTGCCAGACTTTGTTAGAAACCTTGTGTCTGATGCCCTTTATATGTGGACCAAGGCACAACAAGTGGGTTTTAGTGACAACACTATATTATGCAACTATGACTAATAATCTGTTATATAAGAGCTGAACACTCTTGACTATTACAAAGTTGTACATATTTCAGCTAACTTTTAAATTAACTTTTAAATTATAAACAGTTCTTTAGAACTGTCTTTATGAAGCCACTTGTCTCACTAAAACTCTTCATCCAGAAAAAACCCCAAGCAAACTCAAAACAATGTAACTTTACTTCTAGCATTCATTTTCAAAGTTTGCAAGAATTAGGTTTTATTTTTATACTGCCTATTGACCTTATATAGAAGTTACATATTGACTTTTTGATTGAAACAGGCCTCAGCAGTTGCCCATATGTTTATTATCCTTGTTCCTGCTGTTGAGGCTGAATCTCCCTTTTTTCCAAAAATTAATTAAAACAGCATATTTTTGTTAACAGAATTTGTGTGTAACTCTAGTGACCTTCAAGAACACAGAATTAATAAAGCCAGTCTTATCTAGAAAACCGTTATAAAATTATGACACTGTTCTAGGTTGATTTGTAAGTTTTGTTGCAAAAAATGTGCTTTTGTTATAGAACACTTGAGTTAAATGTATTCTTTTCTTTCTGTTTAAAGTAAGCCAAGAATACGGTAAAATGAAAAATTAAGAATTTTCTAATAGTAAAATCATGGCTTGAAAGATAATTCTTTTTTTTTTCTTTTATTTTAGTTGTGTCTAAAATAAATGCTGTTCTTCAGATGATACTTGGTGTTTTCCACTTTGGTCACTGGTGTTCTGCATAGGTTTTTTTAGGGTAATATATTGTAAGCAGTTCTAAGTATTTCTGTGAAGACCATCTGATTGCTTAAGGTAGCTTTTTTTATTCACAGAAAAACAATGAAGTGTTCTACTCAGTACACTTGTGTGTGGAGCTGGTGACCCTTTTCCCCTCTCTTGAATACTCGGGTCTATGAATAATACGTTCCACATCAGCACATCTATGAATCAACTTCACTGTGCCTTACCCTGAGCTCGCTGTTGAAGAGACTATAAAGTAGGTTTAACAGGGGTTGTCATCACCCAACAGAGTCACATGAGGTCATAATGATAAAATTCAGACTTCTCTCTGAAGCAGGGGTAAGGGATCAAGGGGAAATAAATTCGTGGGCATTTCAAAGTAATGAACAGAACCAACTCGCTTATTACTATTTCCAACACTTCAAATAAACTGCATCTTCACACAGTGGGTGTGAAAAAGGTCTTTTCCTAAAAGATATGCAGAACAATTATTTTCATCCTACCTGAGTTTTGTTTTGTTTTCATTTTGTTTTGGTTGTTTTTTTTCATGTCCATTTCCAGTGTGCAAACTTACTGCTACGGAAAGTAATAAATTGTCTGTATCACCTACTGACCCTTGAATGTCAGCTCCCAGTGCAAGGAATTTTATATACTTGTTTAAATTGCTGGTAAACTTGGGCTTATGTCTATACTGATGTTGCTTTATACCTTCTGTGCTGTTAGAAAAATGCTCAACTCTGTAGGCCAGACAAAACTGTTGCTTATCAAAACTTATTGTCTATATTGTTTATCAAACACCCCCTATTTTGTTCAGAGGTGGGGAGGGAAGAGAAAATTAAAACTTAAGCTTTGGCTTTTGCAAGAAAAACTAGGTTTGGTAAGTACTAAAGTCTGTGAAAAACTGGTCTGCAGTCCTACACTTAAGTGACTTCACTTTCCAACAAGCCGTAGCTATGACGTACACTAGAGTTACACTTAATTCACAAAAAAGGAAACATCTTTTTTTTTTTTCTTCAAATATAGCAGTCCTAAGATCCTGCAGACTTTTTTTTGAGAATTACAGTACTTCTATAAATACATCTAAAAGTGGATCCTCTCTGTGTTATTCTGGACTGCCAAGCTGAACATTTCTCAGTTTACTTCTAGAGTAAAAAACTTTAACTATAAAAACTGAGAAATATTGTGACAAATTTCTGGGCCTTCTTATTCAGGTCTTGTCATATTTGTAGTGTAGCACAGCATAGAATAATTTCCCTCTTTCACTGGACTATTGCAATATACTGGGTGTATTTGGGACCTTGTATTGCTGAGACAGACATACAGTAATCTCTCTTGAAATATAAATCTGAAGTAGCCTCAAAATTCTGAGAGGACTAGATTTGTGCTTCATTTAGAAACATCGTGGCAGGTTTCCCCATGTTTCTTACATGTTTCCACTGACACTGTGATGGTCAGATTTCTGCCAAACGCTTATGTTATTTCATCATCAATTTACTGTGAAAGTAAAGATTGCAATAATTTTTTGTTTAAAGCGTTGTTGCAAGCTAGAAAATATTGTACTGTGGTGTAATATGTTGGTAGATGAATGGAAGTTCTACCTTATTTTGTTTTATATCAAATTCTTAGAATTATAGAGTTGATAATCAGAACTTATAGCTTTATAATAAGTTTTCTTGGGTTCTAGGTGGAGTGGGGTTGGTAATATTATGAGATTAATAGTAATTTCATTTCAAAAGAAAAAATAAATGGTTCTGATTCTTATCCTTTTACTGTAAAGGTAAATGGAAAATCTGGATATATTCTTTGTGTATCAGACTTGTTTCACTATGTGAATAGGTAGGATTATGTGATAATAGCAAAATGTTTTCATGAGGCTGAGATCGAATTTCCAAGTTACTTTTGATATGTAGAACTATAAAATTTGGCCTTGCTTATAATCCCAGATACATTGCTGTAAACTTCTTCACTAAATCAGTACTATCTTTTTTTTCTTTTAAGATCACCTTTGCTCTGATTTTAAGTTCACACTTTTTTATAGTGTGTATTATTAGAAGGTGGTGTTTTCCTGTTGAATTTTAGTACTAGACCTTGATCTAGACTGGTAATTTGTTGTCTTCTACCCCTTGAATGTTTTGTTTTTCTCTATACCTTTTACTGCACCTCTATTTGGAGGAATAATAAACTATGAATATACAGTTCTATACAATACTAAATTGTCCTGATGAAAGACATCTTCATTTACTAAATTCTTTCAACTTAAATGTCCTGTGTCAAGCTCATTCTATTTCTCAGAAAATGGAGGAAGGCAGTGAAGATGTTTGAGAACCTTCTTGTTCTTTGTTCTCCCAGGTGCAGTTAATAATGGGCACAGATTTGGCAGTTCCATGTTATCAGTCTAGATCGTGGGGTTTAAGGAGACAATTTGTCATTTATTTGCTCTTTGCATGTATCTCTTTCGTGTATTGTGGGTTGTTTGTGTCTGGATGTTGTTCAGATCATTGTTATCTGCTGTAAGGTAACATTCTGCAACTAATATATGCATACATACATACAAGGAATTATTAATTAATTTACTATCTTAATGTTCATGGTCAATATACTTCTGTAGGACAATCAAATGACTGCACAGGCATTGTGGACTGTGCACATGGCTATGCTGGGGTTTCACTGCAGTTAACAATTATAATGGACTCCAATATCTAAAAAATTAAATTTATATGTATGCATCATTATTAATTTAGATCACAACCTTATTGTTGCTACTGCAGCTGCTAGTTCAGCCAGTCGGTATTGAAAGGGCACTGGTCACTAGTAAATTCTTTTAAAATTGTTAATTGTAATTCTGATGTGTCCTTCTAAAGGCTTATTACTGACTGCACTTGAAGATGATGCCAGGAATTTTAAAACAGCTGATTCTAACTTTGCCTTTCTCTGAAATTTTCATTTATGTTCCTTTGACTTTGAGACAAGTACAGTTTGGTACAGTACCCTCTCAATGTGAAGTAAGGGCTAGATTTTCTCATGGTGACATAGAAATGGAATGACAGTTCCAGTACTAGATGTAGAGCTCACATAGCATGATGGGCAAAGAATTAAAGTGTACATGTAATTAATATTGAATAAAAGTCTTGAATGGGTAGTGTAAAGCCAAAAATAATAACTCTCTAGAAAGAACAGAAAGTAACACAGATAGCATCCTTTATATTTTTCCTTAAAAGAGTCTTTTAAATTATGTTTATGCAGCGTGCAGAAAACGTACAGTGTGGGTTCCAAGGATGGAGAAGTACTAGGTTTTATTCTCAGAATAAAAAACCAGTAGCATCAAAAGCTGAATAACTTCAAAACGCCCATTTGGGGATGTATCATCCTTGTGTTTGACTGGTACACATAGGAACACAGTAAGAGTTTGCTCTTTGAGTTTATTTGGTTCTATGAGAATGAGAGTAGAAGTATATCTTTTTACAGGGCCAATTCTCACTGTTGTGGTGATCTACCACCGCTTATGCCTGTTTCAATATCACTTCTCTTGTACTTGCCCATTGTTTTGCACACTGACTACTAGGTTATCAGAGCTGCAAAGTCTTGAAAAGATGTTATGCAAAACAAAGTTTACATAAATTGACTCAGACTTGTGGCTTTCTGTGGAAATTCTAGGAATTCTTATAATTGTTTGCAAATAATTTTCCCTAATAATAATAAAGTGGCTTCCTCTTTTGGTTTCTGGTGTGTTTCTACTTCCGAACTGGGACAGAAAACCACTGAGATAGTTGCAAAAATCCAAAGGCTAATTAAATCTTATGAAACCACTTTATTTCTAATCCAAGTAGCTTAACTACTTAGATCAACTTGGAAAATTGTCTTTGTTGTCTTCCCCATCTTTATCCTCTTTTAGAGCTTTACACCTTTTGGAATTTTAGTCAGTATAGTCCACAAATTAGATTTCTGGTTTAAGTTCAAGACAAGAAATTTGGAGAGTTGTTTTTTTTTTTTTTTTTTGGAAAGAAACAAGTAGACTATTTGATTTGAATGCTGAAAAAGCTGGAATTTCTGTTGTAGTAGAGAGACAGCATTAAAAGAACTACTAATCACTGTTCTAAAGAGCCTATAAAAGAAGGGAGGAAGATAGCAAAGTTTTAGTATGGAGAACTATGACGAATATTTCAGTTCCAAGTAAAGGTAATACATTTTGAAATTAGAGGATAGATGTTGGGGTTTTGATAGCTTTTTGATGAATAACTAAATTTATTGGTCAAAAAAGCAAGAAATTAGAAGGAAGGTTTTGCAGACTGCTCTATTATATTTCAGTACTGACCTGGAATAACCTGCTTTTTTATTGCTGATCTTTTGTGAATGGAAGGTGCCAATGGGACAGAACTATGTAAATATACTAGGTTTATAATAAGACCTACACTAACTCCACAGGTGCAAAATGTGCACCCATTCCCTGTTAGTCAACCTGTGTTCTGCCTTGTGTTCTGCACTACTGAATTAATTACTACTGCTAAGGCACTTCCTTATTTCATTTTATGATTATTCCTTCTTTAGACTGCTGTCAGTTTTTGACATAAATATGATGGCAGAGGACCAATGTTCAATTAAAATGCATCTGGATAAGTCATTTTCATCCAGTTGAGGGAGATGATTGTCTTGCTTTGCCCCGCACTGGCGTGGCCTCATCTTGAACATTGTGGCAGTTTTGGGAGCCACAATAAAAAAAAGACATTAACCCATTAGAGAATGTCCAAAGGAGGGCAGTGAAGATGATGAAGGGCCTTGAGGGGAAGCCTAATCAGGAGCGGCTGAGGGCACTTTGTCTGTTCAGCCTGGAGACTGAGGGGAGACCTCACTGCAGTTACAACTTCCTTGGGAAGGGAAAAAGAGGGGCAGACACTGATCTTTTCTGGTGACCCATGAAAGAAGATGAGGGAATGGCCTGAAGTTGTGCCAGAGGAGGTGTAGGTTGGATATTTGAAAAAAGTTCTTCCCCCAGCACGTGTTTGGGCACTGGAACAGGCTCCCCAGGGCAGTGGTCACAGCACCAAGCCAGACAGAGTTCAAGAAGAGTTTGGATGATACTCTCAGGCACATGGTGTGACTCTTGGGGTTGGTCCTGTGCAGGGCTAGAAGTCAGACTCAATGATCCTTGTAGGTCCCTTCCAGCTCAGCATATTCTGTGATTTTTGTTAACTAATAGTTGAATTCTGTGTCTTACAGTCAGATCTCTAGAGGTTTGAGATGCTCTAGCTGCTTTGGCTAAATTTGAGTCACCACAGGTGTTTCTCTCCTTTGCCTTTAAGCCTATGCTAAGACTTTAATAATTTCAAGTGCACTTTTGTACTTATGATTGAAGGATGGCAGAATATACCCCTGGCTTTGTAGATACTCATATATTTTTCCACGTCTGTTGCTGTCTCCATCAGCGTCTCAATATTACTTTTTCTCCATCTGTTGGACTTCCTAATATGGAGTGCTTCATGGATGAAGATGAGATAGACCTGTCTGAAGGCCTGAAACTCTAATTTTTTGTTATTTGTTTAGTAGTTCTTATTATTTCTTATCCATCAATGAATTAACACCACGTAAAAGGAAGGGAAGGGGTTTTTCTTTTCCCTCCCTTCCTTCCTTCTTTGCGTACTGAAAGAGGCACGTTGCATGGCCACAGCCTTTGTCTTCATTTTTCATATAACTACCAGGACTGTACTCAACCATGTGAAACTAAAACCAGCTTACAAAACACTTTTACTTTCCATAAGTGCTCACAATATATATACCAAAAAGGCCCCGTGTGATTGCACTAACACTGAGAGAGTTCTAAGTAAATCTGCTTTCCTGAAGTATTCTCTGACTGGACTACTTTCCAGTGCTTTATTATTTCCAGTCAGGCCAACCAAAGAATTTCTTAGGTAGAAAACTCAGGTTTCTGATATTACACATTAATGATTGGATGCTGTTGGCTAGAAAAAATTATCTAATAAAATGCATTTGTGTCTATTGTGGTTTGACATCGATCAGACATATTTCTTTGTTTTGTACTTGTATGTAACTTATACCCATTACATGCTTTTTTTAGCCAAAAATTTGCTATGAAACTTCTGAGAGTAATTTTACTTTGATTTATTTTTTTTCTTCTTAATCACTTAGACATAGGTCTGAAATTTCAAAAGCTGCCTAAGCATTTTGAATGCCTGATTTCCATTAACTTCAAATCACTTAAGCTGCTTTGAAAAAAGGCATTAAGGCTAAGTCACCCCAGGGTGACATTTCAAATCTGCTAAACTTGATGGTAAAATCTACGTTGACTTGAGTGGGACTAGAGAGTTTCCCTTGCATGGTGGTGGGGATAAGGCTCTAAACAATGAAGCAGGTTCTTAGTGTTAAGGGAAGAGGGTATCTGTTCTTAGTATTAAGGAAAGAGGGTATTTGAATGAAGCTATTCTCATGATTAAAGGTGAGTACTTTCCTACTTTCACTGAGCGAGAGACAGATAAAGTCAGTTTGGGTCTCATTATAGTGGGAAAACTTGCCTAGATTGTCAAGAGGTACAGTGCTAAAACTGCATGAAGCAGAGAGGACTTGACATTTCTCTTTTTTAAATTTGTTGTGGTTTGGTTTTATTTCTGTGAACATAATTTGTAAAAGGAAAGGTCAAATCATCTCAGAAGTAGATGTCTGTCAAGCTAGGTAGGTAGTGGGTGCAGGTAGCATAACCATTCACAATGCAAACGTTGAGAGAGAAAGCCCTATGAAAGCTCATTTGAAATTTAATAGAGATTGTCTTTTCAGTTGGAAATATTTTGGTTTACACAAATGTATTCCTTTCCAAAAAGTTTAGGAGATGCAACTGAAATCAATTCTGACAGAAATTAAACTATAGGCATAAACTCAGATAAATGCTATATTTTTTTAAGCTCCAGCATGGCCAGTGTTGTTGAGTAGCAATTACTGACAAGTATGCGTATGTTTTGTTAACACACCTTCACTAGACCTAAGGGGCAGTGAACTTCATTATCTTCTGAAGCAAATCCTTTTTTGGATTTTTCCTCTTATTAAGGGACACCTATTTATTTGGAATGTATGTGTGTAATGATAGGATTCCTTTTTTACATTAAAAAAATTAAATTATGCCACTTGTGCACCTTAAATAATTGAAAAGTTGAACAGAAATAATGTTAACCTGCCCTTCACTTTTATAAGGTTTTCTAGACCTGTTTTCAATGTCTTGATATTTTTAAGAAATAATAATGAAACACATACCCCTACCTCCCCTAAGCTAGCATCACAAAACCCCCAAAACAACTGCACATGTGAAATGAAGCCTTAGGTTTTTAGGCTTATTGAACTATAGAGAAGTATTTGCAAAATAAAAGAGGAGAAAGGTAACAGTTAAACTACTCATTACTGATCTGAGGAAAAAAATCTCAGAATGACAATCTGTGACTAATGATTGAAAAAGATCAGACCACTTCATTTGCACTCTACCTTTTGTTTGCTCTGCAGATATTGAAAAATCCTTTTAAAAAGCAGCCCCGCTGTATTCTTTTTTTTTTTTTCTATATATATTAGGATATAATATTGACAGTTTTTCCATGTACCTACCTCTTTATATTTGTAACTTTCAGAGCTTGATTTCTATGCCACGCTAGCTCTTCAATTTATAACAGTTCTGCATCAAACAAGCAATTCTATTACTAAATAAAAGTATTCCTCTGCCAGTTTTCTTGGCTTTAATATTCATGTAATCAATAGTAGTGATTGCTGTTATTTTTTTTCTGTTTTTGTATATTGGCCTGGTTAGAAATTTAAAAGGTTCATTGGGAGAGCTAGTTCAGTTTCATTCAGAAGTAAATAAAAGCATTAAAAAAAATCCAATTATCTATATTAAAGAAACCCATCTTCCAAACTTATTTGTTTTTATTGAATTAGAAGGCTGATTAAAATGAGGAAATACTTCAAGTGCTAAAGACTTTACTGTTTTTAAGATTAAATCAATGAAATCCAAATGTGTTTTCATGCTTACATGTTTTCATGATTTAGAGCCAAAAAAGATACAAGAAAACTCTATAGAGCAGCCTTTTTTTTTTTTTTTAACTTTGTCTTTGGATTAAGCAGTGCTTACCTCTGCCCTCTTTCTGGCTTATGCCTTTAGTTTACCAACAGTGTTATGACAGAAAACTAAAAAGGTAAAGAACTTCTTACACGAGAAGGCAAAAGTTAATCTCAATTAACAGGAAAAAACATAGTACATACAGGATCCAATTATCCCATTTCAAGAGTACAGTGAAAAACATGCAGAAATTAGAGTAATGGGCTACTCTTCCAGTTTATGGAATATATTGTGTATCCCTGTGGTAATTCTTTTCTATCTTTGTGTTGAATCCTTCAGAGAGGAGCTGTGATCTTGAGATAAAGACACAGTGACTCACATCTCGTGAGTAGCCTTCATTCTAAATGTAACTTCTACTTAAAAATGAGCAACACTAACAGCTATTTGCCTCTTAAGACCACAAAATGACCGGAAAAGAGACCTCATCCCTTCAAATATTAGTCAGTTCTTAAAAGGCTGAGGTTGTAATTTGGCATTGTAACATCTCTCTACTTGAAGTAAGTGAGCTTATAGGGAAAGAACGTCCAGATAACAAGTCTGGATTTCTTCTGTTGTAGAAACTGATTTTGTGAAAAAACTTACCAGTTCTGTGATTCTAAGAGGGAAAGTAAGATGGGAAAAGACCTCTAAGATTATCAAGACTCACTACTAACCCAGTTACTGCCATATTCACCACTAAACCATGTCCCCAAGTGCCACATCTACCTCTTTTTAAATATCTTCAGGGATGGTGACTCCACCACTTGCCTGGGTAACCTGTTCCAACGTTTGTAACCCTTTTGTTGAGGAATTTTTTTCTAATATCCCCTCTAAATGTCCTCTGGTGCAACTTGAGATCCTTTCTTCTTGTCCTGTTGGCTAGTAGGTTTTTGAAGTGTTTGAGTGTGATGGAGATAAGGTGATGCAAGAGAAAAAGAAGGAACAGGGGACAGTAAGTTACACACAGACTGGAAGGCCATTGAATATGGTAAAGATGAAGGGAAGGAAGTAGACTTTCTAAATTGCTAGGGCTATTTATTCCTGGTGTAGCATTTAAAATTTTTTTTCTCTTTGTCTCTTTTTTTTTTTTCATGCCAGCTTATATGGGAGAAATGTGTAACATTGTGTTCTAAGAGCCATTTCTTTCTCTTTTTTTTTCTTTTGTCTGGGGAAATCATGCTTGTAAATGGCCTAAAATAACACTTTAAAAGTACAGGGATTAAAAATAAATGAAAAACAATCAGAAAATAAAAGGTGCAAAACCTCACTTCTGCAATCTGCAAGTTATTCAGAATCTACACACAATCTCCGAACTTTGGAACAAAAGAGTTAAATTTCTTGTTGGAAGTTGAGATGGAATCAATTTATGCCATCCATCACAGGTGTTGAAGGTTATATTCCTCTATTGATGTGTATGAATAGCTCACTCAATGACAGTCATGTCCTGGACAGAGTTGTTTTGTGGAGAATAGCTTCTATCTAAAAAGGGAATGTTTCTCTTCTATTTACCAAATAGAAAAATATGGTTCAGTGCAATCAAAGCTTGCTATAGGGTTTGCTATTAAGCTTTTTGCTGTACAGAACTTGAAATATGTTCTTTATAAAGCAGTCATGGTAACTTAGGGTTAACTTAGGGGATTTAAAATTCATCTTTTGTTCTTATACTCTAACTGAAGGCTAAAAATATTTTTTTAAAGTCGTAGTATTTCCTTTTTTATGCTTGTTTCTGTTCTACAGAGCAAATATGTTGTCCAGGAAAGCAGTATTGCAAACAGGACTTTCATTGCTGCACCTTCGTGGCAGGAAATACTTGTACAGGTTCCTTTCCAGTCTGTCCCTTCTTTGCCAGAGCAGTAAAAGATGACTACTTTGACAATGAGCTCCTTCACATCCCCGCAGAACGCTTAGCAACAGATGTTTTGGAATTCCGTGGTGCTGCATTAGGCTGCTAAGTTACAAAATGTCTGCAGAAAGGTAGGGATCTACTACAGTGAGAAACTATCGTCGTAGTCTCGCTGCTGCACAACATCAGACGTGTCTGAAAATGTGCATGTGCATTTTGGTGAATCGTGTAAACTCCCAAGAAGGGACTCCCTCAGAATTAACCTGCAAATGCCCTGTCCTTGTAAGCTGCTGTGACAAATTAGCTGATAATGCATGGTAAGTGAAGAACTTCTTCGGGCTCACTGAAACGAGGCAGTCGAGTTAAAATGAGTTTGCCTGCTAATGCAATGCAATCGGAGCATGTTTTCTTGTACTGAAGGTTTAACTGTATCTCCTGTTAATTGATTCTTGCTCCTTGTGTCGGACAGACGGAGTCACATTTGAGCCGAGCAGTGGCTGCCGCTGTTTCTCCAGAAGGTGGTAGCATCGCTCTGTGCTTATTCAGAGCATCTGGGTCCTCCGGCTGATGTGCATCTCTTCTGTTACTTACAGCCCTTTTTATTCATGAATGCCTTATTCGTGCTGAGGAGCCATACTTCTGTAATATATTTTACATTTAAATAAATAGAAGATTATTTGTAGGTTCAGGGTTTCTGGGGTTTGGGTTTTGTTGTTTGTGTATATTTTTTCCTCATTTTTGTTGCTCCCTAAGCCAATCTGCAGGGATTTTGCTCTTAATTCAGTACTGAAACAATGAATGCAACACGCACACACAATAAACTTAGAAAATGCAAAGCCACAAATCCACTGTGGAAATAGTCCTAGAGGACTTTCTGTTTGAGTTTAGGCTCCAAAAAGGTATTACCCTATTGTGCAAGTGAAAAAGCAAAGTGAATTGCTTGTAAGAACATGTCATGCATGCACTGAACAATACAGCTGCCAGCCTTGGGAGCTCTGTGCAGGGGACTCCAGTGCTGTGCAAAGCCTGGCAAGGCTGGATTAAAGGACCTCACTCTGGGAGGGGGGAAAACTAGTACCCTGTCATTGTGGCTGTGACACTGAGAAGGCTGAACCTCTTACTCAGCCCCTGAAATCCAAGGCGGTGAAGCTGTTTTTCTGGTTTGACTCCTACTCTTTGATTCATCAGTAGTAGTGGGTTGTACCCGACTGACAGTTCTGACAGCAGCAGGTTTTTTTAGAAGTAGGTGGCTTTCCCAGTGGGACAAGCTGCAGCAGACAAAATATTTGTTTTCCTTCTGTGTTTCCTCAGGCATCACAAACCTGATAATAAGCCTGATATTTTCTTAAGTGGAAGGATTTTAAGGAAAATTCTTTATTGTTATTATAAGGAAATCATATTAAGGCGAAGAGCATGCATGAAGATTGTAAACTATATTTCAAGAGAAGAAAAAAAGAAATGAAGTTTAGAACAGGAAAATCAACACTTGCTTAATAACATCAACACCTACTATAGTATGAAGTAATCTTTATACCTAAGAATAAGAGATAAGCAAATTCAAAGCCAGTTTCTTTGATTGATGATGAGCTCCAAGTGGCCTGTTGGAATGCTGAATTTAGAAATGAAACAATGAGGACGGCTCTCAATTGTGGTTATGAGAGAAGTTTATGAATTAAATAAGTGTGTTTCAGATTCTTGTGCACTATATACTCAGAGGAATATTAATGCGAATGATTATTGTCCTTTAAAGGGCCTTACTAAGGTTTCTCCAGGCACAGTTGGGAAGTTACTTGTAGGATGGTGAGAAGTGACAAATTGTAGGCATGGGTATGAAAGGAGATTACTTCCAGCTTGGAGCAGAACCCATGTACCTTGGATTTGTATCCAGTGTAGTTCTGCTCTGTGAAAGCAGCTGTGGGCCATTGCAATGATGATAGAAAGCCCTGACTTTGTAAAAATGGTAGTGCTGGCATAATAGTGGACTTCAGGGCACTGGACTTCTGTTAAGAAGCTGTAGACTCTGGGTTCTGCTTCCCTGCCAAAAACCCAGCACTCCTAGAGTTTTATCATAGCACCTTATGGCAAAGAGATTCCTATACCTGCACAGTCAGAGGGCAAATGTACTGCAGCACTGCACTCAAGAAAGAGTAATGTCAGTCCAGTTGCAAGACAGGGCTAATAATGTATTAAACAAAAGTGTCTTGACAGCCTGAGTTGCAAGGATTTTTTTAATGTGCTGCTATTTAATAGCACAGTTTTCACATGTTGTTATTTAAAGCTACAGTTTTTACCTATCTTGAAACCTAGCCTAGGTGCTTAGTATATATGGGATTGCATCTGCATGTACACCTTATCACCCACAAATAACAAATTAAGAAGCTGATCAGTCTGTAAATGCTGTCTCTGAGTTAACTACAATAGCTGAAAACACTACTTTTTCACTCATCTCCTTGCTAAAACTGAAAAATATGCCCAGTTTCTAACTTTTGAATACAGTAAGAGCAAAGGCCATGTGGACATGGATGCCTGGCTCCTCTTTAAAATATAAAATCACTTTTTTCCCCTGGAGTCTTTATTCTCTGAAAGTATTAATTGGTTATTACACTAAGTTTGATAAGTGATCTAGCAGTTGTTGAAGTGTATACCAAATTCTCTCAGTTTTTCGTCTTTTCTCCCCCTTATACTCTTCCTTTGCAGCAAGAGTTCAATGGGACCAGAGTATCAGGTCTTCTATCTAATGGGGCACTCCACAAAAAGAGTTGAAAGACCAAAGCAGAACTAGGCTGGGTTGCATTATTTTTCTACATTGTGTTTTTCCAAGGAAGTTTTAAATCCACTGCATCATGAATCAGTCTTACCTACTCAGCACCCTGCTATTACTTTCCGGAATTAAAAGGTTAAACTAATTCTCTCTAAATCACCTTCCTGTGCACAAACAGGTGTAATACATCTTAAACACAGGAGGCAGGTGATGTGGAAACCTATTTGACAACAGTAGTTGTAGTGTTTTCTTTTATTACTAATGCCTTTAAACCAAACTTTGTGTTTAATGTTTCCATTATCTGTCAAAGTTAGACTGGAAAATCAGAGCAAGGCAAATTCCTAATGTATATGAATTCATAGGTATCAATTAAGCTTTAAAATATTCAAGGAAAAGTGTCTTCAAAAGAGCTCAGGTTTTGATTCCTCATCTCCTTGCCCTGTGGATTTCCCAGTGCTGCTGAATGCTCCCCTGAATGCCCTCTGAGGAGGGAATTTTTTTCCAAAGCCGTGAAGCCAATTTTCCTCTAGATGGCAGGACCACTTTAGGCTTCATAGTAGTCACTGAGTTATTTCTGACTCCTGTTCCCCAAGGTGGTAGTGCTAATTTAGTTGCTGGGAGAACTTTATATATGGTGAATAACTGGGGAAGGGGCAGGTGAGAAATAGCTTATGAGCAGTTTGTATGGAGCACTTACTGCGTGATAGATCTGCTGCTCTGACATCTACCTGCATCTCTAAGCTACTCTTCACTGATGTTTTTTACCATGGAGGAATATATTGAATATATATATTGAGCTTCTCCTTTACATGTTTATAAGGCTCAAAAGGCAGATTTCACGTGAAATAGAAATTAAATCTCTACTGCAATCTTTGTGTGTTCCTTTGTTGCAAGAAGTACAGGCTGCATCAAGGTATTCTATCAGCCAGTGGTTTTTTTCTCTCATGAGTGAAAGCAGCAATGGTTACACGTTTTCAGCATATCAAATCATTTTCCCATTTTTGCTTATTTTTTCCTACAGTAGCAATTCCACACAAGCAGGACCAGAATCACTACACTGACATCACCACTACCTTTTCTTTTACAGTAATAAAGGCTTCTGCCTATCTTTTGTAGAAAGAATTAACCTGCTGAGACAACCCAGAGGTTCTGTTGTGAAAGTGGAATTTAAACATTTTGTCATTCAATATCAGTTAAAGGATTTTACCAAAAAATATTCTTATTTATTTTTCCTTTCATGTAATGTTATTCTCCATATGTAAAATGGTGACAAACAGTATCTTCTTCTCTGAGATGTTCTCAGAGTGAAAAAAATAAGGAAACTACAGTAAATTTGGAGGTTTGGTTCAGGATAGGTTCTACAGCATCCTCGTTTTTATAACTGTAGGTGTCTTGGTTGAAGGAAGCTTTTTCAAACTTTTCTGATGATTTGAAGTAACATTATTTGTAAAAATGTTACTGTGGGCTGTACCTGAAATGATTGCCATTATAATCTGTTTTGAAAAACAGGATGAAATTAAGAAATCCAGTAAAGCAATCTGTGGAAGTGACGCAGGAATGCCAAAGTGATTTTGTTAATGTGTTCTTAATAAGCATGAGAAGCTCTGAGATGATTCCAATGTTATCCAGGAATTTGAAATCTGCTTTGATTATGCTCGTGTATTTGTATGATACTTGGACCAAATTGTTAACTCATTTGTAGCTAATTTACTGTCCTTACTAGGGTTAAGTCAATATTAACTCTCCCGACAAGTGGGACAGGAACAATGTTCCTCTTGCTTTAATTTAACATGAATTTGAAAAGGGGGCTTTTGTGGAAACAGATAACTTTTTTCCTCAGAGGTAAACAGTTGAAAAAAATTGAGTTTTCCCTTTCCTGACACTGAGAAGTCTATAAAGCATAGTAATACTTAGGCCTGCATAATTTATAGCTCAGCATATTGCTAAAAGCTTTTGTGGCACTTAAATTTATAGATATTTCCTGATAATATTAATTGAAAATTATGCTTCCAGTTTTAATCTAAACACCCTTCTGCTATCTTAAACAACAAAATCATGGATTTATGGAGCTAATTTTACATGTCAACACAGAAAGAGACATCTGTTGCTTCCATAATTTAAAACTGGTAGAAGTACTGTTTCTGAAGATTTTGTTACTGTGGCTTATGACAGTGATCTAGTTGATTAGTAAAAAAATATTATCAAATAATAACTACCTTAATAATGTTTGATTTCATACATTGATTAATGCAAGCATGATGATGAGGAAGATAAGATTATGAAAGAAGAAAATGACAACTTCCATATCTGTTGTTCAGATAATAACATTTTCAGTATTTACTCTTTGCTTCCTATCCTCTAAATGAATGTTTAAGTTGTTTAAAAGTGGTTTCACTTTTTATTAAAGTCCTGCATAAAATCTGAAAGTAATACAAAGGTAATAAAAAATCATAAAGAAAACTTGCTAAGCCCTAAAAGATGGAGGTGTATAGAACACTATCTTTGGCAAGTCTTCATAACATTTCATACTTGAGGTTGAGTTAAGCAAAGCCTTTCTGAAATTCCTATTCTTTAAACTTTTAATGAAATAGCTCAGAAATCTGTGAAATGTTTATTATCAAATATAATATAAAAGAATTTTAAATGCTTACAAAGAATGTCTCAGAGTTATTCATTTGAATACTATGTAATATAGTAAATTGTACAACCTTATGATGCTTTTTTTTTTTAACATTAAGAAGCCAGTACACACACTTTGTTTGAGATCACCTTGACTCCACCCCTAAATTTCTTGGAGAAAGAGGAAGATACTTTTTTTCCTGGAAAGAACTGATGTGTTTCATCTTAGAAAACTTGCATAAAATAAGGGCTTATTTAAACCAATTTCAATTTCTGTTATTCAAAACGAGTTATCTCTGAAAATTTACTGAGTACAGGAGTTAAATGCATAAGGAAACTTCAGGTATTCCATATGTAAATACCTTCAGGACAAAGTTTTTCCGAGGGGTCTTTCTGGTGTGTCCCCTGAGTAGGTCGTGCATCTTGAAAAACAAAACAAAAAAAGGAAGGGGGGAGGGGTAAAATGCATTGTTAATAATAATAATAATAAAAAAAATACAAGTTGTTTGTGCTGTGAATTTTAATAATTTAGAGGACAAACTTGCCTCTTTCAAGTACTGACAATCCTTGTGCTGGGCAATGATTAACAAATCAACTTTCATATGAACATTTCGACTGCAAGCAGAGTATTTTCAATTTGAACAGCATTGGCAGGATTTGTTTCCAGCTGATCTATTCAGAAATTACTCAGGATAGGCAGAGAACCATACTGAGGTTGTAAGCTATGAACATGGAAAGAGCCTTGCAAGTGTAAAGCAGTGACAACGTCTGGAAGTCACAAACTTGCATTATAAGTAGTAATTTTATTTCTTCAGATGTTGACTGTGTAAAGGAAAAGAGGTTCCAAATTGAATCTGAAAACTACATATCCAGCCTTCTTTGCAGCTTCCAAAAGATGCTGTATCAGGAATGACAGAAAAATATATTTCCCAAAGTTTTAAGGAACTCAATACCTATCCAAATCACATGAGACTATAATTTCTTGTTTTGCTTATTGCATTAGTAGCTCATCACCAGGCTGGAGGTGACACGGAGGAGCTCTGTCCTGCTGACACTTCTATTCACTGTACCTGTGTCTCTGTTAAATGCCAGCTGAATGTCACTGCTGTCACTGTTGCTCACCAGCCAAGCCAGCTGAGTAAGGGCAAACCTCTGCCCCCAAGATGTCCTCAGCAAGCTGCAGGGCTCTAAAGCATGATGTGATTAACACCTTGTCACCAGTCATGCTGTGTGTGCCTTCAGTACCAACAGCTTCAGGAAGTGCTGAGTTTATTTATTGCTCATGCACAAGGCTGCAGTTCAATGAGATCGATCAGATCTTCTGGGGCTTTTTGCACACCTGTGTGGTAAGATTTCATTCAGGCAGGACTTTTCCTTCCTGTTTTCTCCTCCACCCTGACCCCCATCTGTCAGACTCTGTAAAGGCTTCAAGCTACTATGTAGATTCAGCTTCATACACGGAGTCAGAGGCTTCATCATATGGGATGGTTGAGGCGTGTTCTGCTGTTCTTCCCAGTTGAAGTTATTTTGCTGCCCTAATTCATTTCAACTTGTCACTGTGCTAGGTTGTGCTCGGGCTACATCACCATCTTAATCCCAAGGTGCTTTTTCTCAGTTTCTTACCTAGCAAGTTTGTGCCTAGGTTGCTTTGGGGCCTACAGTAACGTTTGGGAAGTGCTACTTCCCATGGATTGCTTATGTCCTTTAAAAAAGGTGAGATGGGCTGGAAAACACTTGAGACTCTCATGAGCTGGAAAGTAAATGACTTTGAAGACCAGAAGGTAGTACTGGTATGAGAGACAACATCTGAGTCCTGGCCTTGCTCCAGTGTTCACAACCTTTACTGAAAGTAAGACAGTATCAGTAGGAGAGATGGAACAACCTAAAAACTTCACCCTATGATTTTGGAGGAAAGCGGGGTGGAGGAGGGAGACATGAAAAATATTGCTGTAGTGGGCTCATTGGCAGAAGCAAATGGTCATAGAACACCCTTTTAAGGAAGGCATATGGTTTCCAGTCATCCAAAGAAGGTATGAAGTGTTGTCTTCAGTCAGTGAAATTGAATTTGTTTTGGAGTCGGAAATATATTGGAAGCCTCTAATTATTTTTATAACTCCTAAACTCATGGTACTTCAACAAATTTGATTAAACTCAATTTGTAAAACATATCTAATTAATTTGAAAAATGAAAACCTCTTTTCAGTTTGATATGATAAGCTCACATATAAAGGTGATGAGAAAAGAAAGTGAACATTATCCACTCCTTACCTATCCTCTGAAAAAAAAAGGCAGAAAAGTCTGATGCAAAATCCACTTATTTTTTGGATGAATAAAAGAATTCCCACAAATTGATTGTTAGGTTCTGTTCAATATATATAGTTATTAATTATGGTACTTGATTAAAAATACATAAGTAAAGTTATCAAGTCCTTCTATACATACTCTTCTACATAGTATCTGTTGTTGCTATCATAGAAGAGCCACTGAAACAACAGTTGTGGAATTACAGGGTAACATTCTTGTATCCTTCTGAGATATAATTTGATTCCTGCAGTCTTCTTTCCTCAAAAAAGTATTTTTCCTTATTTGTCATGATTAGAATTTCCTACCCTTCTGCTTTTACAGGAATTATAAGGAATATACTAGGAAAAAAAATCTGTTTTTCTTTAGATCATGACATTGAAGGATGTGTGATGGGGATTTTTTGACACTGGGGTAATGATCTCAGTGTATGAGATGTACCTAAATATGAATTGAATTTATACACCAATTGCAAGGGAAAATAGCTTAATTGATGCTGCAAAAGTATAGTTCTGTAGTCATATTGAAAGCAATGACTTGGGAAAAAAAATCTTCAGTTTAATATTTTACCTCATTTTTTATAGACTTCTGGTCTTCAGAACTGTGTTAGATGCTTTAAACAGTTCTCTAAAGCTTCTGAAAATGAATTCTAAGGATTAAACTGTGCCTTCATGGTGAGCAATGCCTCATCTAATAATCCTACTGGAACAAAATCTGATTCTTGTATTTCTAAAATCTTTGGTGTCCTCTTGGTTTTGATTTCAATAGGAGGAATTGATGGTGATATATGGGAGTTGTTTATTGTTAGGCCCTTGCAGGCCTGTTTCTTTTTAAGCAGTGCTGGCAACTTTGGGAAAAGCAGAAACACTCAATTTTAATGTATCTGTTCAAAATATGAAGGCAAAACATTTTCAGTGAAGTAGTAATGTAAGTTCTAATCCATTCAAAAGGTTTATGATCTTCTGAAGTCTTACATAAAGTCTTTCCTTGAAGGTAAGGTGGGAATTATATATTTTGAGAGGAATAAATTTCAAAGTTAATTTTTAAATTTGTCTTTACATCCTGATGCCTACAGCTGAATGCATTTTTTATATTATAAAGATGCTATAATTATGAATATCATATAAATTATTCAATATAATCCTGGATTTATGAATCTTCCAACTATTAATACGAGACTTTTAAGTACTTCAGAACCCATAAATAAGTTACTAGCACAGTAACTACTAAGTTACTACAAAAGGTCACTCCCTTCAGTAAGTTGAGTAAAACTTTGCTATGTTATTAGCACATTAGAAAAGTTAAATGTGCAACCACAAATATGCTATGAAATCCTCTAATACAGAAACAAACATGTGGGCCTCTAGATTAGCAGCTGCCAGGTTCTTTCTGTCAGTACTGACTGGATGCCAAACTATGCCAGAGGTGTGCAATGAAAATCAAACAGACTGAACTTTGTGATTTTCATTTCAATCCCATGGGAACTTGAAGCCAGTCTTGTTAAAAATTGAATGTGCATGTGTGTAACACTAGGATGAAGAATATTGTCAGTGGTATGAAGTACAGCATCAAAAGAGAGTAATTTGACTTCCTAATTACCTGCTAAAAGTGTTGTTAAAAATACATCATAACAGACAACTAACAACTACTTTGAGTACATATGAAAGCTCTTTAGAAAAACTTCAAAAATCTTCAAAATTTTTTGTACTCTCTGTATACTAGTTTTGCCCTTTAATAGCTTCCTCTTACTCTTTCCTTGTAGTTTTTTCTTAACAATACAGGTTTTTATGGTTTTCAGTATCTTTAGTCTTTTTTTATATCTCAATTTTCTGCAACCCTGTTTTGATTGTTTTCACTCATCTGTTTTTAAAATTGTGTGTTTGTATATGTCCAGCACTGAGGTTTTTAGAGCTTATTTCTTCAGAGAACTCAGGTAATATTTTAAGCTTATTATTGATCTTATCCACTTAAACTTGTTGCTCTGAACAGTTCTAATGAAATGCCTTGAAGCTATCTTTTTAGGAGGCTTTTGTTTTATGAATCCCTCAATTTTGGGTCTATATTCCATTTAAATAAAATAATACGTCTGCTATCCAATGCCGTGTTATTGACTTTTCTGAATCACTGGCAGTTGAAAAAATAGATTATTTTTTTAATGCTATTGTGAATCCCTTTCATGGTTTGAAATTTGATTTAAACTGGAATCTTATACTGCAGATCTCTTAAAAAAATATTATTTCTAAGTGCCATGTACATTTTTTTTTCCTTTCACAAAGACAAGCCTTTGACAGAATGGATCAAAATGAAGTCTTGTCTTCAGTAAATTATATTCTGTGAACATAATGCAACTTTCTCTTTAAAAAGTGTGTTATGAAATAAATGTTTAACTAAAACTAACAGGAAAAAAGGATACATGATGAAACTTTATTGGAATACTAGTTACATCAGGGCTGAATTTAAGCATTCCTAGAACACCATATCCTTCCATTTGAGTGTTAACACCTTTGTCCTAAGTACTCTGCTGTGCACAATAGTGCATTTAAACAGAAATACAAGTAGATTTTCATAAAGGAACTGTTGAAAGGGTTTTTGCTTAAAATGTTGAGTAACTAATATTGTTGTATAATATAATAAAAATATAATGGAAAATACTTGGATACGATATTCTATTTTGGCAGCGAAGAACTGTTTGTGGATGTAGGTATTGACCAAAGATTCATAATTTGTCAGAAGTTTGGGGCTGGGTAAGAAACACACTTGCCAAGCTGCTCCATATCATATGCCAACAGTCCTGGCTCACTGGGGAGGTACCAGATGACTGGAAGCTGATGAATGTCACGCCAGTCCACAAAAAGGGCTGCAAAGAAAACACCCGGGAAACTCCAGGCCTGTCAGCCTGACCTCAGTGCCTGGCAAGGTTGTGGAGCAGATCATCCTCAGTGCAATCACACAGCACCTACAGGATGGACAAGGGATCAGACCCAGCCAACACGGGTTTAGGAAGGGCAGGTCCTGTCTGACCAACCTGATCTCCTTTTATGATCAGGTGACCAGCCTGGTGGATGAGGGGAAGGCTGTGGATGCGTCTACCTGGACTTCAGCAAAGCCTTTGACACCATCTGCCACAGAATTCTCCTGGAAAAGCTGGCAGCCCATGGCTTGGACAGGGGCACCCTGTGCTGGGTCAGGAACTGGCTGGAGGGTCGGGCCCAGAGAGTGCTGGTGAACGGGGCTGCATCCAGTTGGGAGCCAATCATTAGTGGTGTCCCCCAGGGATCAGTGTTGGGCCCAGTCCTGTTTAATATCTTTACTGACAATTTAGATGAGGGGATTGAGTCCATCATTAGCAAATTTGCAGATGACACAAAGTTGAGGGGGAGTGACGATCAGCTGGAAGTCAGGAGGGCTCTGCAGAGGGACCTGGACAGACTGGAGAGTTGGGTTGGTTCCAACGGGATGAGGTTCAACAAGGCCAAGTGCTGAGTCCTGCACTTTGGCCACAACAACCCCCTGCAGCGCTATTGGCTGGGGACAGAGTGGCTGGAGAGCCAGGCAGAAAGGGACCTGGGAGTTTGGATTGACAGGAAGCTGAACATGAGCCAGCAGTGTGCCCAGGTGACCAAGAAGGCCAATGGCATCCTGGCCTGGATCAGGAACAGTGTGGTCAACAGGTCCAGGGAAGTGATTCTTCCCCTAGACTGGTGAGGCCACACCTGGAGTACTGTGTCCAGTTCTTGGCCCCTCAGTTCAGGAAGGATATTGAGGTGCTGGAGCAGGTCCAGAGAAGAGCAACAAGGCTGGTGAAGGGACTGGAGCACAAGTCCTATGAGGAGAGGCTGAGGGAGCTGGGGTTGTTTAGCCTGGAGAAGAGGAGGCTCAAGGGAGACCTCATCACTCTCTACAACTCCCTGAGAGGAGGCTGTAGCCAGGTGGGGGTTGGTCTCTTCTCCCAGGCAGCTCTCAGTAAGACAAGAGGGTATGGCCTTGAGCTGTGCCGGGGGAGGTTTAGGTTAGATATTAGGAAGAAATTCTTTCCAGAGAGGGTAATCAGGCATTGGAATGGGCTGGCCAGGGAAGTGGTGGATTCACCGTCCCTGGAGGTTTTTCAGATGAGACTGGATGTGGCATCAGTGCCATGGTCTAGTAACCATGGCAGTAGTGGATCAAGGGTTGGCCTTGGTGATCTCTGAGGTCCCTTCCAACCCGGTTGATTCTATGATTCTATGATCTCACACTAATATGGTTTAAATAGTGGTCTTTGATTGAAATTGTTAAAGTGAAAATATGTACTTCATTGCAATGAATAAGTGATTAAATAATTGCAGAGGAACTAAAGAGAAGGCCTTTATCCTAAACAAACCAGTCAACTTAAATTTCAAGGATTTTTTTTATTAATAGGTACCTCACAATGTGGTTAACATGCCAAACTGAGAGTTACTTTTAAATGTAATTCAAGGTGCAAAATGAGCAATGATGCATGTATTAGGACAGTAATCTGCTTTTCTTCAGGAATTTTTCTCATCCATTCTATTGCTGTGATTTGTTAACACACCAAGAATAAATCATAATAAAAAGTAAAATACTTAAGAGATTAAATTAAGCTGGATAAAAGCTATGGAATAATTGCATTACTATTTAAATATCTTATCAAGATATGACATTCTTGCTGACAAAATTAAGCACTCTTACACCCTCAACCAGTTTAATTTAAGAGATAAGCCATAATCAGTAGTTCAGATTTTTCCAGAAATCCCCGCAGGATCATGACCAGTAATAACAATTTCAGGGAGACCTGAGGCACAAGAAGTGAATATAACTTGTTTGCTGAATTTCCTTTGACAGGAATGTGCATAGCCAGTGTCAGCATGCTCAGAGTATAAATGAAAATCACAATTGAGTGAAGATAGTCATTTAACAAGAATATCTGTGGTGTTAGAATAAAATACTGAAGCAACTGTGATAGGAGATTAAATGTTCTTAGTTATTCTCCTGCTTTAGAGGTGATGAATATTAGGGATATATGTGTGATCAGCATATACAACACATGATAACATTGAGGTAGGCCATACAGATTCCATTGGATTGTGCTTTGCTTGTACATATATCTGCTTCAGGCTGACTGCAGAGCATGGGGGTATTCCAGCAAAGAAGGACAAACCCCCAAAATTTATTATTAAAGCTAGATTTTTATTATGGGTAGGTGTGACAAGATATCAAAGGAGTGAGTGTGGGTTCTAAGACATCAACAGTGGAAAGGCAGCTGCTTAGTGCTTCACCATTTCACCAGCTAAGCTTGAAGTATGTTGTAAGTGGAAGTCAGTATTGCACAAGCTGTCAATTCAAATAAAAATCACTACAAAAATTCACTTGCTTTGTAACTAGGAGCTCATTACTGACGAATTATGTTCAAAGGAGATAATATATTTAATGAAGAAAAATCACCCATTGTTTGCACAGATCTACAGAAAAGCTCTACCTGGTTTTAGGAGGATGTTCTGTTTTGGCTATGAGTTGCAGTATATCCATCAGTAGAAATTATTCCATTTGACAGGGCTACTCTGTTTGAGGAAAGGACCAGGAAGTTTAAGGGACTCATTTCTTGGCAGTGTACCAATGTTTAGCAGTTTAACAAATTTGCCTTGTTGAAAGGCTCTGGAGCAATTTTAGAACTAGTGGCAATTTGATGGACACCTTATATCTTATTCTCTCATACTAGTAGGAATTCTTTCTATGAGAAGCTGCTAGGGTGGCATGAGCTGGAGATGTATGTGTGGTGTCAGGCTTATGGACAAGTCGTAATGTCCAGAATAGCTTCTATGTCTTATATGCATCTTATATATCAGGTGAACAGGAATGTAAAGGCTTCCAGGTCTGATATAATTGTAGGCAGCACCATAGTAGCTGTGTCCAAACACTACACAGTGTCTTGTGTGCTCACATGTCCACTGTACTTCGGAAATACCAAAACAAGTTTTTGACAATAACTTCTGCCAAAGCATGGTGTCTGGTGCAGCCTGGTTTTATAAGAACAGTTGTTCTTATAAAACTTAGAGATGAGCCACAAAATTGAAGAAGAAGTCTAGAATTTCTTCTGACAACTTCACCAAAGTATTTGTACAATTTTTTTTTATTTTCTGCATGTCTGTATGGTTAAAACCACTTGCCTTCTGAAAAATACGGAAGTGATCTTCAAGGCAACTTTGATCAGCCAAAATAGAAAGTTGGTTCTAATTCTTACTTTAAATACGCAATAGCAGGCATTCTAAAATTTTTAGAGACTACAGGGGTTTCTGTAATGAGATCTGACATGTTGATCAGATCTCAGATATGATGTATTGCTATCTATTGAACCATGCTTATAAATGCTGGATATATGTTGAGCAACAGATTATCACCATTTTTTTTTCTCACACATTTCATTTCTGCAATGGATCTGAAAATGGTGAAAAATAAATACCCAAATGATAATCTTTATTAAATAAGAGGAAGAAAGGGTAGGAAAAAAAAAAGTTGTTGGTGTTTCAATGCAATAGATAGAATTAATATTACACAACTCTACAATCTACTTTATGGAAAATTCTGGGTTAGTAATTTTACTAGTATGACTGTGCAGACAACTTCCAGTATGAAGTTGTCCACGAGTCTATTACTTTTCTTTAGTCTTGCTCACTTAAGGTTGTAATAGATTAAAAATTGAAGTTGTTAGACTGGGGCATTAAAAATGAAACCGAAATCTCAGGTTCTACCAATATATACAAAATTTATCCCTCTTTTTTCTCCCTCCCCCCAACTTTGAGTGTAGTTTGCCCAGTCTAATGTACTCAGATATTATAAATCGATACATTGATATTTTCTTCGTATAGTGGGAAGTGGGTCTATTTCACATCTTTTATTTGCTGCTGCTCTTTTGCTGTATTTATTACCTTTGTACTTAACTGTTAGTCACATGCTTTGACATCAAGGTACCTGTAAAATATGAGCTGCAATATAACTTCCAAATTGTTATTTTAGTAACATTCAGTTACTTTCCTTAAAAGTAGGTAAAGCATATAAAACATGCTTTACATGAGCATGTAAAATCATTGGGTTTGATCTTCTTTTGAAAGATAAAATGTTCTAGACCATGTCTGTTCTTTACAAAGTACTAATAAAATTCTTCAAAATCAAAAATGTTCCTAATAAGTAAAGTGTGCAATACATTTGAAAGCAGGAAACAAATGAGAAAGCACATTTGGCAATACAGTTTTTTAAAGAAAATATGTATCTTAAAGCAGTAATTCTTTGGGGTTAAAATTTTTTTCTTTGGTAACACGTGAAAGTATTCAGAGGTATCTACTGATTTGGATAATCTTATCTTGTTCTCAAATACTGCTACTTAACATTTTTAAACATTTGAAGACATTCTTGTCTTGCTTTTCATAGTTAGAAATCTTTATCTGTCTAAGTGAAATCTGATCTAGCATACCATTATTCACAGGATGTTCCTTCTTCAAATATTACCAATCTATAAAAGCTCATGTTCTAAACTTTAAGTTTGGTTATAATAGAACTAGCTTCATTTTTCTAAAAGAACATATTGTGAATTTACTTTTTCTTGTGTAATCACTTAGGATGTATTTTTTCAATTTAATCTGTTCCTATTTTTATCTGCATTTTGTAAATATTTAGAGAATAACTGTTGAAAATAACAGCCTCTCTCCCCCAAGAAATTCTAAAATTTGACAAAGGGAACCCTTTCTTTGATACGTTGTGCGGTTTGCTTTGGGTTGTTACATCAAAGAGAACACAACATTAATTTAGGTTAGTTTAAATCTCTTTCAATTAACTAGAGACTAGGAAAATCAACACTATCTGTGTAAGAGAATACAGGAATACAGCAAAGTGTATGTGATTTCTCTCCAGTATCTTTCCAGTCTCTGGCTACTCACTGCTCAGGGTGGTTTGGACAGATTTCTGTGTTCAAATAACCTCAGCTGCACTTTTTTATTTGTTTTCCATAAACATGATTACATAAGGTCTGAGAGAGACTGGCCTTTTGGCATGGGCAAGGCAAATTTCTCCTTGATTTTTTTATGCATCACATGAACTCTTTTAGTGTTTCTGGTACTGTTTCCTAATGATTTGATTTGGTGCCCCCTACTTATATTGAAAAAGAGAATAAGTTACTCATACTTGGAGAGTATACTGCTTGTGATTTTATAGACATTATCACATGCAGTTGACTCTACCTCTGTTTCAATTTCAACATGGTACTCTATGATTAACAAAGTGATAATAGGCCTTTTTTCTTTTTTCAACCTAACAGTGATAGACCAAGTTAGACATGTTTACAGATGTGGGGGGGTATATGGAAATCTCTTTAGGCTGCTGATGTGTGGAAACTGTGGGGGAAAAAAACCACATAACCTACTTTATGACTGTTTTCATGGAAGTGTAACAGAGAATTCATAAATATTCAACTGCTTCCAGTTGTAATTTTGTGTATTTTTAGACTATCGTTCGTAGTTTTCTATAATTAAGCAAAGAAGCAAACACGTTTGTGCAATGTTAATTCTGAGGAAAAAAAATAGAAGGATTTTAAATCAAGGGTACTTGAGGAGCTTAACGTGTAAAATATATATATCTTAAAGAAAGTTTCATTTAAGTGGTTGTCACCATCTTTTCACCCTGATCCAGTAATTCTGCTTAAGATTAATAACGCTAATGTCCTAAAATATGCTTAGCAGCAGCAATTCAGCTCTTGACTTATTTATCCTCCTCCTATTTTCCTTGCCCCACGAGCAATGTGTGATAGTGGAGCAGTATTACACTTGACCTGAACTTGTGTTCATTTTGTGCATACCTCCATGCAGCAGCAAAGTAAACTTGACAGCCTAATTCTATGTTAGGGGAATGTTTGCAGGGATAATCCTATTCACACTGCAGGATAAGGATGCCCTGCTAGTGGCTTTGGCCTATAAAACCATTAGCTTTAAATTGTGTGCTTGCTTTGTGATCTTCTTAGCTTGTAAACCAGCTTTTTCTTAGCAGTTTATTGTTGAGAGTGGGTAATTTTGTGATACATTTTCCTAGCCAATGCCTGCTTCTTTTTTTATGTGTAGCTGACAAATGCATCAAAAGCAACAAAACCTTCATTTCATATGGATTATCTGATAGAAGACACATGACATTATGTTTTAAAGCTGAAAATGGTTTGGATTAAATTGTATTTAATGACAAAAAAGATCAGCTTGGTGTGGAGGTCTAAAAGTCATGTTTCACAGGTCTCCAGGAGTGAAAGCAGAGAAAAATAAGTAGACAGAATATACTTTGAGATATCTCTCCTGCTTCTTTGTTTTTCATTATGCTTTCCTAAGGGTTCTGATTGAAGATGGATCTGATAAATGGCTTGATTTTTGTGTGTGTGTGTGTGTGTATATTAACCTCAATTGGCTATTAGAAAACATTTCTCTGCTTAAAGGATGGTCAGGTATTGGAACAGGCAGCCCAGGGAAGTGAAGGAGTCATCATCTCTGGAGGTGTTGAAAAAATGTCTAGATGTGCCACTTTGGGATATAGTTTAGTGATAAATGTGACAGTGGTTTATCTGATGGTTGAGCCGGATGATCTTAGAGGTCTTTTCCAATCTTAACAATTCTGTGATTAAAGCAAAGAAAATCAGTCCTAAGGATCAACACAAGTCTGTGGTTTATAGATAGAGGTACAGAAAAAAATGAGTTCCAAATATATTGATACTGTATGTTCAAATAGATCTACACTGTTTTTTCTTTAACACTTATAAATCTGTATGTGGAAGGACAAGTGTTAACAGACTGTCTCCTTTATGTAATCAAATGCAATAAAAATTATATACGTTGCTTCATAAATACCAACAGTGCAACAGAAAATTTATAGTAGTATGTACATTGTTCATATCTTATCTGCAATGTATCCTCTTTATTCTTATCTGGGAGTGGTTCTAGTTTTGCAGATACGGAAATAACAATAAGAAAATTTGGTAGACTTTTCAGAGTGAAGCAGTAGATAGGGAGTGATCCTCAAGTCCACTTTTGGGTTGAAACCCAAAGTAGGTGCTTGCTAAAGGGCAGATGCTATTTCACTTGGTCTCCCTATGACAGAGGGGAGCATCCTGCCCCTGTGACTATGTCCAGCCAGAATGGGGTCTGGCCTTATATGCACACACATGCAGTCTCTGGCACTAGAGGGAAGACATCAGCACATCTTGAGTCTTTTGTGGCCACTCTCATGCCACATCCTGTGTGTTTTATCCCACTCATTAGCCAATCTGTTTTGTGCAGCTACAATCCTTGCATAGAGAACTACCAGAGTCCCTGAGCTTTTTTTCCTGGTGTAGCTGCAAATTATAATGTTGAATTTAATCCCACCAGTCAATCTGAATTCCATTTAGGTGTTCAGTAGAAAGTACAAATTAAACCTTTGGCTTCTACCCTGCACCCTTCAGTGCCCTGAATCTCACAAGCCCAATGGGAGACTAAACTCTAGAATTTTATGTACACACTTTGCATTTACAGTCAAGATTCATGTTGACTGTATTTCCAAGTGCTTTCTGCATGTGAAAACTGAAGTCTTTTTACCTAGACCTAGAATCAAGAGTTAATCATGTCTATTAGAATTGAAGGTCTTTTGTGGCTTCATGGTTTTGCAAGGTAAAAGCCTCTCTGGTGTGTACCAGAAGCTTGAAGAACGGGTAATAAACACAAGATCCAGTAAGAAATAATCAGTATTTTTTTAATGGTTGTTAGAAAACCACTGAACCATGATTAGAGTTTTTTCCCTTGGAATTAACAATTTCTCAAAGTCTAGAAAGCTTTTGGAAGTGGAATGCATGATAAGAATATTTTCAGATATCCAGTACGTGATAATTCTTGTCTTCATTTATTTTTAATTTATTCACAAAACAAGTACTGTTTTGGAAATGGAACTCTCTGCACTTCCAGTCCAAAAGTGTATGAGAGAAGAAAGAGTTGTTTCACTAATAATGCAGTAAAATTGAGATAAAGGAAACAGAATTGAGAGATGAGGAGGGGGAAAGGTATGGTTGCAGTGCATGAAATTAAAGACTTTAATGAGAAAAATGTCTTCCTAAAAAAAAGGTTATACTTTTTAAGGTCCCTGACAAGTATTTGATGATATGCTGTAGACTAACACTTGTTGAATTCCTTTTTCATGAGTGCAGTACCTTTTTATTGTAGTACCGTTGGGATACTTCCTTGATTTGTGCATAAAAAAATGTAACTTTTTTCACTTCTTTTTGGTTATCAAAATGTCATTCAATATCCTGAATGGAAACTCATTTCTTGCCTGAGACATCACAGTAATTTTAAACCTCATGGCTTTGTGTGGAATTATCTCTGGTTTGGATAGTTCTCACAAAGGGCTAATGACAAAACTATTATTTGTTCTTTTTATGGAAAAAAGAGTAACATCTGTCTCTTTATAATACCTATACTGAAGTTGTTAAGCTTTAGCAGTATTATCCAAATCCCAAATAATTTGGATTTGTCATGTGACCTATTTCAGAATAAAGATTAGCAGACAAATTTTTGTTATTTACTATGACTTACAGTGCATGATAATGCTCATTACAGTAGATGACAAACTATAAGCACGGTACACAAATTTTAATGAAGACCTTAATTTTATCCAAATATTTCAGAATGTTAACTTAACCCTATCAGTGCAAATTTATTTTTGCAAGGCCACATAAAATTAATGATTTTCTGCAAGCACCGACAAATAATGTTCCGAGAATAAGAAATGGAAACACTTTGAGTTGCATATCAAAATAACTTCACTACCATTATACTACCTTTAAGAGAATAACTGGAATAATACTGATCTAATGGGGTGATATGCCTTTTATCTGATGTTTTTTTAAAACATTTTTTTAAGAAGAAAAGGAGGAGCAATAAAGCATATTTAAAGCAAGGAAGCAATTTTGTTAGATTTTGTTAATAGTAAGTTAGAAATGGCTGAGAGGAAATATAATCTTTGAAACCAGAAATCCAGACTTTGGGTCTTGTGAACATGAGGAACACTCTAAGGAGCCACCTTCCTACATTCAAGATCTACACATGACTGAGGTAGTATAAGGGAAAGAATAGCAGCAAAGATGATGCAATTTTTCCTTCTTTTGTATGAATTCACATATCTGCTGCCTGTAAGAAATTCTTTTCCCTTGGATAACTTACCAAAGAATTTTAGAATCCTTTAAAATATGTTTCCAGTCCTCATTGTTTGAAAGTCAGAAACAAATGTCAGTTAAGGGCTAACTGAGTGTAAATCAACACCGTGATGAGTGGTTTGCTGATAGATGCTCTGTGAAATATGCTGGAGTCAGTATGTCCTAGTTAGAACAGCTGGGACCAGTTCATCACTGTATATGGGTGTAACCCAAAACTGTGTATTCTGTAGCCTTCCATACCATTTCCCAGAAACTGTTATCAGTAGACTATTTACACCCTCTGCCCAAAGCAGCCTGACTCCTCAAGCTAATAAGCTGGGTGTTGAGGCCTTTGAGATAGGAGGGTGCCTCCTGTCCTCACACCCTTTGTGGAACTCCCTGCCCTGAGGGACGTACTGGGCATTCCTGCCTGAATCTGAGGATACATAATTTTTGAGTCTTTGGGCTTTTTTACCACTCGTAGGATCCAGAGAAGGATTGTGACCACCACTCTCAACCAGACTGCAGACCACCACCCTCGACCGGACTGCAATCACTGCTCTTGACCAGACTGCAACAGCACTCTCACCAACAGGTTTTCCCTCTCCTTTTACTTTGGACTCAGGGGGCCCAATGAACACCACTCTGTTCATGCCCCAGAGTGCTGGGTTATACATTTGGGTTTTGTGGGTTAAAACCAATTGTTTGTCTGTATAATCGTATTTATTGTATTATTTTATTAAATTGTTATTCTGATTTATAATCTCTCTTTTGAGTTGAGTTCATTTCCCCTGCCAGTTTACCTTTAAACCAGCACACAGTAGAAGACCCTGATAATCTATTTAAGTATGTCTGAAGTCAGTGCACAGAAAGCATAATATCCCTTTCTCTTGATTACTTGTTTGACAGAATGGCAGTGCCTAAGAAGTCACAAGTGTCTAGAAATAACACATTTTGAATGAATGTCAATCCATACTTGAGCCAGCTGTAGCAGAAAGAAGCAGAAATAGGGTAGGTTTTCATAACCCAGGGTAACTGTATAAGTATTTGAAAACCTTGTAACCCAGACAAACATCTGGAGCATGAATATGGCTCCAAATGTTGCACAAATTTGATGCCTGACATAAAGATGAAGGAAAAAGTGCATACTGGATAATATGGATATGCTCATTTCATACCCCACTATTCTCTTACTGTAGAAATAAAGTTTTGTCAGTGGTAAGGAATAACCACAATAGCTTCTGACAGGTTGACCTCAGTTTAGTGATTTTAGAGGTACAATTGTTTTGCTGATGAGGTTGTGCACTCAGCAGACCAGCTTTGTAATCCCATCTTCGATACATCAGTCACACTTCTATGGATTTAGGAGTACTTGTGTCCAATTTGTTCTATACTGAAGAAAGATCTGCAAAAAAGGCCCTCAATAAGGGTAGCTATGGAAGTATTTTGAAGAAATTTTCATTTTCTCTGTCCAGTATTACAAGTGCCAGAGTGAAATGACTTATACAGCTGTGATGACCTCCTGTGGATGTGAAACCTCCACCTATTTTTCTCTTGTTTAGAAAACAAAATAATCTATGTCCACAGCTGTGCTGTTTCAGATTGTAATCCCTGAGGATGAATTAGATTTCTGTTGATTTGCTGGCTTGCTTTCTGCTTTGGCTGGGTGCTCTCACTCTTTATCCAGCATCAGGTCTGGCATTCATTGGAGCTCTGTGAGCTGATTCAGCACACTAACCAGGGAGTGAGAGGAAAGGCAAAAATAAGCTGTACTGCTCTTAGAAGTGATCTCAGTCATTTGAGCAGTGTCACACTGCTCTCAAGGGAGAAAGCAAGACTGTGGAAATGAAGAGAGCAGGAGTGAGATGTCCTGTGGCAGTGACCTGTTGATTAGCTCAATGGTTCTGCAGGACCTTGTCCCACAGATGCTATTTTGCTATTTTGAACATCAATCTGACATTACCCTATGGCAGCTCTCCTTCTCTTATCAGTGTGGGTTACTCACCTTGCCCTGCAGAGAGCACGTGCAGAGAGAGAGAAAATTAGAGAAGTGCTAAGTGCCTCAAGTTACATTCAGTTCTGACTTTCAATGTTGTTTTGCATCTGTAGTAATTTGACAACAGTTTGTGACAGCAGGACAGAGCGGTGCCTCTGTAGTTCAGGAGAATGCTGGAGATGTCTTAGCATGAAGCTGCTAAATGGAAAAAGACTATTATTCCTGTATATAAATCACATTGCCAGATGAAAGGTGTGTTTTAGCTTCAGTTAAACTTCAGACCATCTGGGCAAAAGTGCTAAAATACATGCTTATAGCATGGGTAATGCTAATTGCACATACTTAGTATTTTCTTTGATGTCAGACAAGACACCCAGGCATTTAAGGCACTATATGTACAAATGAAGGTGAAGTGTATTTACCGACCAGAAGTCATGTGGTGCAGCAGTCTGACAAAGGTGTTCTTCCCTGTTGCAGTAATATATTTGTGACATTAAAACTAGTCATCAGGTGCTGACTAGACATTTGTTACTTTAGCATACTTTATTAGTTAAAGCCAAGAGCAAAGCAGAAGTACATCCCCAAAAAAGTGAGACTTCAAAATTAATGTGTTTTGACTTTACTGGCTAGCTCCTGAAAAGGGCCAGTAAGACCTGTGGTGTGTTCATGTTGGTGTCATGAAGGATTCTGACTTCTTTTATCACAGTATATGAAAATGACACATTCTGCTACTGGCAACCAGGAATGAGCTTCTTTTTTTTTTTTTTTTTTTTTTTTTTTGTGGTAATGTATTATGTAGATTACAGAATTTAAAGCTTTTTATAAAAGTCATGGAATTGTATGATTGCATCATGATTTTTTCTGTCAGAACTAAATACAGTATAGGGGTGGGCCAGCAGTCAGATTTGCTTACTATTCCTAATCCATTGAAAATAGCCTAAGGGGTACAGACATCACTTATGGTGACTTGAGTTGTGGGAGAATTGTAGGCAGAATCTTCACACTGCAGATCTAAAAACGTAGTTACTGAGGTATTCTAACCACACATTATCAGCCTCGTAGCTCCTAATTCCAGGATACTTGGCTGACATGAAGAAAACAGTACATGGCATGCTACAAGGTTGTTTACAATTCAAAGAAATACTGATTTTTGTCACTTTCTTCCCCCAAACACTGAGGGGGAAAGATGCCTTCTACTGCAATATTCCATTCAGGACTGAAATGAAACACTGTCAGGGAAAGCACGAGACGGTGTCATTTGAGAAAGTTTCAGCTGGGTTTAATAGCCAAACTCTCTCCTGTTCAGTTCTGTGTGGGAGTTTGTCATTAACCCAGTGCTGGGCATGACGGGTCACAGCGCTGTTCCATCTTGATCATCTTGAGCAGCCTTTGGCAGGTATCTCTCTAGTGATGAGGAGCCTTTATCTACCATAAGGTGTGACTAAAATCACTCTAGTTTTAACACTTTCTCCTTAGGGTTGTTTGGTGGTGGGTTTTTTGGTTGTGTTTCCCAACAAACAAACAGTAACATAACAAGACAAACAACCCAAACAAGCCTCTGCCTGCATTCTTCATAAAATTCTAACCTACGTATGTTATAAACAATTTTATTATATGGAGGTGGTGTATTTTCCTTACAAAAACTCCACAGCTTTTTAATTACTGTTGTGGGCATGTGAACGTGCAAATGAATTTCCCAGTAAACACAGGTGATTGACTGTGACCTGTTTGGGGATTTTTAAGGTAGATGTGAGTGACCAAGACAGGAAACTCATTAGCCATCTTCACTGCTCACCACCAACAAACAAAATCTTAGGAGGAGTATTATACAGTTCTAAAGTGTTAAGTTAAAATAAATTTTAAAAATTTGTAGAACAAATCTGAATTACAATCTGAACAGGAAGGAAGACGGTGATACTGCAAGATTGAAAATGAGGTCACTTCAAAACATTCCAAAGGATCCGTGAAATACAGTTCTGAACTAAGCTCCTTAACAGCTCCTGTGAGTACTTGTGTAGAGTGTCATGCAAGATTATACAGTTTCTTACAGTAGACTGAAATCTGCAGATTTATTTATTAATGCCTATAATCAAACAGAATTAAGCAAACAAGAGAGGACTGAGATGGCTTAAGAGCCAGGGTGAAGATAGGGAGTGCGAGTCAAAAATCTACTTGTCTTGTTTTGTTCAAGTCCTGCGCAATGAATGTAATTTTTCAAGGGAACCTCTCATCAATATGCAAGACCATGTTTTAAATCACCCACTTTAAGTTCCCTACAGCTGAATTGTTAAGAGGGTAAGGAGGGAAGGCTGGAAGGGAAAAAGAGAATCATATTTCAGCCCTTTGACACCTCCAATAACTGCTTTTTAATGATTAACACTAGTTATCAGATCTTTGCCTTTCTGAAAAAGTATCATAAAGATCTCCTGCTGTTCCCAGCAGTGCCCCACTAATTCAGCTCACTAGCAAAATTAGCAGCAGGAAACAAACCTTTGAAATTTTCATCATTTATGAATTGCATTGTTCATTCGGTAAAGGATGTGGGCTCCTACTGTAATTGTTCCTGTATGAAGAAAGCTACAAGTTATTTTCTCCCCATCAGTCTTTAAAAGAAAAAAAAAAATCAATAGAAATAAATACACATTCAATTAAATAGTGGATTAAACATCCATCTGAGTGACTAAGAATTTCTTTCACTTTTGAACTCTTCTTAATATTTTTTTCCCCTCTGAGGGAAAATATTGTGGTACCATTTCTTCACAAACGCTCAATAACGCTAAAGTGCTTTGAAGTTGCCACTGGAGAAAATAGTACAACAGATGGAGCATGAATAAACTCACAGTGCTGTCTCTTTAATCTGAACAAAGGCGATTTTTCATGGTAAAAATAGTTAATATTTAATTCCATTTACTTATAGAAGTTTGATCTCAAATGAGAACACAAAAACTGAGAAAGAGCTGTACATACAACAGCTCAGTGCATTTTATATCTTGGTTTTTTATTGGGAATATTAAAAAAAAACTTCATCTAGCATGCACTATAATGGCTGTAACAGATCTTATTCAATACTGATCTGGAGGCCACTGGACCCAAAGGAATCCATGAGTTCGAATCTCAGTGAGATGCTATTACTCTTTTTGCTTTGTACCATGGAAACCAAACTCTGGCCCTCTCATTTTAGGATGACTTTTCACGTGTAACTGTTATTAGTGGTTATAGGTGAAATTGCCATTCTGGTATGTAGAGTAGTGTTTGAACCTCGGGTGTGTTTCCACCATAAATAAAACATCTGTGTACTTTTATTACCACTTCCTGAGATTCTTTTTCTGTTGGTGTGCAGATAAAGATGAGATTTTAATGCTTGTCTTTAGACATATTTTTCCCCACAGGAAATTTTCAAACAGTCCCTATTTGAAAGGTTAAAATGAGCTGGTTTTAATGTTTCTGTCAATTATCTTATAGTTAAGACTTAGGTACACTCATCTCCTCTTCTTTCTCCTTCAGTTTTTAACAAGACAGATATTATAGACCTTCTGGGGGGGAAAAATATTGTGAAGTAAGTGTTTTAAACATTTGCTATAGACATTTTTACATTTATTCATTTTCTAGGCAATATAGGATTCCCTACTGAAATGGTAGTTTTGTTCTCTTGTTCTCATGCAGTAACTGGTCCTTATTAACACTCAAAAGTCATGTATCTTTCTGTGAGAGACTGGAAAAAATTATCACTGGCTTAAAACAACTAATGTGTGTTGGGAGGAGGTGGCAAGGCAGGCTCTGCCAAGGTGGGATGGTGGCCACAGGAGGCCAGAGCAGATAACAATCATGACACAAATCCTCCATGTGTTGTGTCCCTATTGTCTTTGGCTAAGACCACACTGGAACCGAGGTGGTAGCTGTAACTTTTTGCTTTCTCTCTTGTTCTTCCTTTCTCTTCCTTTTTCTTCTCCTAATTTCCTCTTCTAGAAATCTAAAGATGGATGGGTTGGAGTTTGCTAAGTCAGTGTTTCAGGAAAAGCTGGTTTTGATTGAATGCCAGGTTCCCTTATTTTCCCAAGTTTGCCAGTAAAAGTCATTGTTTAACCTCCCTGAGTTCTTGCACCCTCTCAGGGTACGAAAAAAACCCAACAAAGCCCCTTTAAGAAACTCAGTGGGTGAAACTGGAGCCTTACACTTCCTTATAAAATTCTGTGCTGCCATATTTTCACTGTGGGTTTTGTTCCCACTGCTGATTGGGGGTTCATGATGGAGCTGCACAGCCTGATTGCTACTGTTCTTAAGGTGTGAGCAGAAAGACACAGATCCATTAAGCCTTACAAGTCCAGGCAGTATCACTTTTTCTCAAACTTATGTAGTGGCTCAGGATTTGAAGGGTGTTTCTTCCTAATTAGCCCTTACACTCACAGAGGAGACACTCAACCTGACTTCTTTAAACTTGGTTAAAGGCAAGGTGTTTGAAAGTAGACAATCAGATGAAGTAAAATGTGAACACCCTGTGCAAACTCAATGAATTTGGTTAAGAAAACTCTGAAGTTTCATAAAAGAAATATATCAGGGCAGCACAAATAAAAATAATTTCTACTTACACAGTTTGTTAGACCTTCCTGTACCTAATCATAGCGGCAAATGAAAAACATTTTAAGCCTGTAACAAGCCTCTAGGGCTATACCAACTTTTCAACATACATTTTCAAGTGACATCAGCACTTAATAAGTTCTGCACCACTGTCACTTGCAGAGAAAGAAAGGAAAAGAAAATATGTTTCAGAGCAAATTTTTCAAGAGAACAATAGCATATGGTTGCTGGGGGCTTTTTGGTTTGTATTTTGTTTTAAAGAAAAGGTAGGTGTGCCTGAAATGGCTTTATTGTTAATAACATTGTTCAGACTAACTCAAAGTGGAGGACACAACTAGAAGCATGTTGTGTGTATTCACTATGCTGCTACAAAACTGATATTCAAGTCTTTTATGAGTAGTTTAGAGATTAGCATAGGCAGAGTACCAGTCCTCTGGAATGAGAGGCCCCATGTTTAAACTTACACGGTGCTGCTTTCTGCCTTAACTTAAGCCTTGAGGAGCAACTAGAGAAACGCTTCCAACTTTGGACATGGATTGTATTAGGTTTTTTCTAGTTACTAAACAATTTTTTTTTTATATATTAAAACAATGCATGGATTAGTTGCCTGTTCAAACCATCTTCTTATTCTTCCCATTCTTCTAGAGAGATTTGATTACATTTTGAGTCTTTTCTGCTCTGCCTTCTGAAGCCAAACATTCCTTTATTCTCCATTTTCCAGGAAAAAAACCCCAGAACCAAAAAACCAACAAATCAAAATACACAAACCGAAAATCAGCCCAGACTCTTAAACTCTTACCTTAAATCCACATAAAAAATAAAGTGTAGCAGGAAAGGTGCAAGAGTGACTTGACTAAAACCATAGCTTGGCTTTCCAGTTCAGGAACCGTCTTCAGCATCTGAATACCTGTCCTAGATACTCCTTATAGGTGTGGGACAAATGCCATGGGATTTGACACTAGGCACAAAGCCAGGGCAGATAACCCTTAAGGAGATGACACATGCCCAAGGTATTTCAGACTGTTAAGTATAATAAGATTGCATGCTAAGAGGGAAAAATAATTCTACTGAATCCAGCTCGCGGAGGAGGAGGACACTTTTAAATATACTGTCGTGCAAAGAAATAAGTGGAGAGGAAAGGTGTTTCAGTTGCAGTTGGATTAGATGGTTCTTGTAGGTCCCTTGCAACTGAACTGTTGTATTGTGTTTCACTAGTTTAGCAGAAATTCAGTGCACGTTTTTTGCACACACCTTCTTTGTAAGTCTTCAGAATTCAATTAAGTACAACTCACTCCTGCTGTGCCAAGATAAGAATATCAGAAATTTTAAGAACGTGAAAATGTTATCTACACAGCATGCCTCCTTTTGTTGTTGTTGTTGCTGATCCCAATCCATTTTTCAGCTTTCTTACTATTTCTTCAATCATTCCCTCCAGAAATACATCTAGATTACTCTTGAGCTAATTCATATGCTTGGCAGACACTGCCTTCCTCTATAATATATTGTCTCTGCAATAAACGGTTTTGTTTTGACCAAATATGTGACTTTCAGCTTTCTTAAAGTCATTGTTGCCAGATTAATGTCAAATATTTTCTTTAACATTTAATCAGCAACCTAACTTAATTTTGCATTTGTCATTGTCTCTTAAGTGTCTGAAATGCATTGGCGATTTCAAAATTTGTCTCTTCAGAGAGAATGCATCTTTATTCTGGTGCTAAAACAGATTATTAAAGTATCTTGTCAGATATTTGAAATATGAACATAGACTTAGCTAGTTTACCCCTGAAGGAAAACTAGACATGTATCTGCACTGAAACAGCAGGGTGAGAATGATTTAAACAAGCAAGTTAAGCAAGTTTGCATGCCTGGACTTGATGACACTCATTCGTTGTTGTTTTCGGGAGTTGTTTGCTTTTCTTTGTGTTAGTGGTGTTAGCAAGTGTTTATAAGTGACCTCCATGTTAAACATGCAATCAAACCATCTTCTTCAAGAACTATTTGGTTTTTAATTGACTATTTTTCCTTTATATATATATATATATATTTATCCTCAGTGAAACCATTATTCACTTTCAACTTTCTTGTGCCAAAGCTTATAGCTTAAGTGAGAATGTTCCCTGAGTGAGAGGCTCCTACACCAGGTCAGAGTATGACTGGAATGAGTCAAATAGAACATAGACTGTAACAGGAGCTTAAAGTGACTCACTGTTATAGTGAAATTTAGGATGTGCTCATCATGACTGCAAAGCATGGTGAATCTTGCTTAATAATGTTTGCTTTTTATAAAGATAGTCTTTATGTTGTTTACTCCAACATAATTGTGTTGGAGTAAACTTTGCATCATTGTAGGTTCTTTGAGAATCTACCCTAAATGATGTGTCTTTTATGAAAGGAAAGAGATGTAATAATTAAGGTCACCACTATTATCTTCCTCTTTCTAAAGATTTTGGGAAGGTAGAAGTCAGAAATTAATATATTTGGGAGCCTAAACACTTCCTTAATTTTTTTAATGAAACTTTTAGTGTCCTATGTGCCAAAACTGTACATAGAGAACCTTCACAATCCAAAGTAATTCAAATTACTTGGACATTGTGTTCAAGCTTTGCAGCACCTCTATAAAGCTCACATTTGCTCTTGTTGTAAAACACTTTAAAAATAGATTGATATTAAAATTAAAAATTACTGAGTTGTAGACTTAGATCATAGTGTCTTACAAAATTAGGGTTCTAATTCATGTTTGTAGAGTGAAGAAACCTGGATAAGGTGCATCTGTGGTACTGTCTGCCCTTTGCAGTCATTTCAGTCACATACATTCAAATTTCTCTCAAAAGCAGAAAATAATAGTTGTATTTTAATTTTTCTCTCTGAAAAAAAAAGAAAATATTCAGCTAGAAATATTAATTTTTAATGAGGAAAGTTTTTTAAAGTGTTTTTTGGAGGTCAGTGGCTGCCAAGCATATAAATTAGCTCAAGAGTAATCTAGATGCATTTCTGGCAGGAATGATTTTTATGTTATTTTTATGATCCAGAAATGATACTTCTACGTATTTTGTATTTCTTAAATTTCTGAATGTTGGAAGGTGGTTTGGGATCAAAGTAAATGACTAAATATCCCTGTGGATGTGGATGTATTTGGAAATAAAGTACCAGCCAAGCACTTTTTATAGAGGAAGGACTAAAAGAAAAGGTTCCCATTAGACAGTTTCTCATAGTATTGATTCCAAAATGTTTGTGCCTTGTCTGTTTCACATTGTGACTTTAAATTATGATCCTATGACTATATGCAGTTTACATCAATAAAATAGATTTTCTTCAATCTCTGATGGTAAATGTTCCTTTGGGAAATATTTTTTTCCATACATTGGATTTTATCTAGTCTTCTGTAAACTGAGTGTAGAACAGCACTCTGAACTGTCTAACTTGTCAAAAGGCCTTGAAATAGCAAAAATTAATTCAAAATTAGGAAGCCACAGCTGGGTAAATTCTGGAAATCACACAGGAAAATAGGAACAACTTGCACTTGCAAAATTAACTTTACTGAGTTTAATTCGAGTCATTACTTTGAAGTTATAGGTTGTACTAGAATTTTAAAAATATTAATATTAATGTGAAATCTTTATTTTTAAGTTTTATAATTCAATTGTTACAGCCTCACTATAGCACAATAAATATAATTTTCCATTTATGTTCTTCAATTACACACATGAGTATAAATTTGGAGCAAATAAACTGGTCTCTTGGCATCATCCTTTTTTGAAATATTAATAAATAATAAATAGAGGTTTTTCTTAGACCAATGTTTTCCATGGATGTAGAAACAGAAATTACAAAGAGACAAACGGAATATTATGTGAAGGTATTCATAACAATAATATTCTTAGTGTTGAGTATAGTTATGGGAGAAATGTTTTAGAGTTATGAAAGATTTGAGTTTCCCTTTACTTAATAGTCCTTAAAAGCCATTAATTCTTCCTATGCTTTTAACTCTGTGAATTATTCTTTAAATAACTATTATTAAATTTTAAGGTCTCCTTTATTTTGAAAGATTACTCTATGCAATTTAAAAAAACAGAGTTACTGAAAACATTTGCCTGAGTACATACACAGGAACCACTAATAGGCAATTAGTTGCTAAAGGATTGTAATCTCTTTCTGTAATTTTTATAGTCAAATAAAAGAAAAAGAAAAGAGGGGCATGAGGAAGTAGCTGAGGAAAAGGAATAACTCAAGTATTGAAGATGCAGGTGGAAAGGAGGACTTTTGTCTTTAAAACCAACCAAAAAATTAAACAAACAAATAAACAACAACAAAAAAATCCACAAAACCAAATCAAACAAAATCCAAACACCCCCCAAAACCAAACCAACCAAACAACCCCCCCAAAAAAATCTCTTCCTTATTTCCTTCCCCTTTCATTGCTTCCTAAAAAATTATAAAGAAGTAAATACTACAAAAATTAATCTTAAGCCTTAAAATTCAGATTAGATGCCTCACTGAACTTTCAGTGATGAATCATGGCTTTTTCTAATGTGAAAGAAGGAAAAGAAAACCCCAAAACACAACTCTGGCTATAATTCTTCAAAGAGAGAAATAATTTATTTTGAACTCAGGTTTTATTAGCCACAATCCTTTGACTGATAACATGTCAGCATATTAAGTATGGGGATTTGTTGGAAAGGTTGTGTGCAAGATAAGAATATTTGATAAACATAGAGCACTCTTCTGTTTTAACTCTATTCCTATTGCCCTTCTTTAGGGATAAATCATCCATTGGATAAACAATCCTACTTGGGTTTTACAGGAGAGTTTAATTTATCATGAAGTATAGTGTGTCCCTTTCAATATGGGAGCATAATTATCCATTGATTTGGCCATTTTGGTTGCCTCAAATGCTTGAGCTTAACTTTGAATCTTGAATCATGATGTGAATGCAAAGTTCAACTATCAGTCTTAAGCATTTTTTTCAATGAATAACTGAAGAGGGTCAGAGGTTCCCAGATACCAATCCACAGAAATGAAGAGAAAATGAAGTTCTGGATGAGACCATGGGGTGTGCATTTTTTTTTTTCAGTAGGTCATTGCAGTACTCTAAAATTGGATAGCATCTTAGATTACCCTTGAGCTTACTTAAAAAGAGATTTTAATACTGAACAGAGCACAACTGCAGAAAATAATTTATATAGGGATTTGAGTTTGTTTGTCTTCCTCCTACATTTTGTCCTAATTAAAAATAATTTTACTATCACTAAAAAGCCCCATATAAATCTTATGCAACATTCTTGTAACCTATTTAATATATCAAACCTAGAGTTTTGCTGCATTGATTTTTTTCCCCCTTTTTCTTAATGAACAGCTCTAGAAAGAACTATATCCTGGACATATGTTTATCTTAGATAATTTTTTGGTTTGTCTTTTGATGTGTGGTATCCTAAAACATATATGATAAAATTATAGAATTCTTTGTGTTGGAAGCGACCTTAAAGATCATCTCATTCCAACGCTGCTGCCAGGGACAGGAGCACCTTCCACTGGACCAGGTTGCTCAAAGCCCCATCCAAACTGGTCTTGAACACTGCCAGGGATGGTCCAAAACTTTGAAGCTGCACTTATGCATTTATAAAGGTGATAGTAGGGAACTTCTGAAGAACACTTATAGTGCCAGTGAGTAGTATTTGCCCCTTTCTTTGCTCTAGCATCCATCTTCAGCAGCACCTGCCAGCACTCTGGAGTCATCCAGTGGGACCCAGGGGGCTGGTGGATTCAAAGAACCCTTTCACAGGGAATGGAGACAGCCTCCAATGCCTTGGATTCTTTGAACACACAAGAGAGTGAGACTAAGCCAATTGCTTTGCAAACACTTTTTCTTTAAAACAAGACTAAAAGTTCTGCATAACCTCACTGCTGTTCATTGAACAGTTTGTGTGTGGATGTGTGTGGTTGATGCTTGGACACTTTCAGAGCAATGTGGTAGAGAGGGAAGTTCATGAAAATCAGCCTTTTTCGTGGTTTATGACTGGTGGAATGACTGGCATTTCTGGAGCTGACTCTGGCTCACTTCTCTTCACTAGATTAGTACATTATGATTCTGTTCATTGATGCTCAGGAAATCTGGAACAAGGTTTTTATGTGAGTGAGAGTTTTGTCTCTTACAGTTATTCACACTCAAAGGTTTGTAAACATATTTAAATATAATTAAGGACTTGCTTCACTGTAAAAAAATGAAGGGTGCTTTTTGTTTACCTGTGTATAAATAGTGGGAAAAAATCTATAAATTGGCAACAAACTCATATGTTCCAAATTCCAGTAGCTCAAAGTAAATTATTTTTACACCAATAGGGGAACTGTTTTTCTTGTTTATTTGATTTTTAAATGTTATTATTTAGGTGCTAGCCAGCCAAAGTATTTTGTGTTTTCCTTTAAAAAACCCACCCACAAACAAAAACTATGATCATGCTAATATAATAACGAATTGAGATCTACATTTCATCTCTGCATATAATTGCATGATAATCCCTCATTTTACTTTAAGCTATGAAAAGGGGCTTAAATTGTGAATGTTAAGGAAAAGCGAATTGAAAGCTTAAAAATTTGACTGAATGGAGTAAATTTGCACATTGTGGTGGTTTGGAAAACCACCGGAGAACTAGAACTCCAAATTAGTCACTTCTTCCCCCTGCCTCCTCCAGTAATGAAGAGGCAATACAGGGAAACATAAGTAAAAATTTACCACAGGAAATTACTGAAGGAAATAACAGTAACTACAAAGATACAGAAGAAAACAATTCAAACCAACAAATGCAAAGGAATATTGCCTGGTCCCTCTCCACCCCGGGACAAAGACAAAATGGTGGAGAGGCTTCTCCATCATGTCTGGACCAGAAGGCCAATAGAACAAAGGAACACAATGTAGAAAATGAAATTCTGTGGTTTAAAAGCCCTCCCCAGGAAAACAAAAGAGTCAGCACTTTTACTACAACATAAATTCTACAAATATGATCACTAGTGTTGGAAATGCCATTTTTTTTCTTCGTTCCTCCAGTTATCGTCAACAAATATTTACAGAGTGATATCACCATTAAGTATATTTACATTGTCATGTCACTGGGATGTGTGCTCAGTCACTAGGAAAATCGTGTATACTTTGGATCCATTGCCTTTTATTTGCTTTTCATGTAAGAGTGAGCAGTCTCTTTCTCATGCCTCAATACAGTCTTTTTTTTTTAACAGTCAATTGCAAATGACTTCTTATTTCTGCATCTAAATACATATTCAATTATATCGTTGCATTTTTTTATTGATAGTTTTGTGTCTAGCAGTTGGAATCACAGGTATGTAGTAGATGTTAAAAGTCAGAGATATCTGGAGGTATCAATAATTTTGGATAACATTTAAAGACATCTGAATTTGGTAGGTATAAAAATTTATTAAAGAAACAAGTGTTCCGCATAAATGAAACCCACCTTCAAAATGAGAGAGGAGAAAGGAATAGGAGTAGCTATATTGTTTTACCTTCAAGCAAAAGATGAACCCAGAAGAAAAGGCAAAACCTAAGCATAGATGAGACTGAACAACGAGGCATTTAGAAGCCAAGAAATGGCTGAATAGGCAAGCAGAAAGCTAGTTTTTAAAAATTTCTTTCAAAGTTTTAGCTACTTGAATTGTTTTTCTGTCTCGCTCTTTGCTTTTCTTTTCAAACACCTGTTTCTGTCCTACTGCAAGGCTGCTGTTCTGATACCCTGCACTGAAACAGAAGATACAGGTATAAGAATTAATCAGACTATTATATAGCTTTAAGGCAAAGGTTGAGTGACTCAAGACTAGAACTCTGGTTGCAGTTTTTCAAGGTCAAATGGTGTTCAAACATGGATTTTAAAATATATTTAAAAGAGTTTAGTCCCTGCTTGTAAGAAAGGAAAGCGCTGTGGGTATTTTATAGGACTTCAGACTCCTTCAGAGGGTGGTTTACTAATGATGTCAAATTTCTCTTCAAATCAAATGAGCTTGCTATCAGTAGTGCCAAAGTTCCACAGGAATAAATATCTGTTACTTTCAATTTTTACCAGCTAAAACACAGGATGATACAGTAGTTCTCACTGATTGAGAGCTGACTGCTTTCTTCTACTTTTTTTTTTTTTTTTAATTTTAGTTGTAGAAATTATTTATATGTCTCTGTTTTTCTAGTCGAATGTGTTGAATTAGCCTTACAAATATTGGGTATGGTGTAAGGTTTTAATTTGTCTAATAAGCACTTTAGAGCCAAATAAAAAGTTTAGAGTAAGAAACACACTTTATTCCTCCAGCTGTCCATAACTTACTTGTTTATGGCAGTTCAATACATTTTGGATATAAATACTTGCTAACACTTTTTTAAAACTGTTTAAAAGTGGTCATTCTCATACTGCACATAAGGAGTGACAGAGGGAAAAATTAGCCTTTGTATACAGGATATCTTCTGTATACAAAAAAAAACCCTTTTAAAACATCACTGAATAAACTGAAGCAAGTTTTCAATCATTGCCTTCTGATGTTCTTATATGTATTCACAAATTACTTGTTTCAAAACACAAGATGAATGATAAAATGATTGCCTGTGCAGCAATCAAATGACAAATGACAGGTGAGTCTGACATCTTTAATTCAAGATTTGCATTGTACTGGATTTAGATACATCAGATTAATTTTTCAATTCCTGCCTTCTTTTGTCTTTCTTTTTTTCTTTTTTCCTCTCCTCTCCTCTCCTCTCCTCTCCTCTCCTCTCCTCTCCTCTCCTCTCCTCTCCTCTCCTCTCCTCTCCTCTCCTCTCCTCTCCTCTCCTCTCCTCTCCTCTCCTCTCCTCTCCTCTCCTCTCCTCTCCTCTCCTCTCCTCTCCTCTCCTCTCCTCTCCTCTCCTCTCCTCTCCTCTCCTCTCCTCTCCTCTCCTCTCCTCTCCTCTCCTCTCCTCTCCTCTCCTCTCCTCTCCTCTCCTCTCCTCTCCTCTCCTCTCCTCTCCTCTCCTCTCCTCTCCTCTCCTCTCCCTCCCTCCCTCCCCTCCCCTCCCCCTCCCCTCCCCTCCCCTCCCCTCCCTCCCCTCCCCTCCCCTCCCCTCCCCTCCCCTCCCCTCCCCTCCCCTCCCCTCCCCTCCCTCCCTCCCCTCCCCTCCCCTCTTTCTTTTCTTTTCTTTTCTTTTCTTTTCTTTTCTTTTCTTTTCTTTTCTTTTCTTTTCTTTTCTTTTCTTTTCTTTTCTTTTCTTTTCTTTTCTTTTCTTTTCTTTTCTTTTCTTTTCTTTTCTTTTCTTTTCTTTTCTTTTCTTTCTTTTTCCCTTCCCTTCCCTTAAATTTCCTGAAATTTCCTTCCCTTAAATTTCCTGAAATTTCCTTTCCTTTCTTTTTTTAAAATTCTATTTAAGTGTCCTCCATGGACTGTTAAAGATGGACAGAAGTGTGCTAAGAACATGAAATAGATTCCTGATGCCCTGTCAACTACTTTCACTGTAAATCATTTGTAGTTGGAACACGTAGTTTTGTTGAAGTCAGAATTCATGGTCAATCCTTTAAAGGGAAAAAAATAATTCCTTGAAACCTTCTTAGATTGGTAATACAAATAAAGAAATGCTGTTAAGATTCAGTTACTGAGAGATGCCTATGACCAAATTAAGGTGCAAAGGAGAGCATATATGCTGAAGTCAATAGTACAGACTTTATTTAAGAGTAAATGTGAGGTAGAGACAGAAAGAAATAGGAAATGGGGTAGGGGGAGAGAGAGAGAGGGATCAAGGAAAGAATAGTCACCCCACTGGGGATCCAGATGGTGCCCCGTAGGTCCTTCTGGTCTTCTCAGTGGTGGGGGTCCCAGAGTTATTCTTCTGGGATATATTCTTCTTTATGCAGTACAGGCTCCAGGTATCCATGGGGTGTAGACACTGTTCCCATAATTTGGGATGGCACACATATGAGCAGTTGTTTGCTTTCCCCCAGCCTACCACAGTGGAGATTTTTGTCGGAATGCATCAACTAGGGTGAGCTAAACCAAACCTCCCCTCAGCTGAGCCTGGAATTAGCCCCTTCCAGCTGCAAATGTCTGCTGTCTGTGCTTATCTCAAGTTCCCTTTGCGATGGCTTATCTTACGGCAAGTTCCTTCTGTGTTTTGACTCAGTCAGTTGTGCTCCGAAAGTCCTTACAAATGTAAAGAAGGGAAAGTGGTGGAGAATTCAGGCTTAGCAAGCCTGACCAGAGCAGTACCTGACTGGAGCAGTAAATGACCTGAAGGCCTGCTATTTACAGCCCACACAAATTGCCTCATTTCCATTACCATGCCTCTAATGGAAATTCAAGTGTAAAAATGTATTCATATGTTGAGGTTGTTCATGAGAAAACAGCGGATCTGTTTTCTGTCCTGCTGAAAAGAGTTAAGAGGTCAAAGCTGTTAATTATTATTGCTAAACATTGCTCATGTTTATCTTTTTTTTTTTTTTTTTGTAAACTGAGTCTGCAGACGCTAGACCGTTTTCTGTAATAATGTCCGCAAACTTTTCTACTTCGATTTTTAATATTATTGCAGAATGTTTCAGAAGGACTACGAATTAAATGAATAGCAATTCTTTTATTAACAAGAGACTTGAAAGTTTGTTTATAATTTGGTGAATGTCACCTTATATAAAAAAAACATAGATTTGATGCACTAAAAAACCCCTACAACCTAACCTCCCAAAAACTTCAAACAGAAAAAGAAACAAAACCAAAGGAAAACAATGCAACACGCCATGTGGGTTTTATGCTTTTTATGCATTTCAAGACATAAGAAAAATTGGGTCTTCCCTTCCAGCAGCATTCTAATTAGCCTCAGAAAATTCTGCAAAATCAAGTGGAAAATATGGCATATATATGTTTTCTCTGAAATAATCTGAAATGCTTATTAGCAAAACATAATTATATCCCAAAAGATCTAAAACTTTCTGTGGCCTCCCACATAATGGAACATTTTTAGCTTTAATTAATAATGTTTTTCTTGTCACAATGAGAAATTATGAGAATGATGAGAAAGTATTGTTAGTGGTGGCTGATGTTTTAGTTCTTTACAGCAATTTCTTTGAGTAGTTTTGCTTCAAGATTTTCAGCTGAAATCCAAATTGTTAAACTATACAGGTTCCATGTATGGAGTCAGGGTTGAGCATCTCAAGTTCTCAGCTCCTTTAGATCTGTTTGCAAATTTCATTAAACATTTTATATTACCTACATAAACCATTGATCAATACTATAAAATAGCAATCATTTCAGCCACAGAAGAACAAAACAACAGGTGTAACAGAAATATTTTGGTTACCAATTTATGACAGTTACTGCAAAAATCTATTGGATAACTTACTGTCTGAAGCAGAACAAGTTTATTTAGCTGTTTGCTTTTGTGATATTTTTTTAATTCACCTGAAACCCTGAAGCTGCAATGTTTTCCTTCTTTGTTTTATGGCAATATAATTGGGTGCTCAAGACAAACAAGATACATTTACACTTACTGCTTCAGACTATTTTAAAAAAAACTGAAAAGCTTTCTTGATGCATAGGAGAAATTTCAGAAGCTATTAACTGTTTCATCAAGTCAATAAATATTGCTGCAATCCCTTTAGTTAACAAGTTACAGATCTGGCATGAAAATGACTGGCTAAGGGACACTATTATAGATTCCACTTATTTATACTGCTTTGTGTGATATATTGAAAACTTACTGGGAAAGGAACAGTGGTATCAGGCTGCCTTGAAATTCTTTGTTTTAATGATGCTTAAAGGTTCTGCTGTTTCAGATAAAACACTTTTTGAGGAAATTTGCTGCTGTTAGTGATGTTTCAGAACTGTTTTGCTTGGTGTCATTGATAGAGGTATTGTTCTGCAGAGCTCAGATAATAAACATTTAAAAATATTTAAAATATCAATGCTTCCTGATGTTAACAGTCACAGACAGATTACACTTGAGAGGTAGCAGCTGAAGATCTTACAGGAAAAATGGGCTTTATCCTTGGCAGCAGTGACGAGACTTTCTGTTTTTTTTAATCTGTAGTCAAAAAATTGATCTTGAAAGCAAATCAAACAGCTCCCCACTCAGCCCTCAAAAACTGCAATCTTTATATATATATGAGGGAAGAAGACCTTTAAACTGGTTTAAAGCAGATTATGGGTTTGTCTCTGTTTTGTTTTATACATTGAAGTGTTTTGAATTGTTACCTGCACTTTGAAAAGTAGGTGCACAATATTGTGCTATTTCCTTCTTAGAAAATGAGATTGTAACACAGAAGCCCTTTTATTTGTTGTGACAATAAATAATGCTCTTAAAATGTAAAAATGGGGAAGTCTTAACTTTATGTCAATTTAAATGCCAGTGTAGCATTTTTATGCCAAATATTGAAGGCAGATTTACCTTGGAATAAAAAAGTTTCAGTGTGTGCCTTTTTGTTGGCATTTTTACTTCTTTTTTTAATTTCTCTCATATTTGGTTTTACTATCTCTTCTGTATGTAAAGGCCTTTGCCTCAATTCTTTAGAAGAACTTTTAGATTACACGTCTAACGACTTTTGCTCACAGTGCTGCAAGCCTGCATTATTTTGCTATCTGGCAGTACTTTGATGCCAGCTTCTCTCTCACCATTTCATATCAATGATAGATATTGTAAAAGACTTATTTTTCACTGTCTCAAAATGTTTTGCAAGGTACAAAATTTTTTTTTCTAAAACTTTCAGAATTAGGCTCTCAAAGGACAAACTCCTTTGCTCAGTCAGGAATAAGTGATGTTTCTTACCAATAGGATGAACTTCCTTAGTGATTTTTTTATTGAAAGTCCATAAAGTCTGGTACTGAGAGACCACTGCTTGGATTTGAAGATAAACTGTTATGTCACATTAAAGCCTTAACTAAGGCTGCTAAGCTTGAATATCTGTTGTAATGGCACTGTTTTTAAGATGGGACTACCACTTGTCAATGTATGAATCTTAGAAATTCATTTCTTTCAGGTAAGATGGATGTTGTTTCCCCACTCCTCATGAGCCAGAATTTTAAAAACTGGAAGTTAGGAGAGAAAGGTTGTCCGTCCCTTTACGAATTTCAGACTCTCTCCACAAGAAACTGTCATCAGTTAGAAGAACAAATCAAGAGTAACACTAAAGGCCTGACAAACTAGAAGGGCATAGAGGAAAAGGCAGAGATAGGTAGGCCTCTATTTTCGTCTGAAATAATGTTCAAATGGGTCATTGCAACATAAAGAAGTCATAAACTATTCTAACAAGCCTAATTCCTAGCTGCACCCAGCTTTATTAACTGAAGATTAGATTTTACAGGCTTTCCAGTTTTGGCATAGGGATGTTTCTGCTTTCTACTAGGTACTAACATGAAAAGCTGCTTCTATTGCTTTAAGATTTCTCTTCACACTGGTTGACAAGATATATTTCTGAATATATGTTTGAATATCTCTGTCAGAAACCATTAGCAGAGCTAATTTGATATTAGCCAATGAATCACTTGAGACCATTTCATGACTAAAAATAAATGTCAGAACATCCATGTATTTCCAGTGGTGAGTTTTTCACTCTTATCCAAAATATATTCAGAAATTGTCTGCTGATGGTAAGGTCTGCAGTCAGAGCTGTTGAATAAGACTTCAATTAGTTATATTGGCTGAAGACACATTTCTGCTAACCCACACTTGGAATCTTTTAATTTTATATAGGAACTGCAAACAGTTGACTTATTTCAATTCTTACTTCAGTGTGCCAAACTTAGAAAAAAACCCAAAAACCCAAACAACAAAAAACCCACCAACTTATCAAAAAACACAAACAACTGAAAAACCCACCACAAAATTCTCTATGACAGGTACTAATTTAAGGAAGACTTTATAGATGTTAGCAGCCTGCTAAAAGCTGTCTTCACTTGAAATAGTACTAAAAATACTTCTTAACCTTATTAAAAATATTTCTTCAATATAGCATATGCTGTAGCTCAATTTCCATGACTCTGAAATAGGTTTGGGGTTTTTTTCTGAAGGTTTTTGCATTTCTTCTGAAATTTGTTGTATAAAATCAGCTCACGTCAGAAGAGATGGCTACAATACTTGTAACCCCTATTCCCAGAAGTCTTGTAGTGGACAGAGAACTTACACAACCACTTCAGTATTACTTATCCTTTGGAGAAACCACAGGAGTTAATACATTAATTTTCAAAACAAGTATTGAGCCTGGTATATACTTATAAAACTATTAATGGACAAAGGGCAGAAGAAGAAAAGGTTGGGCAGAAAAACTTACAATATTGACTAAGTTTTTAGATTTTTTAGTCTTTTTTGGGATGGTGAAAGTTAACAGAAAAGGAGAAAAAATTGTCAGTTTTGATGGGGTGGTATGCCTATATTAAGAAATATGGTTTTATATAAATTTAATTATAGCTTAAATCTGAGAATTGTATATATCTGAAGAGTAGGTTGAGTTATCGAGTATCTCAAAAATTTTACATTTCCTTGATCACAGAAACATGAAATTCTGTGCATATTTTGTACAGCAGTTCAAGCATTGAAAATAATTCTGTGCTGTCCTAGGGTATCATTTAGATGTAGTCAAAACTTAAAGCAATCTAAGCTCTGCAGGAAAAGTAATACCAATATTGAAAATGAATGAAGAATTCCAAAAAAAAGTCAAAGATAAATTCACCTGTGCCATACTATTTCTAGTACACGTGCATAAACATTACAATATGGTTATTAATTATGTGACACAATGTTATTTCCATGGGATGTTTACCTCATTTAGCATGTAGATTGAATGGCACACAGCTAATGATGCAGCTGTTCAATATTTATTTTTATTTTCACTGTTTAATGAGTGAATGAATACCTTCCTCATTCATTTGCTGAAGTCCCAAAGATCATGGTGAATAGGCGTGGGAAACTCTGGCTCCCTGTCTCATTCACTACCTATGTTCCCTTGTCTGTTGGAGCTGAAATTAGAAGCACTACACTGATGTAAATGTAGATTTCTTATGTTTACAAATAATAAATCAAAGGTCTTCATTTGTGTAAACACACTTTGGTCCAGAGTCAAAGCAAATCAAAAAATCCCATATTACTTCTGTATCCATGTTTTATTATTCACTGTGTCCTGTCGAGTTTAATTTTGCAAGCTGCTGAGCTCTCTGAAACAACTCTCACAAGACAGCTCTAAGTGGTAGAATAATCATGATGCTAAATCTCTGCTCCTTTACTTTTCAAGGCTGCTCATAAGAGCTGACTATTAAAAAACTTGAGAAACTCACATCCTTAGAGTAAAACTTAGCCTCCTAGAAATCAATGGAAACACTCCCATTACAAAAGCTCATGAACAGTCATCCTATAGGATTGACTTTGGACCTGAGAAAGATTCATAGATTTCAGCTCAAAACAAAACTAGACTTAATAAAAATGGTCTTAATGTTTTCATAAAAAATACACAAACTTATCCAAAATGGCTCCATTTCATAATTATTAAAAAAATAAATAAAAATTCTATTTCATCCTAATAAATGCTGGAATTTCTTATACAATGATATTTCAGAATTGGATCTGGTGTAACCTCTTGCATAATGCTTGAAGTACTCTTAGAAAGGTGTTTTATCATATAAAGTTGATTCTATTGCTATTATATTATTTGGGTTTTTAGCGGTTGCACATGCAGAAACAGGAAATATGTTTACCTTTTACATTAAATGTTTGTTTTTTATTAAATGTAGCACTCTTATTTGGGGTAATTTCCCTTGTGTATTTATTGATTCTACCAACAGTGAAATTTCTTCAAATATTATGAATTACTTTTGACACTTTTAAACAGCCATAAAATTGCGTTACGTATCTTAAATGTTAAATGTCAATTAGTTCCACGTACTCAATCTCCCTGAAGTAATTATACTTGTGTAAGAAACTCACAGAGTAGTCAAGGGCTGTGCATATTTTACAATCCAGAGAATAATTGTTTTGCATGGTAGTGTCAGGAAATGTTAAGTGATTCTGAGTTGACTATGCTTGTTGTTGTCTTTTTTTATTTTTAAAGTACTTTTTAAGTGTTCTTATGGAGGGTAAGGAAAAGCACAAGTGATATACATAGAGACAAAAAGACTCTTGGCAGTTCCTGTCACAGTAGTTAAAAACAAATCAATAAATGCTCTTCTTGAAGAGTGACATCTGAGAAAACTCAATCTTACTCTACTGGGTTTGCATAGCAAGGTTTAGGAAGCTGCAGGGCTGGCTTCTGGGAGGAGCTGCCAGAAGCTTCCCCTGGGCCTGAAGGAGCCAATGCAAGTTGGCTCTAAGATGGACTCGACACTGGCCAGGGCCAAGCCCATCCCCATCAGTGATGGTGGTAGCACCTCTGGAAGCACACACCTGCACACACCCCCCCCTCACTGACTATCCCTCTCCTCTTTTCTTCAACCCCTTTGACATTCAGACTCCAGAATCCACAGGGAAATGCTGGCCCTACTTATTCAGCCTCCACCTCAGTCCCTGGGTCTTTCCAGGTGCTGGTCTCCTTCTGGCTAGTCCAGTTAAAGTTTGCTCTGGTGAATCCCATGCACCTGCATACACAGAACTGGGGTAGCTGGTATAGAATTTGGCTAGGATCAAAGCTTGACAGCTGGTATAGACTGAGATTGGCACGTGCAGGGCTTGGCCAACTAGGTGTGCTGATCAGCATCCTCTTTAGGTGTATCATTTCCCCTTTATCTTCCTTCTCTCCATTTTCCTATGCTTGCCTACCACATTCACTATCACTGCTCTTTTTCCCATCCCTGTTCCTTCTCCTAAGCACCCCATAAGAAGTTTCCGGGATCACCTTAATCCCATAGTGTTTTGCATGATCTCACAAATTCACTCAAACACACTATCTCATGAGTTGCATAATAATACCATTTTGCTCCCCACCTCCCTCTCAGTAACAAACACTAGCTGGTTCCTTCAGCAAACAGCCATTAGTGGTGCTCTTGGTTGTGGGATTTGTATATCTATCTGTGACTTATTACTTGGCCTATTTTTTGCCTCTGGTTTTTATACTGATAAATGAGATATTCTTGTGCTCCTAATATATATGTAACCTTACATTTCCCATATCCTAACAGTTAAAATATAAAGACATGTCAGTGTTTAGAAGAGGAAAATTCACAGTGAGGTAATGAAGTAAAGTACACTGGGAGTTTCAAAAGCAAGAATAAAATCTGGATTGCTTGAATAGTGTTCCAACTTTTAAGCTGTCCTTAATGATGTTATTTCATTCCCAGTAGTAGTAATATAAGATAAAACTGTGTAACTTTTGTGGGCTGTAGTCTGAATTTCTATATCTTAACAGCCTCAGAAAGCTCAAGGATTAGCTTTTTATACGAAAATTTATGAAACCAATTAACTGATGCATTAATGATTTTTACCTGCCCTGACCCTTAATGCTATATTAACAGTACCTATTATTTCCCTATCTTACCTATTTCAGGGATCCATCTAATCATCTATTAGAAAGACACTTCCTTCAGATGTTGCAATACTACCTATGGTAACTTTGCAGTGCTAATATTTCATTACTGATTATAATGTTGGACTTACAGTATTGAATGGCTTTGAATTTTCAGCATTTTAATGAGGATGATTGGACACTCTTGTGGTCTTATCTTTTAAGGTCTTATGAAAAGTATTACCTTCCAAAAGAGAACTGGGGAAATTCATGCAATCATCACAGTATAGTGATATTATAGTATATACATTATAGTATGATTCTAGAAGCCCTTTGGCAAGCTCACTATTACTGGCACCTTAGCCTTTTCACAACAGATCCACTGATTATTTATTTGAATAACGACATCTTAGAGTTCTAGTAATAAACAAAAATTATAAAGGAGACAATATATATGGAATTTTAGAAAGAATATAATTCTTTTTTTTTCCAGGGCACAAACAAGTATCTATTGAAAGCTGGAATAAAACCTTCCCTGGGGAGAAATTATCTCATAACTGCCTATTGCTTTTCTTCACCTGATATTGCTGCATATTTCTAAAGTGGTGAGCCCAGGGTACCTGATGTATGCTAATATCCCTACATTGTTGCCTAAGGCAGCCTTGAGACTCTTTCACATTATTGCTATGTCACAAAAGACAGCCAGTGATCAGGGTGGTTTATGATTATGGAAATGACCAGTGCAATAAGTAGAAGTTAAGTGTAAAGTAAGCTAATATTTTTTTTCTTCAAGGAGAAATTATGAGAATTGCTTTAAGGAAAATAACTAATGAAGGTCTAGATCAGCTACTGAAGTCAAAACACTGCCTGAGGAGAGAGTCAAGTGTTTTCTTTCCTTTTTTTCCCTCTGAAAATGGAGAGGGAAGAGAGTAGGTAGAATGTCCATCTCTGTTATAAAGATTATTTGCATTGCTTTGTTTAGATGCATGTTGCCCTTAAGCTTATCTTTACTTTTCAAGCAATCATAAGCTTCTCATCCTATCAGAGGCAATGAATCAAACATATATTTCCTCCCATTGTTTTGTAGCATTAAGCACTTGTATAGAGTTAATCCTGACAATGCAATGTATTTAAAAATTCTTAGCACTGTTCCGTGTTTTTCACTATAATAAAGGACAGAGTATTTTACTGGAAAAAATATTAGTGACTTGTTCAAGGACAAGTGAAACACAATGGACTGGCTGAAAAACTATTGCCTCTCCGGCCTGCTGGAATAAAATTCCAGTTAAGACTAAAAAAAAAATTAAAATTGTTTGTTAAATTTAATTCTATTAGAATTTAGAAGTCAAAAAGCTGACACATAAATGATTAGACTGAGTGTGACATGCATATTTGAAGATGGCTAGAGTAAGGAACAAATGGAAAAGAATAATGGAGTTACAGACCTATGTCTTTTCTATTAAAAAACCCCTATAATTCTGTAATTCTATAGACATGAGTGGAAAATTAGGCCCTTTTAGTACAAAGAATAAATGAAGAGTGTAGTGAAAACTTATTTTTCATTTCTAAGGGCTTTTCTAATAGCTTCCTCTATCATATATATAATTAAGAGATATATACCATCAATATGTATTTTGCCTTTTTTTATTTATACACAAATTCTTACTGTATATTAGAAATTGCAATACATGGAAAAACTAAATACTCTTTTTTTATGTAATATATATTTTATAGAAAGAACACATGTAAAAAAATCAAAATTTTTCATTACTGCTGTTTTTCTGCCCCTAAAATCTTTCTATCCCTTTTTTGTAATTCAAAGAGAATTTCACATAATTCAGATAGTACAAAAATGTATAAAATATTTTTCTCTTGGGAATTCTGACAAACTCAAGAGGAATTGGGCAGGTTTTGTCTGACATACCCTTTCCAGAATATCAGAAATGGTAGTTATACATCAGCATCCTCTCTAAGGATGCAACTTAAGTGCATTCTTGGAGGTGTAGGCATTCTGTGAAACTTGTACACTGAAGCCTCATTGATTTTCTTGTTTCATTAAAAACCTTTTATAACTCTGTAAATTAATCCCTAAGTTGTCTTTTCCTGCTTGTTACTCACACTTGGAGTCACAAAAAGCCTCTATGATGGGATAAAGCTGGCTTCTAAAGTGCTATAGAGACTTGTTTGCTCTGCTTTAGAAAAATAGGAAAAATTACATAGGAATTCCTCAGTTACATTTTGTAGGCTACAATATTGCTAATAGTAAGATGGCTAATGTGATTTATCCCGAGTCTTCCAGGACCCGTTAAATGTGCAATGCAATAAAAGAAACAAAAATACTGGCTGTTTACTACCTGTTTCACACCCTATTCCTGCAGTATTTCATGAACATATGAATATTTGCTAGGATTGCGTTTCAGTTGCGTTCGAGCACTCATACAAACAGTTATGAAAGTGAATTATCATTTTTATGACACGTTCCCAAGTTTCTTTCTTATGCTTTGTACAAAGATCTTTCAAATTGGTGGAAATATTATGTCCAAAGAGATCTAGGGGAACTCCTTACTTTCTCAGAACAGTCACTTGTGAGTGTAGCCAGGTGTGGCTGGTTGGTGGGAGGCTTTGTCTGGTCACAGAGAGTCAGTTCTACACTTTGTAAAGCTCCTGTGGAAGCTTTGAGCTGCCTGAAGCTCATGTTGGCTTCCTTCAAATGGAAGGCACCTAGACTTGTATGCCTTATCTTAAGGATAATTTCATATGAATGGGCAAAATCTTGGAGATAAATGGAAACTTTCTTGTATTTTTTAGGGAAAAATATAGGAATCCTTCCTAAGACAAAACATCTAATAATAAAGTTAACTGCAGTGGCTGTAGCTTGTTGAAATTATTACATCAATAATAATCTGTTCACTGTCTTTCATTGTCACTGCTCAGGTATCCATGTTTTTGAGAGCAGCAGAACAGAAACCTGTTTCAAGCATTATCACTAGCAGTACAACACTGAAAGTTTTCTAGGATTCAGTAATAAAGTTATTCTGTGAAATGTCCTGCAGACATAAGAAAGTGAAATAGATAAGACTGCTATTGCAGGAACCAAAAATTAAACCCTGTTGAACAGGGTGCTGGCAACTCTAAGGAAACAGGGAAGAAAAGGAGAGGAAATGAGGAAGGGGAGGAAAACTCTTCAGCTTGTAGTGTTGAAATAGGAAAAGAATGTGTGAACAAAGCTGTGAAATGGAATTTGACAACATATGGCTTGAAGAATGCAAATTTGTTTCAGAAATGGTGATACAGAAGAAGGAGACACAGAATAAGTGTTGTCAGAATAGGAGAGTAGATGTAAAAGAATGCTGTCAATCTGCTGGGGCTGGGCTATTTTAAGGAAAAATGTTCAATAGAGAGCACTATGAATGAATATGAAAACAGCCTCTACTGAAACAGTTGAAGATATATTTCTGAAAAAATTTTGGAGGTAACTAAATACATATGGCTTCATCAGTTTTTCATTTGAATGAAATGTCAGGAAGCTGAAAGAAAATTATATTGGGTAACTGGGAAGAGAAACACTGTGCCCCTCCTGCTTACTGTTGCTTTCAAGGCACATTTTTCAGTTCCAGGTTTCTGACAGTCTACTGTTAACAAGCCCCCTTCAAGTATGTCTTACCTCATAAGTTTCCATAAAATTGCCTAACCTTGGTAAACTAAATTTTTTATCAGCTTAATTAACAAATAGTATATCCTGATGGGGAAAAAATCTTCAACAAACCAAACCATAAGACAAAACACTATTTACATTCTAGCTTACATCATACTTTTCAGCAAGTTAAGAATTTACCCACTCTTAGTCTATGTAATTCTGTTGACTGTGATTATCTGGACCTCTGAGTGCCTTCATCTTGGACGTTAAAGACTGTCTACAAAAGCCTATCAAACATAGCTTTTTCTCTTTTCTTTTTTTTTGGGAATCCTGTTTCTTGAGACTACCTTTTTTTTGTTTGTTTTCTAATGTGTAAATACTTATGTATTCATTTTGATGTGACAAATTGAAACAAAGGATAAGGTATGAAGCTTGCTCCCTCTAGAACTACATATATTCATTTCTATATTGAAGAGTTATGCCATTACTATAACCTCTACTGCTTTATTTGGTCTGAATCAATAGGTGGCATTGCACACCTTTTAGGCACAGGTTATTAATACAATACAGGTAACTAATTTAAAGGGTCTCACATCCTTTCCCATGAAAGGGAAAATTCTGTGTACTGGCTTAACTAAAGGCAGATAGCCATGCAGGCTAAGGGCTGGTTGTGTCTGCTGGTTTTACAGTTTGTTGGAATGTTGTTGAAAACCACAGAGTATTTTTTACTTCTATTATTTTAAATGCCTCAAAACAAGCTGAAATTTTTGTTCTGCCCTATGTGCAGAAGAGAGTGAGTCTGCACTTCCCAATGTAGGAGGAAAGGGAAGAACAGAGTCGTGGACTGTACTTTATCACAGTGAGGTAGGGAAGCAATGAGAAAAACTCCTTTTGTCGCTGGGTTTACTGCTCTTCCTCATTTTATCAAGTTTAGAAAAAAATTCTCCTGTCTACTTTCAATTTTCTTTTTTCCACTCTGGTGCCTTTTTTCATTCTTACCTCACATTCACCTTTAAAGCAAATACAAATGAAAGAAAGGAAAGGGAAATGTGAGAAAATGGTAAGTGTCATGTTTTAACTCAGAGGAGGTGACAAAACTATACAATATTCTTCTCGTGTAGGTGTTTTCTGTTATGTAAATGCACTAGTTAACAACAACTTAGGGTTTTTTTTGTCGTTTATTTTGTTTTTATTTTAAAGTTTTCTTTTAGATTAGTCAAAGATTGATATTCTGGGAAGGTGCTTGCAGACTTTGTCTAATATCAGATTAAATAAAAGTATAATGATATTAATATTTTATTTATACAAATTGAATTTCCTTTTTTTTATTATTTTTGAAAGTAATGTAACACAATAAATCAGAACACCAGTTTGTTTCCTCCTATATCAGAATTAAAAAAATATTCCAGTTCATTGGAAGGCAATTATCCCAAGCTTTATATTCTACTAAGAAAAGTATATTAAGAATTCTAAGGCTGATTTTCTTTAACAGCATTTGTGTAATCTCTCTTAACATAAATGGAAATCTTGGCTGTCTGTATCAATGGAAGAACTTATTCCTAAAGCAGGTAATTTGTGTGCACTTTTTGTTTTCTTTCTTGTGTTAAATTTCAAGGCAAATCAGATTGAACCATAATTTAAAAAATTGTTTGATAGAATTCCCTAAAGTAATGCCAGAGGAGTAAAAGTACAGAGTAGAGCCTTCTTTTTAAGTAATTTAAATAGTCACAAAATCATAGAGTGTTAAGGGTTGGAAGGGATCTTAAAGATCATCTAGTCCCATAGGCAGGGTGGACTCCTGCTAGACCAGGTTTCACAAGGCCTTATCCAACATTTTCTTCTCCAGGCTGAACAGCCCAAACTTTCTCAGCCTGTCTTCATAGGGGAGGTACTGCAGTCCTCTTACCAACTTCGTGGCCCTCTGATGGAATTGTTTCAACAGTTCCACATCCTTCTTATGTTGGAGGTACCAGAACTGGTACTGGTTCAGTACTCCAGGTGGGGTCTCACAAGAGCAGAATAGAGGGGAAGAATCATCTTCTTTCACCTGCTGCCCACTGTCCTTTTGATGCAGCCCAGGATTCCTTTGGCTTTCTGGGCTATGAGTGCACACTGCCAGCTCATGTTGAGTTTTTCATCAACCATCACTCCCAAGTCCTTCTCTGCAGGGCTGCTCTCAATCACTTCTCTGTCCAGCCTGTCAGGGCGCCTGGCATTGCCACAACCCAGGTGTAGGACCTTGTACTCTGTTTTGTTGAACTTCAAGGTTTGCATTGACCCACCTCTCAAGTGTATCAAGGTCCCTCTGGATGGCATCCCTTCCCTCCAGTGAGTGACTCCATCACACAACTTGGTGTTGTCAGCAAATTTGCTGAGATGCCCTCAATCCCACTGTCCATGTCACCGACAAAGATGTTGGACAGGATCGGCCCCAGTACCAACACCTGAGGGACACCACTGGTCACTGGGCTCCACATGGACAATGAGCTTTTGACCACAACTCTGTGTGCAGACACATCAAGCCAGGTCTTCATCCACTTAGTGGTCCATCCATCAAATCCACATCTTTCCAATTGAGAGACACTAATATTTAGCTTTGGATGTATGGAATTTTGCTAAAATCGCTGAAGTATGACTTTTGTGCTTTACTTGAAGAAGTGCTGTCGTCATACATATAAAATAAAAAAAATAAAAAAAAAGTCATCAGGCACTGATTTGCACTGGTCCAAGATTCCAAAATTATGTTGTCAAAGATTTAGGAAAATGGAATACTAAAATAATGGGGAAAAAAAGGAGGGGAAAGTCATATCAGGGGTGGGGGATGGCAGACAGTGAGATTAGTGTTCAGGTAGTCTAAGCACACATGATTATAATAAATTTATCAATGATAATAGATTGTTTCATTGAGGTGACTTGTTTTAGAATTTTTACAATACGTTTTTGCTGCTATCCTTAAAATTAACAATGTTTATGGATTCTAATGCTAGCATGCTTCAAGTTTAACTATTCTTTGAATAAATATTATAGGATACAGTAGTCATAGATCATGACAGTGTTTCTAAAAATGCATGGTGGGTCTGAAAGAAAGCATTCCTTTGAAATGACTGACCCCAAAGACATTTTTTAAAGAAGATAGGATGTTATGAGAATTAAAGAGTAGGCAGGAGAGGAAACATGACAGAACTGTGAATGGAAGCAGAAAAGCAAAACAATTTAAAAAAAAAAAGTATCATGGGTATATTCAGTGATTTACTTGAAATCAATGTATCTTTAGGCAGAACACTGTTTTATCTTCCTATCTCACATGTGTGAAGTAGTATTTTGTGCATTTGTAGAAAACTGATGTAGCTCAGAATATCTAAGAAAACTGCCTAAAAGAATCCTAATTAATCACTTTAGGCCAGGTCTCGCATCAGGTTCAAAGCTGAAACCTGGAAAATACTGATATATGCAGCACACCCTATTTTGCTAAGCTATTAAACCAGCTCTCCTAAGCACCTGACATGCGTATAAGTGATAGCATACTTTTTCTGCTTATGAACTAGGTTGTTTTAGCCTCTTGTTCCTTTTCAGTGTTATTTCTCCCCTAGTGAAAATCTCCACCTCCTAAGAAAACTGATACCAAGGGGAGGCAGAGTACATTAGAATGGATCCTGCTAAATATAACCTCAGGTTGTGCACTTCAAACGGGATGGATTTTCCAAGCCATCATTATGGCACACTGTGACTTAGATCAACATAATGAGCAGCAGTGCCTGAGGCTGTGTCTACCCTAATACAACAGTCTTGGCCTAAACTTCTTCCTAGTGCACTCCTTGAATCTGGCAAGTAAAGGAGTATAAACAAGAGGGAATTATATATTAATCCTCTCTCTTTTTTTTTTTTTTTTTTTTTTTTATTTAATACAAACTAAAGTTACTTAGGTGAGGATTCAAGTTAAAGCACTATATACGTGTTTGGGAAAAATGTGTAATTGTTTACCTGTGCAAATGTGGTTTCTGCTGCTGACAAGAGTTCACTTTGGTGTTCAACATGATATGTGATGAAAATTGCTGTCTCATTATATAAACTCAGCTTCACAGATGTATGTATGCCCACATGTGTGTGCACACACACAATCATTTTGAAAATGCTTGAAAAATAATCTAGGATTGGGTGCAGAACTGCAGTTTAATTCCTCAGTCCAGTTCAGAGTTTGCAGTGTTTGGGATAAATGGAGAACAAACAATTCCAGTATAACGTTCCTGGTAAGCTAGTTGAGTGTAATTAAAATCAGAAAACAAATGGAGTTTAAACAATTTATAAAATCTGTATGATAACATAGCTACATTAATTACCAGCAGAGGTAACATGTATGATATGATTATGGAGTCTACAAGAAGCCCATGGTCTGTCTAAATTAATTTTTATTTTTATATTTTTCACAGAACAATGTAAAGCGAGTTGTCTCTTTGCTGAACTGAGGAAGTGAATAAAAAATAAAAAAACCCACTCTCCTGACTTTCTGTAAATGTTAACGTCCTTTCTGTCATACTTATTGCATCCTTTCTGTCATACCTATTGTCATACCTATTATATCTATCTGTTCACTCAGGGAGAAAGTTGCTGGGCTTGTAACCTTTGCTTTTGAAGATTTTAAGGAAAAAACCTTCTAAGTTTTGCAGCAGATGTGTTCTGTTATTGTCTAGTTTGTTCAGATGTTGCCATACCTTGAACAATATACCTCAGTAAACAATTACATCTCCTGCAGTTACCTTGCTCTGAAGATCTGGCTTTCTCAGGTCTTAAAGGCCACCTAAATCACAAACAAGAGGTATTGAAATTCTTAAAGCCATTTTTTTTTGCTTGAATATTTCATTGCTTTTCATATTAATAGAAGTATAAATATATTTTTTTGTGTTCTCCTTTCTTATATCACATAAATGAAATTCCCGTATAATTGTTTAGAAGTAAAATAAAGAAGCCCTTAAAAGAAGGAGAGTTTACTAAATGATAGATTTGTATATATATATTTATTCAATCAGTTATGATTCTCATAATATTAATTCTAGATCTCATTTACCCAAGAGACTTCTGAAGTGTGTCTGTAAACATATGTGTGTGTTTATATGTGTACACATCACATGCCACAAGAAGGGACTGTGTAAGTTATAGTTCAAGTTAGGATTTGTAGGAAATGCTTTCAGAAAGGAATATTTTGTTTTGTTTATCAAAGAAGTAAAACCATGTGTTTTAGCTACTGATGTCCTGTAGGGCCTGAGTTTTATTGACTATATGAACTGTATTGAAAGAAAATATGGATCATGAGAAGAAATGGAAACTTTTGTAAGACTCACACAGAGCTGTAGTAGCATCTGACAAACTGCATTAGTGTGTGTTTCCATGCTGAGTTTACTGTTTTAATCTGTATATGAAGAAATTAAGATAGGCACCTGGTATGGTGCATGGTGAGTATTAAACTTATTAAAGGTATTTACTGTTCATCTGATATTAAACAATGCAATTGTGATATGAATATACCCTCGTGAAATGAGAAGGGTATAATGGGAATGAAAAATGGCCGAAGTTACAAAGAAATATATCAATGAAAATTTATCCAAACTATGACAGTTCTTTGATGAAGGTATGAATAAGGAAAAGCCTAACTTGGTGTTTATCTTGAAAAACCGCATTGCTGAGACTTGATAAGAAAATGTGTTGGCTTCATTTAAGTCTAGTAAAATTGTGAGCAAGGTTTCAGGGACACTTACACATTGGAATTACTGTGTCTTTTTGTTTGTTGTCTTTAGCTGTTCTGCAGAGGATCACATCTGATGCAGCCCTGATGGGATGAACGGTTAAACTGCTGATTTGATTTAGTATGGTTGGGCTGTTTCATTTGGAGCTTTTCTGTACAGATTAACTGGGTATACTATTTCTACTCCTTGAACATGGATCTACTCCTGCAATAGGATCATCCTAGAGGCTTTGGGAAATATTTTTTCTCCTCTTTTACACTGTCTGCGTAATGTGAACTTCATTATTATTTATCTTTATTCCTTTGTGTTTATACTGGATTAAGAAGGGATGCCTTAACAAAACTTTAAGAACCTTTAGCAATAAATATAAGTCCAAACCTTGTACCAAGACATCTGGTGGAACTTCCATTGTCTGTCCCTGAGTTAAAGCTGTTTTTTGCCTTCTGTTCATTAGCAGCTGTGTAAGACCTATATTACTCAGTCTCAGTCCCCGTAATAAAACAGCAACTTCAAAAATGATACCGTATTCTTGAGATTTTTCTCAGAGTTTTGGGAATTTCATGTGTTTTTTGTTTGGAAAATCAAATGAGAATGGGCTGGACGTGGTGTTTTTCTTACATTTTCATTGGAAATATACTAATTTAGTTGTTTTTCTTCTTTGTATGTTGAGTTTTATTATAAATTCTGAATGTCTTTTTAAGTAATGAGTAGGTAAGTTTATTTTGCAACTTCCTTTGGGGGATGGGGAAAAGGAGTATAAGATTGATCAGTCTTCCACATTTCAAATAGTAGCTGCTGTGATCCTCCCTTCTGTGAACATATTTTCTGTTCCATAAGCCTAATTTCACTTTTTTTTTTTCACTTCGGATTTTTTGAGAACAAGTGACACCTTGGTGGGATATATCTTAGTTGTTATCTTCTTAGATGTGTTGCTAAAGGAACAGAACCAAATTTGTTTTGAAATATAAACTTATTCTTTCATAGCTTCATGATAACATCCTAAATGTATTTGTCAAGTGTTTTAAGGTTCTTTTGCAGTTTTCCTTCCTTCCAGTGTAACGCCACATACTTCAGATTGTGCATCATTCTGTTGGTGCAGTAGTCCAAGTCATTGTCTACAATACTTTTCTTTGCTAAACCCCTTGGTAATTAATATATTGGTCAGATTTTAACAGTAATTGCAATTGGCATCTTTATTTGTTTTTATAGTTGCTTGAAATAAGTCACTGTATTCCATGAAATCCTGACACTAAATGTAATTTGCCAATGTACCTGGAATTGCTATTTCCTTTCTAGGGGTCCATTTCCCCGTTTATCAAAATTCTGTAATTTTTATTCCCAACCTCAGCTGATATGCCCACATGTGTTTTAATAGAGCAGTTTTCTGATCAATATTTCTGGTGTTTTGTTCTCTTAAACTGCAATACTGAACACAAGACACCCACAATTGCCATGAAGTTCCAAGGAATGTATTTTCTTCTCTTTTCCTGGTTTGCTGTTGTCTTATTGCCCTGATACAAATCTTGAAAGTACCACATATTTCTGTCAGGTATCAAAAAATCCTTTATTTTATATGGAAGCTCCTAAGTGACCTAGGACAACACTTTTATCAGACAAAAATAATCTTTGTTGTGACAACAATCACATTTGTTATGGGATTCCTGTCTTCAGAGGTTGAAACAGGTGGTGGGGTTTTTTTTTGAGCTTGAACAAGGCTTGGAAAGAATTTGGCTAAGTATTTGAAAATTCCCAGATAATTATTCCAGTTGCTTTTCTACTGTAGATTTATTTGTAACAGCTTGCATTTTTGATTCATTTGGCACTGCGCCATCTCTAGTGATTACACAGTCAACATAGTCTAGTTTAATTTGCAGCTAGTTTATTGAACTTAAAAAATCTTATCTGATATTTCTATACTCTGTCACATTTCCAGCAAGGTAATACCATCTATTAGGCAAGTAATATCATCTCTCAGTACTGAGTCTCTTTATACATTGTACTGCAATCGTGTCTCTTACATTCTTCCTGTGGTTCTTGACATCTTGCTTATTGCACCATAGAATGTGTTTTGTCTCTTTTCTGTCTGTGAGCTACTTTCTCTAAACTGTTGCTGTTGTAATGCTTCCTACTTTTTATGCTGCTTTCCCCGAGAAATCATTTACCGTATATGTTCTGTGTTTTCACAGTAGATCAGACCTCTGAGAGCCATAACACGTTAATAGGTGATGCAGGATCTTATTCCTGTGTTTTGCTACGTCACTAAAGTGTGCAAAATAAAACAAAACTAAAAGGTTGTAAAGAGAAAATAAGCATTGAGAACATAAGTTACATGCATAAAAGAGAAGTTACAAACACCAATAATATCAGTGGTGATTTTCATAGAAATTAATCTTGAGCAGAGATCACATTGATAATAACAAGCCCATGACTCATGTTGCTGAAAACAGGCTTAATTACTTTTAAAAACAGCTTTCAATCCAAATTACCTGTGATATAAACAAGAAAACTATAAGAAAGGGAACATGGAATGAAATAACAATTTAGAATTAATCTTGCAATATAATTTCAAAATATTTTTTTAAAATTTTTAGCATGTAAGTACTTAAAATCAGCCAAAAATAATAAACATGAAAATGTTTCCTTCTGGCATTCTTGTCAATTATGAAATGTTTATTTTGCAATGTCCAGAAATACTTTTTGCAGTACATTGCATTTTTTTTCCAGATTAAAAATATATGAAAAAAAGAGATAATTGATTTTAAAAAAGGGAAAGGAAACCACAACATTTTTCATAGATACACTATAGCATATGTATGTCCAGCCTAGGACAGAAAGGAAATTTGCAGTAAGCAAACTGGAAAATTATCTTCTCTGGAAAAGTGATGCTTACAAATTTCAGGGGTTTGTTGCCATCAACATTTGAGCAATTAAGTTTCCCATGTGTCTTTTATCTGCTTTTGTACCCATAACAAATATTATATTCTTTACTGAGAGGAAATATTTTTTCCCCTCAAAGTATTTTTTTACGTTTTAATTTTTAGCTGACTTTTTTTTTTTGCATCTTAGAAATATGATTTTAATTGACAGTGAAAGAGAAATTAACTGGGAGAGATAGTAGCTGGGTCAGAGAATACGCCTTACACTGTCCCAAGCAATTTAAGTAGCCTCATGATAGTGATATTTGCTTCCAGCATGGGATATTCTTTGCTTCCATCTGTTAAATTTGATTTTATGTGTGGAATGTGGGAGCCGGTGCTTCTAATCTAGTTTGGACTTTTACTCACTGAGTAGCTTCTTTCCTGGTTCAGAACTTTTACTCTTTTTCAAAACATTTATCCAGAACTTTTGTTCCTGGCAAAACAATTTTGTTGAAAACCTTTTCCCTCTGTCGCAATTCATGATTTGCCACAAACAGAAGTTCTCTTCCATCTCAAAATAACAACAAAACCAAAAATGCAAACAGTGTCTTCCAGTGGTTCTCTCCTTGCATTCCTTCAGAAGACTTTCCTCACAGTATCTATTCAGTCTACAGAAGCTCTAAGGGAAGTATTTTTTGCTTTAATGCAACAAACAACTTATTGATAGATCGTGAGACTAATTTACTGATATTGAATACTCTGTGCTGATAAATGCCATGTATTTAGCAAGTAGCTTGAGGAGGGGGAATAGGAGATATATTCTGCATTTTTCCTTGCATGTTCATGATATTTGGTTCCTGATATGTTCAGTGATACCTATTGTGTAATAAGTCTTTCTGTCCATATTTACTGTTGTGTGCAATATTTTACTCAGTAGCTGATCTTTGGTTAACATTTGTAAAATTTAATTTTTGACATGAAAGAAATAAAATTTTATCCTGAGTTAAGCACAACATATTAGCATTGGAGGATCAATTTTGAATGGTCTTTTAATTCCAGTGTATAGTACACAAATTTCAACCTCTTACTATCCTTATATTTCATGTTAATTTGACATTTAATGTTAGCTGTCTTACTACCAGTAATCCATCTGAACCTGCACCCATGAATGCCAATTACTGAAAAGATTGGAGCTCATCCCTGAATGTCCTTCTTTCTAGTGAAAGTGGACATGGGTCATGAAACAGGAAATACCAGAAACATCAAAGTCCTTCAGAAACTCATCTACTTGTATATACTCTCTCAAAATATGTTTGCTTGCAATATGGGCTTTGGGGGGAAAAAAAGCAAGGTTATTTTTTGTAGGAAAAATCCTGAAAAAGAAAAAATGTTTAATAAAAATAACTTTGCACTGTTCAATGTAGTGTCTCCACACCTCTGCCATTTTGCTTGATTGCAAAACCTTTCTCATATTAAATATTGAGCATTGTTTCCAAGTTTCAAGTTGCATTGTGTTGTCATATGCATACATATTGTTTTATTTACATCACAAAATCACAGAATATTCTCGGCTGGAATGGACTGATGAGGATCATTGAGTTCTGTATGGGGATTGAATCCAAGGTCTTGGCTTTGCTAGCACCATGCTCTAAGGCATTAGTTTAGATTTGAGTGTTCAAAAGTCAGCTTTCCCCCTGTAATATTGCAATTACCACTGAGAAAAGTGTGTAGACTTTTTCTAGAAGTGATTTTTGATGTGCTGGGATCTGATTATGTGAAAGAGAAAGAAATACCTTCAGTTACTGAATTAGGTGAGCATGGAGTCTGGTCCCTGCAGCCAGCATCATGATTTTATTATCATTATTATTCCTTCAGTATTATTCCTTCAGCATCATTATTCCTTCAGTAGGAAGTTTATCTAGAAGTATAAAAGGGCAGCAGACTACTTTGCAATCTTACTAGCTAATTAAGGTACCTTTAGAAATGTATATTACTGTGATCAATACAGTCTTGGAGTTAAATGTGTGCTTATTGTTATTTATAATGAATTAACCCACTAGATGCCCAAGAAAAAATATTTCCCCTATTGACATATTATGCACTGGTTTCACATGTTACATTATTATGTAAAAGCTGTGGTTATTTACTCAATTATCTGTCCAAGGAATAAAAAAGTTGGGAAAAGATCACCTTTGGATTGTTCTGTAAGTACCTCTTTAGTCTTTTCCTTTTGTGTTACATTTCTATGAAATGAGACCTAACATTAATTGTCCTCTTTGTGTATTTACCACAGTAGATTCTGACCTTATTAAAGCTAGAAATTTATAACTCTGCTTTTTAGAAACTTTTATAAATGCAAAGTGTATGTGATGCCAGATAAAGACATCTAAGATTCCCTTATAATTAGCTTTCCTACTGTGTCCAGCTTTTAAAGACACAGGTTTTAAAAGGCATTGTTTGGCTCAGACAGAAAAAGAAGGAGGACTTTACAGCAAGACATAAGAAAATAGTGTTTATGTTTGCAAGAATAATAGTTTTCTGGTGGCTTTCCAACTACACTAATCTAAACTTTTAGATACCAGCTTAATTTGAACCAGAACATAGTTGTGCTTCCCTGTGATTGTCTGAGAGAGAGTGAGAGCACACTGGTGATAACTGGTCTCTTCTGAGATATTTTTGGTGCTTTCGTAGAATCGTAGAATGGTTGGGGTTGAAAGGGACTTTAAAGATCTTCTAATTCTACCCCCCTGCCACAGCCAGAGACACTTTCCTCTAGACCAGGTTGCTCAAAGCCCCATCCAACCTGGCCTTGAACACTTCCAGGGATGGGACATCCACAGCTTCTCTGGGAACCCTGATGGTGTTCCAGGGCCTCACCACCCTCCCAGTGAAGAATTTTTTCCTAATATCTAATCTAAACCTGCCCTCTTACAGTTTAAAGCCATCCCCCCACTTGTCCTGTCACTACATGCCATTGTAAAATGTCCCTCTCCAGCTCTCTTTAGCCCCTACAGGCACTGGAAGGTGCTATATAGTCTCCTCAGAATCTTCTCTTCTCCAGGCAGAAAACTCCAACTCTCTGCACTCCAACTGTCTTCATAGGAGAGGTAATTCAGCCCTCTAATCATCTTGTGGTCTCCTCTGGGCTCTCTTCAACACGTCAATGTCTTTCCTGAGATCTTTAAAATAGCTATGACTCATATTTATAGGTAATTTATTCCCAATATTGTACTTTTGCAGCTAGTTCTGAAGAGATAGACGAGTGGTTACTTAAGCTTACTTGTATTTCTGGACAGAGATACCATAATTTTAAAGTATTTAAATATATAGATTTCTCTGATATAAAGAATATCAACATGGAATGACTTAAATTTTGAGCTATCCTAGTTTATACGCTATTATAGAAATTTGCAGTTTTCAACATAGTTTAATAATCTTCATATTAATAACTTAAATTTAAAATAATTATTCTCTTTTTATTAACTGAAGTACATGTAGGAACTTTGTAGTTCATCTGCTACTGTCAAAACAGAACTAATACTGGATATACCTGTGTTTATTTTCTAAAGACTATTAGGATTCTCTGTTTTTCATCTCTTACTGTGCTTTTTAAATGTTATTAGGAATCATAATTTCTTTAACTTGTCTATAATAAAAAGCCCCTTTTTTCCAAGCCAAATATTCCCAGTTCTTCAGACATGTTTATGCCCACCTGTATGTTTGTGATTAGCTTCAAGGAGGTTAGTGAATTTATAAATTAAGAATCAGAAGGTGTGTTTGCAGAAGCAGGATCCCATTATTTCAGGGCATCCTACAGCTATTTGGACAGTCAGACACGTGTGCAGAGGAAATGAAGTGTCTTTGATCCACAGCAGATCTGAGCAAGTGCTCCAATCTGAGTAGTTTCCAGCTGCCTAGTACAGCTAACAATTATAGGTTATGGTAAAATACTGTGTATGACTAGTGGCTAATGACAACTGGTTGTTACAAATGACAGTCACCTTTCCAAGGTGGAAAAATAAGATGATCAATGTTACACATTCCTCAAAATCTGGACTGCTTAGGAAAACCTTATGAATGGTTTTTATGATGACTGATTCGCTTGGAAAAACTGTCAGCAGAATCAGCAGGATACTATAAATATTTTAGTTTTTTCATTTTGGTCTTATTTCCCTTTAGTAAATCATGGTCCTTTTGCCTTCTAAGTAAATGACCTTTGAAGAATTTAAGTTTCTGTGCTTATTATATGACTAAGATTTGACCTGTAGGATCCAATTCTCTAAAGAAAAAATAGCTCATGAACTGTTTAATCCTGAAGACAGTTTCTCTAGAGTGGAAAAAACTGTAAATGGTAATATGACAAAAGCTAGTAATGCTAATGAAAAAGCTCCATTTTGCACAGATCTGCATGAAAAAAAGCATAACTGAGAAAAGATAAAGTTTTGAAAGAAAAAATATAGAGTGATTTTTTTATTCCTCCTGTGCAGGAAAAGCTTGTAAATTACTAGAACAGTATTTTATTTGTTTATCCAATTCTATGTCTGTTTATCTGGAATCATGTTTCTGGTGTGTAAACTTCAGTTGCTTCAGAAGTAAAACCTAATTTTGAGTTTACCAACTTCAAAATATTCATGAATAACAACCTGTGCAGTGACATACAGTGATAACAGGAAGGCCTAATGCACAAAGAGGATGTTTCTTGTTAGCTTTTAGTTTTATTGAAGCTTTATTACATGTTAAGTGTTCAAAGTCATGAGACTTGAATCAGTATCAAAATGCATATTGATACCTAAAGATTCTTAAAATAAAAAAGTTCATGATAATAATTTTTATCTATGAAATTATAAAAATAAACTTCAGTTTTCAAAGTTCCCATGTATGACTGCAGACCAAAACTTTTACAACATTGAAAATGTACCTCTAATGTAGTTCTATATCCATGTACTTTACACTTTAAAAATTCAAATTCATTTGTAGTCTGAAGGATCTCAACATGTACGAAACCAACAGAGTTGATGGGATGAAAGTGTCTCTCAAGATAATGTAAAAAAGAAAGTGGATAAAAACTTGACTTACAGTACTTCTGGGAGACAAGTGTCACTTTTCTGTGTGCTCAGATGGCATCTGTAAAAACACTCTTCTAGGTAACACAGCCTTGTAGACTGGAAGAAGAGAACAAAAGGAGAACTACCTTGTGGAGATTTTTTGTTACAGCTATTAAAAAACCTGAAAAAAAATCAGATAACAAGAGAATAGCTCATTCTTTTATTAAGTGCCAAGTATTTGGGATATTGAGGCAGACTGAGTCATAAAGTATAAGGTTAGAAAAGAATGGAAAAAAAATCCCAGGGAACTGCCTTGATTTCCCGTTATTGTATGTTCCTTGTTGCTCACAAGAGTTCTCGGCTTTATTGGCCCTTGAGCACTAAGCTGCTCCCTGGAGCTGGTCTGATCAGTGATGGGAAAGCCCCACTTATAGATTATCCACATCAGATATGCTGGGGACAGCCAGAGGTCTTTGACCAGGGTCCTGTCTCTCTGGGAGATCTTGTGCAGAGAGGCTTCTTTTAGGTAGGTAGTGAGCTATCTTTTTAATACCTTTTTGGTATAGATACATAAGTGAGTATAGAAAATAAGTTTCTGCTCAAGTCCTGCTGCTTTCCAGGGAGGTCAGTTTGTTATCAGGGTTTCTTTGTTCTGCCAAATACTCCCCATCAAGGAGGTTTTAGCTGAGCTTATCAGGGATATCTCTAGGCTTTGGTTAAGTCTCTGTCAGCATGTTTACCAGCTCACCTTTGCAGACATTTTGTCAGAAGATGGGATTAGATGCTCAGCTAAAGAGATAAAATGAGTCAACTAAGGTTCTAGGTCTGCTTCTGGCAGTGGTTGCTATTCTGTGGTTAACTTCAAGTTTGTGTGTCTGTCCAGATGACAACTAAGTCTAAGAGAAATTCTGCTGTGTGTTAACTGAATTTAAGTTTGCAAGAGTCAATGCTTGGTGTTAAAAAGAAAGGGAAGAAAAAAACCCTCCACAACCAAACACATGAACAGAGTAAGTCAAAAAGAATCCACCAACATGAGTGAACAGCAGTCAGAGGATTAAGTAATTGTACAGGTCAGAGAAAGACCTAGACCTGTATGCATTCCAGAAGTACTACTGTATCCTACAATTTTACTCAGATCCTGCAAAATACAACCCCTGCACTAAGATTAAACAATGTTAAGGTTGAATTTTTATTTAGGGATGAATTTCTAGGAAGCTAAGTTAAGCTAACTAAGGTTAGTTCTTGATTCAGAAAAGCTACTGGAAATTGCTAACCCTGCTAAGGATTACTAGGCTAGATTTAATAAAAGAGTCCAAACTATAAAACCAGGATTATTTTATAGCTAAATTTAGAAGGAGAATTTGAGACAGATTTTAAGACTTGATGGTAGTTTTAGCCTCCAAAGAAAATTTAGAAGAAAAATAGGTCATCAATCTAAAGCTAACTTCTGGATCAGTGTTCACATCCTCATCTAGGGAAGGATTTAGTATGGCAAAAGAAACAGAATGAATGTTTAGGAATGGCAGGATTGTTTTGTTTTGGGATTAAAAGGTGTAAGGAGTTGACGTAGCTTTGCCCATTTCTGTGTCTCACTCTTTTCTAACTGAACTCTTGAGGAAGAGCTTAGCTTGGAGTTACCACTAATTCCTGTAGGAGATGCTGCAGAATTTGGTGGTATTGAATCCCGAGTCTGACAGCAAACTTCCATTTTCCATGGCTAAATCACTTTTCTAAGTTAACTTCTTTCTTGAATGTGAAAAGTTTTCTCAGGTAGGTAATGTTAAGCTTTTTTTTTATTTTTTATTTAAGTTGAGATAAGGCAATGAATTAACAGTATTTTTACTTTCTACAGTATGAATAGGGTAAGGTTTCTAGCCTCACAAAAATTTAAAAGAAAAGCTGTACTACAAATTTCCCTGCCAGTAACTTAACTGACATGTTCTGAACTACAATTTTGTGATGATTTTTCTTATTATAAAAAGAAATGAATCTCTCTGGATGTCAATGTCTTTCAAAATCAACTTTTTAACAGGCTTAAAATATGCAAGAAGTATTTCTTTAAAGACTTCCTTTGCATAATTCATATTCATTATTCTACAGCAAATGTTTCTTTCAAGAAAAAAAAGACTTACAGAGAGTATGTTTAGAAATTATGACTAAGTTTAACAAATTTAAATATAGATGTGACCAAATGTGCTCTCAAACTTCAGGAGCTTCTGAATGTGGAATGGATTAAATTGCTGGCACGTTTTCATATCCATTGAACTACTGTGTAACTGTCTAAATCTTGACTTTCTTTTTTCTCAAAAAGAAAAACAAAAAAAAGCTCTTGTAGTGAAAGATTGGTTTGCAACTTCAAGTGGAGCCTGAAAATGAAATTTCTTGCTCTGTGTAGAAAAGCCCATATTTTGTCTGAATTGTTTTTCTTTCCCTTTTTAGTAGTTTTGTTCTTCAAATTTCTTTTCCTCCATCCTTGCCAGTATTTCTATATCACACTAGAAATGCACTCTTTTTCGTACATTTCCACATTTCTAATTACTTACCCCTCCCTCCACAGTTCTATAGAGAAGCTTTTTAATTTTATACTGTTTTCTTAAAGCCTTATACTTTTTTAAGGTCTTAAAATTAAGTCCTGCACAGATTGAGAGTCTAAAGTGGAATAGCAACTAGCAAACTCCTGGCTTGACCTCTAAGAAATGTGTGGTTTGTTTTTCTTTATTTGCTAAAGCTCCCACTTCTGAAAATACAAAACAGTTAATGAATTTGAGTGGATTTTGCTAAAACATGTTGGTCAAAACAATAATAATAAAAACATTCCTGAAATGTTACAAAAAACTACTTTTGTATTCTAAGATCGTTCATTCCTCTCTCCTCTTGACAACTAGACTATTTGAATATGTTTCTTTCATAACTTTACTGATTTCTCCTTTTGGTAAATCATTTTAACCTGAATCGGTGTACTATGAAATTGCACTATAATGTTATATTAGAAACACAAAAATTTCCCTCTACTTTTGAAAGCAAGAAGAGGATGAAAGAAGCTGAGAAGGGTCAAATTCAAGGTGGATTTTTCTGTCTAACATAGAATATCCCCACTGTCAGAGTTTGCTGTACCTCAAATTTTTATAAAGATAAAAATAAAAAAATTTCAATTCAACTCTGTCCAAGTGTCAGTGAATATAATTTTTTTTCTGAGTACATCTTAGCATGTTTTTAGTTTTGATTTATAGCCAGAGTGGTGAGGTAGACCAGGAAAATCACTAATTCAATAATAGGTAGTGATGGATCTGAGACACACAAAGGGGAGGTAAGCAATTTATAATTAATATTTATGTGGGAAGATTTTTGTAGCGTTATTTAGGACAGATGGTCGATGCACCTATTGGCAATATATGACAATATAAAAAATTGGTAGATAAACATTTAAAAAGTCAAAATTATCTCATATTTTTAATTTCTTGTAACTCTGTACAACACATCACTTTAGTAACAGGTTAATATAGAAACTAAGTTTTTTCTAATGACTGCTCATGTCAAAATTTAATGTTTAATTTAAGAGGAAGTTTGATGATAATAAAAATTAATAACATGTTATTAATTGAACCCCACATGATTCATCTGATGAATGTTCCTAAATAGATGCAGTCATACATGAGTTTACTCTATTTTTCTAGTGTAAATTTAAGTTTGTGTTATCTGAGAGGTAGAATCTGAAAATGTCTTGAAATCATGGGCTGTTGCAAAAAGAGAACTTTCTTTTCTATTTAGAGTTTGTCCTCATCAAATATCTTTTCCACAGAGTCAGATGCCTCTGTGTTTCATAGTCCATTTATGTGCATTTTGGCCTTGTCTAGTATAAAACAATTTGATATAGGCTGGAGAAAATTAGAATTTTATTGTATATCAGAAAGTGAAGAGATTTTATAATGTTATCCTTATATGCATATATGTATGTATGTAAAAATATAAAAGTATAGGCATGTGTTAGTTGGAATATATGCAGTTTAACATTCATATTAAGTAGGTGTTTAGCAATGACTCATAGCAGTCAGATTTTAATGATTGTTAATTCTTTTTCTTTTTCTTATGACAGGATAGATATTTTTAAAGGTCTTTGAGGATTACAAAATAAGAAATAGAATGCCTACAAAAATGAGAAGTTAAATAATACCTGCCTGTCACAAAAGAGAAGCATTTTAATTTTTTATTTTGTATTGACTCATTAGTATTGTCTCTTGTTTTGTAGTGGGGTTTTTTTCATTGAAAATTCATCCAAGTTTAGAGTGTCAGACTGGTTTTCCTCTAAGATGCAACTTGGGTGTTGGTTTTGTTACTTTTGGGGTTTTTTAAATAAAAAAACTATGGTAAACTTTAAAGCTTGCCTGGTAAGTTGTGTACTGCCTTGAAGTAATGATTAGAGAGACATAAATGAATGCAGTGGTTGGCTGTGAAATCACAACTTAGTTAAAAATTCAACTGATACAGAAACAAGACAATTATCCGTTTTACTTACCCAGTTTCACAACGGTTTTGAATGTGACTACTGTGTGCCAAAACAGACCACCTGACCAGTGCCAATGTCTACAGAACAGTTTTCAAACTTGCTCTTAAAGTCAGAAAAACACTTTGAGAAGCCAAACTGGTTAAATGGTTCCCTAATCCACAGGTATTTCCCCTGATCCAACTTCAGATGGCGTTTCAGCTGCAGTCTTTGCCTGGTCCCATTTGCCCTGAAGCACAGTGAGTTCCCTGTTGTTTCCCTCATCACAGGTAACCCATCTCCTTTCACACTTGGAAAGCCCCATCCTTACCTTGTGTATAATATTCCAGTTTCATAAAACTGTTTTCCCCATTTTTTTCCTCAAGATCAGGTACCATCCCAAGTTCAGGTCATAATACTAAGATGATATCTGAAGGTAAGACGTAGTTGGCTGCTGAGATGTGCTTGTAGGTTTGGAGTGTTTTTCCCCTTTTGATTGTATCTTGTTCATTTCAAGATGGAGGGTTTTTTAAGAAATTTTAACAAAATTGCAAACAGTAGGATTGTAGAAAAAGATTTTTTTATTTTTTACTTCCTACTATAAATCAAAAAAAACAAATGTTGAGGTATTAGTAATGTCAATTTTGAGGTCAGGCAGTAAAAAAAAAAATAAATCAGTGCAGAACACTTGCCTCTTGCTCTACTAGTACCAGCAAATCTCTGTACTTGGATTTATGAATTTGAATAAACCATGAATTTGCATATAGACTTTTTTTTTATGCTGGAAGAAAAAGCACATTAAGTAATTTTTACAGCCTCTGACAGAAAAATGAAGACCTCAGAGCTTTCAGAGGTATCATGTGGACATATGGAACAAGTGAGTAGCTCATAATGCAAATGAAATTAGCAGTGGTTTTGTAAGGTTCAGCTAGAGGCAATGTATATCATCTGCATTTATTAAAGCCCAGGCATCTGTAGCTATGTGAAAATAAAGTCGCTTTCTGGATGAAATATATTTTGGAAAGGCACACCCCTCCAAAAGAGGAACATTAGAAAAGTGTATTAGTTGCCCTGTCTTTTCTACTCTTCCAGATAAGAGATGTTATTTGTCTAGGTTAATTTTAATGTTGCCTTTCAGCTTTTATCTGGTGCTTGCTCTCACTCTCATCTGGTATCCTGGGGGTTGGAGACTTACTATCACTGTTCTTCATTTTCCTGACAGAAGTCCTTGTATTTAAGAAGGTTAGATCTCTAGTGTAATACATTTTTGTTGCTGTTGACCTCAGTGACAAATTTTGAGCAATCAGTACTTTGTGTGAAATTGTTGCTAACAGCATCATATCTGTACATTATTTTTGCAGATTCCTATCTCTTTGCAATTATAGGTAGGAGAGGAAGTGTGTAAGATTATTGTGGAAATCCCTGACATAAGAACTAGCAGTTTCTTCTTTGTTCTCCTATTGGTGATTTGGTACTTCATATGTTTCATAATACAGATCTTCACGTACTAGGCTCATTTAGTGCCAGAAGAATTTCTGCTTCATGGTTGGTCCCAGTAAATGTAATTATCTAACAACATTCTTATCAAGAAAGAGCACTTCTGTCACTGGGAGGTGAAGTGGCATACTTTATTAGAAAGTTGATCTTGACCTGCATAGCCAGGAAGAGTTTGTCTTGTAGTCTTAAGCTCAGTGACTCATTGTATGTTAAGTGACCCCTTTGGAATCTACAAAGTCAGTGAATTCATGGACAGCATGTTGTGCAAATCAAGTTGCACTGGTTTCAGTCGCTAAAATTAAATTATGTCCAATTACCAACCAGACAAACTCAGTTTGTGGCCTTATACCAGTTCTCCTAATTTTTTTAATTGTCCCTATCTTTGCAAAATTATTTTAATCAGATGTAAGGCATATGCCATTTGACTTAGGATCTGCACTGCTATTTCAAATATAGGCTATTTCTGAAGCTTAAAGTATATATGTGTGTGTGTGTGTGTGAAGTATTATGAATACTAAACAAAACCTTCCAGACCTTTAATGTGTGATTCAGAGGTCATTATTGCAATAAAACACCCCCGACTTACAAAGTAATATGGATAGCATATAGATGAAAATTTCTTGCAAAATTGAGAGAAGCACTTTGTAGCCAAGGTCTTGCTCACTTTGGGTTTGTGAAGCTGCACATTACAAGAGTATGTGGAATGAGACACAGGGATATAACTCTTCTGATCTGTTTTTGCAGTCCAAAGCCATCAGTACAGAGTAAAAATGTAAAGTTCATCCCAGTGACACTCAAATATGAGAGAGGTGGGGACATACCAGAGAGTGCCCAGCAAAGGACTCCTAGGGACTGGAGCACCTCTCATATAAAGACTGAGAGAGCTGGGACTGGTTAACCCAGAGCAGAAGATGCTCGTGGAAGCTCACCAGCATGTACAAACACCTGAAGGGTGCAAAGAGGACAGAGCCAGGCTCTTTCTAGTGGTTTCCAGTGGCAGTGAAAGAGGGAATGGGCACAAACTTGAGATGCTGCAGGAGGTTCTTTCCAGACATCAGAAAAGATTTTTTCACTGTGAAAACTCTGGCATAGCTTGCCCAGAGAGGCTATGAAAGCTCCTTCCTTGGAGATATTCAAATGCCATCAAATGGTCCTGTATAAGCATGTTCCAGGGTGATGCCATTTGAGCAGGGGAGTTGGACCAGATGACCTCCAAAGGTCCTTTCCAAACTCAACCCTTCTGTGATCCTGTGTGAATGTCCTAAAATGAGCAGCCTGGGTCCTGTCCTCAGGGCAAAAGTCAGACTTATTTCCTTCTTTGGATTACTTAGGGTCATCTTCTGCCATATCACATTACACTGTGTTGAATATGATGTCATTTAAGATCATGCCAGTAACCCCAAGTGAAAGCAGGAAATTAAAGGATTTTTTCATTCTCCCTACAGCAGTATTTTAAATTGCAAATTTCTGGCTTATTTTTGTGCTACTTTAATTTGCTGAGAGAAGCTGTGAGATCAGCTTGTCTTGGAGTGCTAGTTATACTGTCAATCTAGTTTTAGTGTATTAAGTTTATTGATAATTGATCTGAATGGGATGGAGGAAAATAGGGAAACATCTCTCAGTGACAGTTCAATGGTATAAGTGACATAGTGTGGAACTTAAAAAATAGGAGGCATACTTTACCATAAAGCAAGGAACTTTATATTACCCTTCATTTATTTTATTTTTATATATAGATATTGCATATCTTGAAAAAGTAAGTGACCTTCTCAATTTGATTCTTCCATGCATGTGTAATATAGTCCCAGAATCATCTACCCTGACATCTGATACTCTTAGCCATGGAACTTCACCAGAATACCCACACATGGCTCAGAAAACATTTAGCCTGAAGTAATTACCAGTCTGAAGAGCAGATTAAGATGCCTCATGCTACTTATGTTTTCATTATTTGCTAAATACTTGAAGAGCAGCATTTAAGAAAGAGGAGTGAGGAGAAACTGGAGGGGTGTGTGGAAATGTAGCAGTAGTTACCATTCCAGACAAGAACGTAATGCTGATGCAGTTTCACAAGTAGTTTAATAGATAGGATAGTTAAAGCAGAAAGCAAATCAGATGCTTGCAGAACCTGCCTTTAGAAGAATAAGAATGAAATATAACATATATAGAAAGATTCGGAAAGCCAGACTAAAGATCTGAAAGATGTGGAAAAACCCTGATACCTTTGGTAGGTTAAGGTTGGGAAGGGTGGAATATTCAACATGTTCTGCTCTTGGAAAATCCTCAGCTGCTCTGCACATTGTTCTAGTTACCCTCTATAGCGACTTTCTGTTTATAAGCATGTTTCAGATTGAAACCTTGTGCAGTTTAGCAGCAAACAAACAAGTGTTCTATTGCTGCAGCTGAAACTCTGGTGCTCTTAAAACTGATGGTATTAGTTTAGGTGAAGGAAAAGAAGAAATAAAATTAGTCTTTCATACTTATTCTTTTACATGTTTGCAGAGCCTTTAGTCTGTGGGCACTCCTGAGATCTTAAGAAAGAAATATTTGTATGTAAAACTTGGGGATTAAATATGGATTACTTGAACGCATTTAGAAAATGCAATGAGTGCATGTTTTATTTTCAATTCCTAATTTCTCATAGGAATCAATGATTTTATACTTCACTTTTTTTCTGTAAGATCGTAGAGATTACTTTTATGTCTTTACCTTTTAAAAAATTGTATAAATTACCTTAGATATAGAATATAATTCAGTTTTACCTCTACATGGAAGTGCCTTATTTCTTCAGTTTTCAAATTGTTCTCTGTTTCTTTCTTATAACTGGTGATTATGCTGATATTGGGATCAGGTATCACCTTTTGTCTATATTTGCAAAGTGTTTCAATCCACTAAAGGTCTTCCCATATGAAAAGAAATCTTAAATTTATATTGATCCTTGGCATATTTATGTCTCAAATCAGCTTACTTGCCTAGGTTGTCTGATATGAAGTTACTTAAGCAGAAGATGCACACAGAATATAGAAAAAATGTATTGTATGAATTTTTTCTATGTTTATTAAAATATTCTTATTTTTGACATCCAGAAAAACAAGAAGCAGTGCTGTGTAAGAAACTTTTATAGATTGTCCCCTAATGTAATAATAATCTTTTTACATTTCTTCTTGCCCTGGTTTCATTGACAATTGTTTCTCAGAGCCTTCTTTTCTCCCCTTGATAGCTCACTTTCTCTTTTTTTAAAACTGTTGGATGGAGGAAAGGGGTGAGAAGGAGAAGAATACACATTATTCTTCTTTGAAAGCATTTCAGCTCAATGATTTTCATCCGCACATTTCTAGATACATTTTGAAGTGATGCTTGAAAATTTTTTGTGCGTTACTAGATATGGTACAGGCCAAGCAGTGGAATAGTTATGGATGAATATTCCCTAGAAAGCCTTTTATGGTACAATATCAATATTTAAATAGAGATATACTGTGATAAAATGTATTATACATAAATTACACGATGAGATTTTACATGCTTTGATGAATTTTTTTTTTTTTTTTAAGAAAAAATGAACCTGTGTTGTGTGACATGAGAGGAAAGGAAGGTTAGAGGACAAGTTCTCCCTGCTGTTCCTGAGTTTCCTCAGGCTGAATATTAACAACGTGACTAGCAGTGCTAAAAGTAGCAAAAGAAAGTACCAAAAGAGTGACATTTGCATGTGAATTTCAGGAGAGACTTGTGTAGATTTTTCTGTTGTTCCCAAAAGGTGGTATATCCTGCTAAACTGTGCAAACATTTAATAACAGCACAAGTAGGACCATATTTTATGCAGTGAAACTCACTGGTTTGCATACTTCTTAATTTCTTATGATTAATGGCATAATAAAATTCTTCACCAGAGACAACATTTTGTTTTAAGTTCTTTTAAGTTATTACTCATTGACAGAGTAATTGGAAGTGATAAAACTGTCACTAACCCAAAAGGAAAAGACAGTTTTCCAGTAGTTGTCTTTGGGACTTGATTATTAATAGGAAACAATTAGGATAAATTTTGCTGTGATATAACTCAAAGCTTTTTCAGATTGCTTTAATTTTTAACACTTGTGTCATTTACCAGTTAAGTATTTCCAAATAACTTACCATTTGGTTCCTACTGCAGCATTCAGGCAGTCTATTCCCATTGAAACGAGCTAGATAACCATGAGCTTTTGAAAAGAGGACAAAAGAAAGCTTAAATGGAGCCATGGATGCTCTTTCACCTATGAAAGAAACTTTCAAGTCTTTTGGGTTTTTTGTTTTGTTTTTTTTTTCTGGTGGTTTGTTTGTTTGTTTGTTTGTTTGTTGTTTGGTTGGGGTTTTTTTTGTTCTGTTTGTTTGTTTTTGTAATTTTTCTGTTTTATTTCAATCTCATTTGAAAGTATAAACAAATTAAAACTGAACTTTTTAAATTTCATTGCTGTCTTTATCACAGTATGTGGATATTTAAAGTACAGAAAATTCATTGCTATTTAACAACTTTAAAGAAACCATTCATCTTGCTTAGAGATGTTTTAAAAAAAAAAAATATATAATTCAGTTTCAGGTATTCCTTTCTCCGATTTGTAATATCCAGGCTTCTGTTAGGCTTGTATTTAAAAGGCGAAATTTTGTCCATTTTTAAGTAATCTTCAAGGGTAACCATCCATAATATTTGTATCTCAGAATTTAATATGACTTTCATATTGTGGATTCCTTAAAAGAAATGTAATAGCATTTTTTAAAGAAAATACTGCTTTTTAAAAACAGGAAATTGAGCACAGATGATTCAAGGCAGAGATAAATTATTGTGCAAAAGATTAATGGATTTGAAAGCTGATTGCTGAGGTCTTTACTTAGAAATAAAATATTCAGTGTATTTGATAAAAATTTCTCATTAGATTACCCTGGTTCAGGTGTAGCATTCCACCAAACAGATCCATAAAGAATACAACTTCTTCAAAGTCGGAAAAGTACCTGACTGAAAATCACTTCTATTGCTTCTGCTGGCAGCACATGTAATACATAATTTTTACTGATTTCTGTTCAAAGTTACTATTAATTGAATATATTCACGTTCATTTTCATATTTTAGAAATGTATTTTTTCAACTCCCCCTAACTTTGCAAAGAGATTTATGTTTTGTTAAATATCTCAACAAGTTCTTCAGAAAACTTTTAATAACACACAATTAATGAAAAACTTCAACATGACTCTCTAGTACATTCAGAGAATGATGGAACATTTAATCTTAAATGGGTAAAAAAGATATGGACTGGAATGATAGACAGAGCTTTGATCCTTTAATATTGTTCAGATATGCACATTAGAAGAAATCCTGGAAATCTTTTCTGTGCTCTAATTTTATTGTATTTATATGCCCACAGCTAACTCTATGCTTTTACTGTGTCCTTTCCCCACCATTTTAGTCAGAAGGATCTGAGATTTAAAATTAAAATAAAAAAAAAATTGGTAATTCAATTTGAGGCAGTTGACTGACAAAACTAATTAACTACTCAAAGACAATCTTCAAGGATAAAGGCTCTAAAACTTGAGACAAAGGAAACAATACCAAGTTCCTCAGAATCCTAACCCTCTCACAAGAGCACTAGTATTTGTCAGACATAAAGTCTGAATGACGTTTTCTATTTAAAATTGTACTTCTAATAGAATTTAATTGTAAAAGCAACATGTGTAAATAGCCTTTTATAAAAAACAACATTTAGAACACATAAAGCTTTAATGAATTGCCTGTCTCCTAAGATCTAATTAACAGCTTGACAAAATGCACTCTCTCTAAATCCATTAAGAAAAGAGAAGTCCATTTTGCTTGCTCAGATCCCATCAATGACTGATGAAATTAATATTTTACTATTTTTGAAAATATCATCTTCAGGTTTCAATAGTACCTCCTTTAAAATATCTTTATTTCTATGGGGAGAAAGAGACATAATTTATGTAATATCTGTAAAATCATTTGTTACAAAAAACAGAGGTTTTTAGAGCTGCAAGTGAGACAAAGGCCATAGCAGAGAACAGAATCAGATTGACTGTTTGCAGTTTCTATTAAATAACATCCTTTTATACTACATATATATAAAAAACCAAGTGTGAATGAAATAACTCCATCCAATCATTCATTATGTGCCAGAAGCTGGGAAACAATATTAACTGAATTTTCTTAGAAAGGTGACAAAATTAAATAATGGGTATATTATAGGGATGTATATTTACTTACCTATAATAAATAACAAAATTCATGATGTCCAAGGTAGGTGGCTAGTACTTTGCAATAGTTTTAGTGTGGAGTATTCACTCTCTGTTTTTAACAAGATTAAACAGCATCAGCTAAATAACATAAAAGCTTGATGTCCTACCAGTCCTAATTATTTCTATGGCCTAATAAAAACAAGTTTATTAGGGATGAAATCAGTTAATAGTTACATTTACAACTACTGTGAACTTTTTCCATAAATGAAAATTACTACTGCTGCTTTAGCTCACCCATTTATTTTATGTTATGATGCCTTCTGAGGAGGGACTTCTTGTATTTGTTCAGTCTTTTTATTTGTATGTGTAACTAACAATTATTTCAAGGAATCTTTGCAGTTATTTGAGAAATCTAATCTGTTCAGAAAATTATCCTTCCGGCTGAAGATGGCTATTTTAAAGTAAAGAGTAGAATCTTATTTTATTATTGAAGTAAAGATACTTGAGCCTTTCTTGAGATGCAACCAGTAAATCAAAGATCATTCTTCTAGACTGATAACTTAGCCCATTCCATTTTCAAATGATCATTTGTACTGTCATTTCTAACAATTTAAAGCTTTTTTTCCCCTGTAATTGCACTGACCTAGGCCATTATTTTGACAGCTTTCTGTTTTTTTGTGCTGTGGTTGTTATGTTAGTGCCCACAAGTAGAGAAAAGAATCTCATTTTTCTAGGAATTTCTGAGATATATCAGGTTATTTACCACTTGAAATATGCTTTTTTTCATTATATTTCCAAATTCTTTTCATTTACTTTTCTTGCATTCTATAGAATCGTAGAATAGTTTGGGTTGGAAGGAATCTTTTAAAGATCATCGAGTTCCAGCCCTCCTGCTGTGGGCATTTGCCTGGCTTTATAGAACAGTTACTCACCTAACAGTCAAAATTAAATAAAGGATAATTAGACTGATACTGAAGAACAGTGGTAGACAATATTGTGAGAATATTTGCAGGGCCACTGCCACAGCCTTGAGAATTCAGGTGGAAAAACATCATCTTATGGGGAAGAGTCAACACAAGTGTCTGAAAACTTTGACTCTCACAACATAAAAACCAGACTTTTAGAGCTCTCTTGGCTCTTTTTCTTTCCACTTCAGGGCTATACTTTTGGTTAACAGTGTCTGCTACCCCAGTCATCTAGTTTGGATGGATTTTCATGTTCAAGGCTGTCAATTAGCAAGTTGAAAAAGAGGACAGCTATGATCAGGAAATAGAGTATTCAGTGACAGCACAAATCAGAATTAAAGAGAAAAGAATCTGCCAGAAATTGTAGAGCCCTCGCTGGAGTCAGTGGAAATGTCTGCATAACTGGAAATATGCTTTCCTTTCAAAGAAAGAGAGTATATTTTTTATATGTATATTACTCCATTTTACCCATACTCTTCGTTTTGTTAATAAAATGAAAAGGAAGTAGAATGGGTTTACTAGGCTCTTGTAAATCTCAGGAACAGGGGAACATAAACACAAATTTATACTACTACTTTTATCAATGAATGCAAGAGGTAAAATAAAAAAGAGATGGTTGTCTCCCATTTTCATAAGATATTAATGAAAGATTTAATTAGTAACAGCAGCATTGTTGTACAATAAATCAATTAATCTCTCCTGCCCTTTCCCTTATGAACCTTTTAAAAACCCACAATTAATTAATTGAAATCTTTTGTCACTTATTGCCCTACAACCCTGAATTACTCTGTGATGCAATGGAGTAAAAAGTCATATTTTTGATGCACATGAGATGACCCTTCTAGCTTGAATTAATTTACAGTGGCTTTGCAGAATAATTTATAGCAGACTCTTTGCTGCTTAGCTTGAAAGTCGAAGGGACTGACTTGCTTGTTGATGAGGAAGTTATATCTACTTAGATATTAGATATATAAATACATTTAATTTATAAGTTATGTAGTCATATATTCATACAATGCAAAATATAATGTAACATACAATATAAAATACACTTTTCCCCCTCTTGTTTTTTCTTTTAGCACATGTCCTTTGTACCTCAGTCTTGCAAATCAGATCACAGAGGGAGGAACATCTGTGCTGGAAGCGCTTGTGTGAAGGGGACAATGCTGACTCCAGGCAATTCCTTAATTTTGAAACGTGGGAAGAGCTTAGCCATACTTTACCTAGTATTTGTCACATATCAAAACACTCATAAGTGTTTGAAGTGGAAGAAAAGTGGAAGACTTATCTTAATGCTGCATATTCAGAAGATAATCTGCTTAAAGAGTGAAGCAGGGAGTAAGGGGATGAATATTTGACTCTGGCCTACTACAGGGTCCTAGATGTCCTTGAGCTCAGCCTTTGCTTGTTCACTCAATTACTACATCTAAAAAAATAGGTCAATAAATCATCAAAGTTAATTAGAATGTGTTGGATATCTGCAGAGAGAATGTGGTGTTATTAATAGATATCTTTTTATATCTTACCTTTATTCTTATTCATGGGTTAACACGCTAAACATGTAATTTCATACAATACTTAAGGTGTTTTCCACAACTACCATAGCCCTGTCTGAAATCCTGACATGAGAGAACTGCAGCCAGATGCTCCCCAAAGGTCAGCAGATGTTTAAATTACTTTTCTGCCATTATTGTGACAGTGATTATACTCTCTCTACTTCTTGATGCTTTTGCGGGTAGGATTAAAATATATTCAAATATAAAATAAAAATTCAGGAATGAGTAATACATATTTATAAGAAATTCATATTGTTGGCATAGTTTGTTTTACTGACTGTTTATAAAAGCACAGGTGTGTGATAAAAGCTTTCGGGTTGAAATAAATATGCTCCTTAGCTTTGATTGGGCTGTTTTTTTCTTTTTCTTCTGCCTTTTATGAAGCATGTTCCATATTTAACAAATTATCTACTAAAAAATAATCAAGATGCTCTAAAGTATTCAAGTTGCCAAAAGGAATCCAAAGACTTTCTGCTTCTCTTGGTTTTGGTTGTCGTCTTAAAAGCATAGAACAAATTTTTGCTTCACTGTAGTAAATGTACTTTGATTAATATTGTATGTTGCATTTTTATGTGGAGATTCCAGATTGTCTTCTGAAATCTGCAGTGAGGAGATGCTGTTTGGAAGGTCTTGGAGAAAAAGAAAAACCTGATGTTTTGCTAGCAGAGAACTAAACCAGCAGGTGCCACATTGACGCAAGCAAGCACCTGAAGTCGCCTGTGCCAGTTCCGAAGGGTGTCCTCCTCCTCCAGCATCCTCCTCCTTTCTCGTGGGGAATGCTGTAACAGAGAGCAGAGGAAAATGTCTTTGACAAAGCTAGTTTGGTCAATATTGCAAAGGCCCTTCCTTCTGCTGCTTGCCTAATCTGCAGTTGTATCTCTGCCACAAGGATTTGTGCTTTCCTATGTCCAGAATACCTCTTCTGAACTAATGAATACTTGGAAGGGAGTTTCTCTAGAAAGGCTGTCTAGAAAGATAGGGACTAGATAAATGAATGTTAGTGTTCATGGAGTAACTGGATGAAAGAACTTCAGTGGTCCTGTTGAGCTGGAGTTGCTGGCAGATGTAGACAGTTTGTTAGCTTTCATGTGGAAGACAAGTTTTAAACTGAGTTCATCAAGCTGTAAGAAACTCATTTCCTCCTGGTTGTCAGTGAATCAGAATGGTGCAGAGCATCTGTGACTGTTCCTAAGCTAGAATTTACTTGAAAGATCATGTGCTAAAGAATGATTTTTGTCAATCACAATGCACAGTTTTTTTCTGTAGTATATGACAGAAATGTAAACATTTGGATGATAGTTCATCTTCTGCTTGGCAGGTAGTTTTGTCCCTTAAAAACAAGATATAAGAATATAGAGGACTTCTTCAGCTTCACATACTTGTTATGGCACTTCATACTTATGCTAACATGGGAATTTCTCAATGAGAAGAATAAGGCTATAAAAATGAAAGTAAAAAATTCTAAAATAAAATGTCTTTCAGATTAATTGACTGACTTAAAAGCAGCCTGGTAATAAAAATGCAATATGACTGTTCAATTATTGAGAAATTATAGATATCTAAGTAAGGACAAATAGAGATTCGATTCAGAAAGGTGACAGAAGTGTTTGCTTGATTTTGGTTTTTCCCCACAAGAAGGCAATGTTAGAATACCAGATATGGAATTGCAGGCTACCACCTTTAAGACAATGATTTTAAAGCAACAAATTAAAGTTTCATAATGTTCTTTTCTAGAAAGCTTGCAGCATCCTGCCAGGCATTAGCCTTGTCTTAGTAAAAGGAAATTCAAAGGATTATTATGGGGATAACCAAGTCAGAGCAATCTGGAATACCCTTGAGAGCTGAGAATAAATATGAGGCAGCTGAACCATTAAGAAATAGGTATTAGCCAATGTAGAAGGGGGTGTTTATTTTATTGTTTTACAACAAGCTTGTAAGCCTGCTGTTTTCTACTCTTTGTGGGTTTTTCTTTTAATTATCTGTTTGTTACAATCACTAAAGATACTGAAATAAAAATGTTGCTTAAGCAGATGTTGCAATACAAAATGGGTCCAGTTCATTAAATGTATTTGTTTCATTTAAATGATTTGCTAAAGTTTTCAAAAAGAAGTTCTTATAGAAAAAGCCACGACTAGTACACACATCTGAATTAACTCCTCCAAAAAGCAAATATATTTAATTTATTAAAATCTGAAGCTAAGATACTACAGTTGATAAGTGGTGAACTCCGTATTTTTTTTGTATTAAATAACAATTGACATTATATATATATACATACACATACACACACACATATATATATATGAAATTATTGGGGAAAGAGGGAAAAGGAAGTTCTAAATGGCAGAGGTTTGCTCTCTTGTCTGATTTATTAGCAATATCTTCAAGATAAATGTACCTTTTTAAATTTGCTGTGACACAACTACCAGTACCTCTGTGGAACCTTGTTTTCTTTATTTTACATGTCAGAAACTAATCACCTATTTTTCCACTGGATTCTTAACATTTCTATTTTTGTTAGGTTTGTTTTAATGCTTTGAAATATTTTTGAGGCAATCTTCAGTCAGATTTGATCGTCTGTGCTATGATATGGCAACACTGAAAAATGCTATGAAATGGTATCCTGTGGACTTAACAGAGCGCCACAGACAAAATCTATAGTTTTCACTGTATTTCTTTTATAGCATAAGTCTCAAATAACTCCTGCTGGGAATAGTCAGCATGAATTTACCAAGTGCAAATAGTGCTTGACCAACCTGATCAGCCTTTGAGATGAGATGACTTGTTCTGTGGATAAAGGGAGTGCAGTAAGTACTGTTAACTTTGATCAATGTACCTGCTCTTCGTTTAAGTGTCCCTTGGAAATTTTATGTTGTCATGATATTCAAACTGCCTTATTTGTAAAGGCACCATTCTGTGAATGGTGGTGGTCTAAGGAATATTTTTAACATTTTATATGTTTATCCTCTTAGCTTTTTTTTTATCTTTGTTTTTCTTCTGGTGATGCAAAATTTGGATCGTCAATATTCATACCATTGTTCTTGAATTTTAAGGGGAAGCTTTTTGTTATTATATAAAGGATGGAGCTTGAAATTAATCTCTAATTAAGTTTCCTCTAAGCACTTGTCTTAATGATAAATATTATTGACACCTTAAAAATAGCTCTTCAGTGTCTGTATGTCAGAGGTCATGAAGTAATGTAGGCACTGTAAGATAACTAGGCAGAGTGTTGTATAAGTCTGACCTTGGAGGTCACTTCTCAATGTGATGGTGTGAGAGAGCTGGAGACTGTGTTATATTTTTATCTCCTTTTGTCTATTTTTTTTTTTTACCTCCTCATCCTTTATGCAATAGCTCATCAAACATCTGAATCTAATTCACAAATGTGCTTTTATTCACAGCATATAAGTACAGCAGTATTCCATGGTAATATGCTAGGGAAGATTTACTTCTTTGTTCAACAGTTTTCTTGATCTTATTGCCAAGAAGTGTGAATCTCATGTAAAGTATCTCTGTGAATTTCTTTTTAACCAGTTGAGATATAACTGCCCATTCCGATGGGGATGGAAGCAGAGTTTTGAGATATTTTGCCTCTTACTTTGTATGTAACTTGATCTTCAGCTTTCTGTCCCCACAGCTACCTAACTCTGCTACCAGAGTCCTTCATCTTCTTCTTCTGGGTATAAGCAACCATCAGTATAAAGAATATTAGCTCTCATATAATAAATTTTGGCTTTCAATCTTGAACATTTCGATCAGCCCCTAGCCTAGAAATCACTCCATTGGCCATATTTGAAGGGTTTTTTTTGGAAGTTGTCCAGCAGCTCACCTGAAAGTTAACCAAACATGGATATCAACAAGTAATAAAAATAGCTGAATAGGTCTTAGATTAACCATGGATATTAAAGTTTAGAGAAAGTAACAATGATTAACTACTTTGTATTCTCTTCTGAATAAAAAGGTATTGGTTCTTGAAAGGAGCAGAGAGGAACCCAAAAGATAATGACTGATTCAACCAGTCCTTCCAAGTGTTGATGTCATTAAGCAAAATAGGTTTTCAGGATACACTTGTTGTTTAAACAAATGTGTCATACCCTATTAAAAAAAGAAAAAAATCAAAGTAACCTGCTTTCACAGTAATTTGAAAACTTCAGTGGTCTTCATTATAGGCAGATGGATACAGATTTTGTCTGAAAGCATAGGATAGCTGTGACATCTTCCTCTGTTCCGAATTATGCAGGTAGTTTGGGGAGAGAAAGTCAAGCTGTTTTCAGAAATATTTTATTATATATTCTTCAAATATGTAGTAGTAAAATATTCAGAAGTAATTTATTCTTTTCCTCAATGACTATGTGCTTATTATTACTCTATTTTTGAATGGAAAAATGTCTCAGTAAAAAGTTCCTTTACTGTGTGGTAGTCTCGAGCTAGCTCTCAGATCCCAGGCTTCTTGCACTAAACCTTTCGTGCCCCAAACAGCAAACAAATGTCTGATTTTCCTCCGGCCCTGTATGTGTATGTAGATCTTTAGAGAAGTTATTTTTTATCTGGTTGCATTTGTGTTTTACTGTGCAAGACAAATACATGCTATTACTAAAGGCAGGGTCATTCACTTCAGCTGCTGCTGTTTGGTTTGACAGTGATCATGAATCAAAGCCATCAGCTGTCACAATTCAGACTAGTTTATTAAGTGATATCAATGGCAATTTACATTAGTGCATTGGGCTTTGAATGGGAGCAACTAAAGTGGTCAAATTGTCCTTTTTTTCTAGTAGGTTCCTCTGCTTTTTGCCAGTATCCTCTGGCTGCAAACCTTTAAATTCTGCCTAGCTTACATTGCTAGAGTTTGAAGGAGCTGCTCTAATCAGTGGTTCCCAAGGGCAGAAGATAAATTAATTTTTAATAATAGCAATAAGAATAATAGAAAAGGAGTCTGGGGCTACCATGGGACACATGACATGGTTCAGAATACTTTTCAGATGAGAAAGCTGTTTCTGTGAAATCTGGATGGCAGGTGATTACTAGTGGGAACTAAAAAGTTGATTATTAATCTATCTTTTCTAATAATAAGACCAGCTGAGCCTTGGATGATAGTGACTATAATGGGCATAAAATGACCATTTTTATATTAAATGCCCATAAAGCCATCACAACTTACAGTTTAGACTACCATGCCAAGCATAGCTAAGAGAAGCAGTAATTTTTGTTTGTGCATTCAACTTTCTAAATGTGGAAGTTAGATTATTCAACATAAATAGCACATCATAATGTTAAAAGTCTATGTATGTGTTCCTTTTCATTGTTCTTTAATATCCCATCCTTATTACTTTTTTTTTTTTTTTAGTTTTTTTTAATAGTATTTTTACAAAGAAATATTCTTTGTTAACTATTTCTTTATCTCACTACTACTCAACTACCCAAATACAGATATAATGACCTTGTGGAGGAAGGGGTTGAAAACAGAACATTGGTGAGGAGGAAGAGAATAAGCTGTTTTTCAAATTGTTTTCAGTCACAGACCAACCTTGCAGCTGGGGAATACTAAGAACACTTTTAGTGTGGGAAATTTCACTTGTCGTTGTGGCTGTGGGGCTGTTTTCTACCTGCCTTGAGGAGCAGAGTTTCTGCAGAAGTTAATAGGATGTTGCGAAAAGACTTAAAACATTCTTTTAGAGGCCTGGGCCTCTCAGTATGGTGGGAAGAGAGGTGGCATGGGCCAGGCCCATTGTTGTGTAGAGGCCTGAAAAGGTTCCCCCTGCACACTCTCTGCTCCTCCTAAGTTTGGACTAAGCTTAGCAGTATATTTGTGTCCCGGAGATAATGGAATAAATCTACTCTTCACACCTCAGCTGTGGACCGTGGCTGTCTTGGTGTTACTTCTGTATATTCAGTTCTCACAATAACATACACAGAGAGATCAGGCATCGTGCCCACATTCTAGCAGCTCATCTCGATTCCATCAATATTTATCATCACTAGAGGGAGATGGAAAGGCAGAATGTGATTCCAATAGTATTAATTTGCCACTGCGTATTTTCAACTATGCTTTTACTGAAACCTGTCACAGCTCTAAGCAAGCTACATAAATGTGAAACTAGGTAGGCTGTTAGCCAAATAGCTTTATCTTACATAAAACATTTTTGCATTTAATTGCTGGATTTGTTGGAGATGCAGTGAAAGAATTAGAAAGAGTGCTGTCTCATTTTTATAACCCCTAGTTATTGTTTAAAATATATTATTTATTTGCGTATGCATGCATTTTGGATTTTGTCTATATTTGACATTTTAAATATTTTTTCTCAAGTTTTTTAAGATCTGTTTTGAAATCTGGGATTCTTTACCAGAATAATCATAAACTTAAAAACATATAAAATATTAATATTCATTTAGCTTAAAGCAAATTCAAATAATAAAAGTAAGTATATTCCTAATGAAAAAAATCCATTGTGGTGTCAATTTGCCATTGGATCCTCATTTTGTACAGAATAGCTTTGATGTGGCTGAAGAACAAAACAAACAAATAAAAACCAAAATTATATTTTTATTATTATTATTGTTGTTGTTGCAAAGAGTTCACTTTACATTTTAATTTTAAAAAGTCCTTCTCTACTTCTGCTATGGATCAAATCTGGTTTAGTTCCTTCTTAGATACCTTCCCTAAGCTGGATTTCTGTTCAGATTTCATTTAACAGTTTTTGCATTTGCCTTGGAGGGTTTTCCATACTTTTCCTCCATTCCCAGTAGAAATGTTACTTGTGAGTCTTCCTTATCTGTCAGTTTTATAGTAGTTGTTTTACTCTGTAGTCTGTAACTAATGTTACATATATTTTTTTAAGTAACATACTCAATGTTTTATATTATTCTGTAAATATTATAACTTTATGATTGTGAAATACCTTAATCCATCTTTTATATAACCTGGTTTTTTTTTATTTGTGTGTATAATAATCCTAATTTGATGGTTTTATGCATACTATTGTATATTATGACAGTAACAGTTTTAGCAAAATTTGAGCATCCAGAAGAATTGGACAACATTTATGAATGCAGTAAATGTCAGTCATTTACATTTTAATTATGAAATACTAGTGCACAAAACCTATATTGAAGGAAGTGTCTTCTGAACCTAATTGCATCATGTAGCTAAATATTGATTGGACTCTTGTTAGTGACAGCAGAACACAGCCATTAGTTACTAAGTCGATTCTTTTTTTGCTTCAGGGATGTTTTATGTTACAGTCATGATTAAACACAGCTTCCATCTGTTCTAGCCTTAACCTGGTTATACCTGACCAAAACAAGAGCCATTGTGAATGTTGGCACCTGTTCACATCAACACTGGCTCTGCCTCAATGTGTAAATTTATTGCAATATTGGAATCTTTACTGGAAAAGGTTGTATGGAATTATAGAAGGTATAAACCACTTCAGTCTTCTCTGCAATGTTACAGGATAGTTTGGAAGGACTTGTACAATTGCTCATAAAACTTGCCCTGGATGTTTTAAAAACAACATCCTTCCAATTTCCACAAGTGACAACATATCCATGAGCTTTACTTATTTAGTTTTAATCTTTGAATCAGACTGTTTCTAATGCTAGTCTCTTAATACCTGACATTTGAAAACAAATCCTAAATTGCATTGGGTCAGGTGAAGTTTGATGCCATGAGGCAGCTCCATATTCCACAGATGTTCAAGATGACAGCACAGACTACCTAGGGGCATATAATGCTGTGTTCCATGACACCTTTGGCCCAAAGATTGAACACTGTTATCTCCTTTATTCCGATTTTTTTTAAAGAGTGAAATGATTCCAGACTCTATCACATTGCCCGGTTCAACATTTTTAGCTCTGGTAACTGTTTCATTTCATTTAAAAACCTGGCAATAAAAGACTTTCAGTTTTAAGGAGTAAGATAAGTCCTTCACAAGAAGTCAAAAATGGAAGATTCTGTTGTTCAGTGTGAACAGAAATAACTAAACGTTGGTTCCATCCCCATCAGATCATATCATGTTTTATGCTGTTATTTCATGTACTCATTATGTAATTATTATCATAGAATGGCTTGGGTTGGAAAGGACATTAAGTATCATCTCTTTCCAACCTCACTGCCGTGGACAGGGGCGCTTTCCACTAGACAAGGTTGCTCAAAGCTCCATCCAGCTTGGCCTTGGACATTTCCAGGGATGGGGTATCCATGGCTTCTCTGTACAACCTGTTCCGATGCCTTACCACCCTCAAAGTAAAGAATTTCTTCCTAACATCAAATCTAAATCTGCCTTCTTTTAGTTTTTAAGTGATCCTGTGAAGCAAAATAAACTTCTAGACAAGGCAAATACTCTCTAGTTCTCACTGGGTGACGTAAGAAGTTGCGGTTATGAGGAAAATCTGTGTCTTTTTCTCATTACTGTTCCATTGAGTCTGGCATCTCACACGTTAAAGAATTAATTTTTCGCATTTTCAAAGGGAATGGAACAAGTTCAGAGTCTTTGCATTTATACTGCCCTGGGTGTAACATTACCTTGAAGTAAGATTTTAAGCAATCAGCAAGGTAAAATAGTCATAAGACATATACTGTTGCATTGCTACATTGTTTAAGTCTGATTAAAGAAAGATAAACCCCCTCATGCATTTTGATTTGGTGTGGAAATTGTGTGAGTTAATTGTTTTAAAAAAACTGTGCACCAGAGGAAAAGGTCCTGTAAGAGCAGTCAATGTATGTATTAAAACCCACGGAAGTTATTTAGAGGTTTCTTGCTGTCAGTTGGTTTCACTCATTCAGGCTTCTAAACAAAATATAAAATTCTTACTGGGATAAATGAAATTAATGCACCCTGTGTTGAAGGTCAATGAAAACTGAGGAGCAAAGGAAGACAAGAAACTTCTGTGAGAAGAAAAAATAAAGGAAGGTAGGTGCCAAATGTGGGGAATGAGATGAGGCAGTTCATGTTATTCCCAGAAAGTTTTAATCTTCATAATAATTTAGTAATTTGTAGGAAATTGCATATTAGATCAAATAAATGACCTAGTTTGCCTTGGTACCCTTCCTTTGAAAGTTTTCAGTTTAGATGACTCTTGCAGATAAGCCTAGAAATTAAATCAATTAGAAGTTGACAGGTGCATAAAGTCTTCACATCCCTTAATTAAAAGTGCTCTTGCAGTTATACATTTAGAGTTTATATAAATGTATTTCATTTATATGTGCTTGTATGTATATGTATGTGTGTATATATAGATAAAGAGTGAACTCTTCACAGAATCAGCTAGGTTGGAAAAGACCTCTGAGATCAAGTCCAACCTTTGACCTAACACCACCTTGCCTACTAGACCATGGTACTGAGTGCTACATCCAGGGATAGTGAATCCAACAACTCCCTGATAGTAGAAAAAAAGGTTTTCAGGAGCACACTTCTGCAGTCTTTTTATCTCACAGACCACTAAAGCAGTGATCAGCTATCAATCAGAGTTTTTTTGAATTATTCTTGTAGATACACCTACTTAAAGACAAAACTGCAGGAAAGGTAGAAAAGTGAGTAGCGGACGGTACCTAAATCAGGATGAGTACATTACTATGTCAAACATTTGCAAGCTCTGTATTTTCACAAGTTTAATAATGCTGACAGAGACACTTTAAGAAAGAGAAAAATTTTGCACCACAAATGTGAAAGAAATTGGTGGGATGGCCTTACTAAACTGACAAATCATTTCCCTGGAGTTTTATATAAGCTTTTACCTTAAAATGACAGTTCAATGTTACAGTAATTAAACATAAATCAACTTTATGTTTTCTTTCATTACCTACATAAAATACAGTATTAAATTAGAACTGAAATGGTAAAATGTTTTGTTGGGTTTTTTTTAAGCTCTACACTGTATTCACTTGTATTTAGACTGCTTTATTTTTTTGTATTCTTCATTATAATTCACCCAGAAGATCAGCTCTCTGCAAACAATAGTATGCATTGTTTCTATTTGTATAATTTGGATGAGTACACATTTAAATATGGAAACATAATACGGGGATAGGAAAACATTCTTTGTTTGCCAGTAAAAGACGTGGGCAATCACTGGAGCATATGGAAATCCTTATTTGATTAAAAAGCTATAGCTATGTTTTATTAAGAGTAAAACAAGAAAAAGCTGGTGCTTATAAAGCTTTTGGCTTAGGTCTAATTTCTACTGTTAACATCTGGGTTTGAATGCTAAAAGAGATGGACCATGTGCAAAATCAAGAAACTTCTGATTGAGGTCAGTAGAAAAAGAGGTGTAATAGTTGTGCTGAGCTTTGCTAACTTATTACTGGATATATTCTATCTTTGTAGCTTTTCCAAGAGCATTGGAACCTCTTACTGCTGTGGGAGTTGTATGAGCTTGGCACGAATCCACTCTCTTGATGCACATATTTTCCAGTTTAAAAGACAGTTCCCCGACCATAACATGCAGAATATGATCTCACTGGTAAAAAATAGAAAAATAAGGAATAGACATAGAAATAGAATAGGATTGTTTTTTCTCAGCTTGTGAAAATGTAGTAAGGAAAAAAACCACCACCCAGGCAGGTTGCCAACTGAACTTAAAACATGTAATAATAATAAAATGGACATATTGCGATCTGTACTATTATTTTTGATGAGATGACTGATGCATGCAATGACTTCCTCTGCTGTCTGGTATTTCCTATCAGTGATGTGACCTCTGCTAGACAGGCTGACAACTTTATTGGAATTGAATGTCTAAGCACATATGTAATTTTTTCTCCCATATGGTTGCAAACACACAATTATTCAATGTATTAAAATTAGAAAAAAAGAATCGTGATCATCCTATGGTGGAGTTTCTTAACCATTGGGAAACTGAGAAAAACAAGTTTTTGCAAGACATTAGAGGAAAAATGTAATTTACAGTACAGAAATTGTAAAATATCATTCAGTTTGTAAGGTTGGGTGGGGAAATCTGATAATGCACACAGAAAAACTACCCTTTATTAATGAAGTTTATTAGTGAGGGTTAAGACAGAACTTGAACTATTTTCTTTTTTTCTTGCTGGTTGCTCAGATACTGGGAAAGGGTTGGGTTTCATGACTTCTGTAACACACAGTTCCTTTGAAATTAATTATAATTATTTCTGGTTTGAGATAGCTTAATAAAATAGTGTACATTAAATAAACCCCTTTTTCTGATGTCACCTACTGATAATAAGCATGTGAATAGCTCCAGGTGAGCCAAAACTGTTGGATTTTAATCCCTAAATTTTGTAAATCTTCAGTCCTATCATCATGCCAGCATGTATCTGTATTTTTCCATAAGCTGCAGTTTTTTAATAAGAAGAATCTACACTGTAAGTGATGCATAGAAATAACTGGATACATTTGGGGCAAACCGTGAAAATTACTTAGTTTTATTTATTTATTAGATGTAGTCCACAGTCATAAATATTTCAAATGTTCATAAGAGCACTAGTATTTGTAGATATTTCACAGTGCACTACTATTAACTTGAAATATAGAGGTGGAAAAAGAGCTAAAACACTTGAATATTCATTGTTCCCCATCTTGATTATTAACAAGGTATGAATAAGTGGCTGTCCCCATAAAAAATTAATTATATAAGTATTTTGAAAATTATTAACAGAATGTGTTGGTTTAGATGGATGAAATCTAAACCTAAAAGCATATTTTAACTGTTGTCCCAGTTGGGAGATCATTTAGTTCAAAGTTCAGATGCTGTTATCCATGAGGATAATGCAAGACAACAGAATAGGTGTATCACGCCTAAACATGGATATTTTAGCCTGTCAGTTCATTATTGTGTGTTTGACTTTCCTTTGGAAAATTATTCGTTCTGTCACTACCCTTGAGGCAGTTTGTGTCAGTTTTATTTGTATGGAATAGTGATAATTTATACAGAACTACTCTAGCTGACTCTCAGGTTTGTTCACACACTAACTACTTCACATATTACGAATGGCAATATGTGGGTATTTACTGCTTGTACTCAATTTGGGGAAGAATAATGTCTAAATTAAAAAAAATACAGATATGAATCATAAAAATATTTTCATTTTGATTTAATAATCTTTACTTATTTCAATAAATTGCTTAATAGCTTCATTTAAGAGTTGGTAGTAATTTCTTGTTGTGAGGTGGTTTTTGAGTGTTAACCTTCATTAAAATACTATCAGTGAAGAGACTCACTGTTAGATTTTACAAGTTAGATGAGAGATTAGCAGAAAAAATAAGTGTAGTTTAATTCCATGTTCTAGGTTAAAGCTGGAAAGGAATTGTCACCCTGAACTTCATCTACGTGAGGAAACTTTGTTATTTAAATTATGTCGTTGAATAATACTGGGGTTTTATTATTTTCAAGGCAATATTTTTTCTAACAGCTCTCTCCCTCAACTTCTCTGATATCTTTTCATTTTCCAGAGTGGTGCTTCCCTGAATAACATAAATGCAAAATGTTTTGGTACGATTTAAATTCCATAGGAACTAATTCATAAAACTGTCTAGGAGGCAAACTCTTCTAGGTTTGATCATAGTTGCTTCAATGTTTGTTGAATTTCTGTACCAGTGTACCAACAACAAGAGATGGTCTCTTTTCCCAAAAATGTCTGGAAAGGGTGTCAGAATAAGAGCATGGCAACTTTGGAAATTTGTGACTAGGAACTTGAATAAAAACTGTAATCTGCTAATACCTCATGTCCTGATGCCTCAGTTGGTACCCTGTGTTGAGAATTTAGCTTTGATTATTCCAGTTTTCCAAACTATTACTTACATTCTGAATAATTAAGTAGAATACAACATTTTTATAATTATATTTAAATAGCTATAGCATGTCTCCTCCCAGTTTCTTTATGATGTTATTTATTGTGTATAAATATTCTTGTAATATCTGTTTCTTTCTTCCTTTCTTTCCTATTTATCCTTTTTTTTTTCTTCTGAGAGGAAGACCCCTATGTGTAAAGGTCCTTTTGTAAGGAACAAACGTTACAATTTTACATGTTTGCAACCTCCCATCTTACTCTCTCCTCCTTCTCTAGGCTACTTCAAAAGTCCCTTATAACTCTTTTAAGTAAGGTATCTATAGCAATTGCTCAGTGCTTATTCCTGCTTTTAACTCTTTGTACAAAGGAAGAAAAAGGTAAACCTCCCTCCACTGCAGGAGTTACATATTTATGCCTACTTAATATTCTGTCTTTTAAGCCAGTATTTATTCATGCAATGATACTAAGACTATTCACTTTCACTAAATTCTTTGGTGAAGGATTCCCTGAAATTTTGTGGAACAGTCTATCAATGATGTCCTGTGCTCCAAGAGGTTTTTAAAGCAGCGTTTCCCTTTACAACAAAACATGCCAACTCTTTCCATGTGTACTATATGTTTCCAAGGGAAGTTCTCCACAGGAATCCATAGTGAGCTGTGTGTAGTTCAGGATATACAGGGGAAGCACAGAAATTGGTTAAGGAGTAGGATGACAATGTTGCTGACAGTACAAGGTTCTTTGTGGTAGAAAATGCAGGTACGAGCTGTAAAGAGTTGCAGGACTTTATGAGACAATGTGACCTGGAAAAAAAGTGTCAGGGGGAAATGAATGTTTCTACAAGTATTAGATAGTGGACATGGGAAAAATAACAGTAACTTCACATGTAAAAAGTGAGCTTTGAGGCCAGCTCAGGAGCAGTGTCAAGACAAAGGACATGATGCATGTGACACCATACCTTGACATGTTTGTATCTGAGAAGCTCTGAGGTGACCGATTTTAACTTGCTCTTTCAGTGGAGCACCTAAAAAAGCACATAATTATCTTGTACTTGTGAAAACAGTTTTACCATATTTGTATTGTCTTTTTGTATTGCCTGAAGAGTCTCAGCTTTTCCCTTTGTAGCATTTCTTCTACAAATACCTGAGGCTTCTATATGGAAAACAGCAATGATCATTCAAAAAGGATAATAAAACCCCAAACAACAAACCCAACCAAACTAACAAGTAGACTCAGAAAAGATTCCTGAAAGCAAACCCCTAATTCTTCTTTTATAATAGTTAATATGTTTAATAAACTGAAAGAAAATCACAGGAAAAAGATGCCTGAATCATGACCACAAACTTAGTGTTCTGGATGATTAGTTCTTGTTAGCTGTTAGCTGTTATAAAATATTCAGAAACATTGGCTACATGTGAAAGAGTTGAAAGGCCGCAGAGTCTTTTTTGAAGTTTAATAGTCTGTAGTAAAAGATCTTCTGCTTGCTGGTTGCTTGGGAACTGATATCAATGTAGAAACTTAACCCTGCCTGCTGGTAGGAGGAAGAAGGACCTGCTCCTGGTAGAACTTTCCCTCCAAAGCGTAGTAGTGGGCATTGCACAGGCATTTGACAGCGAGGAGTCATCTTACAGGGGTGCAGGTCCCACACACACTGTCCAGAGCACAAACTTAATTTCTTAGCTTTGCCCTTATCAACTACATCCCCAAATACTGGACAGGGAGGTGGAGGGGAAAGAAGATGAGAAATAAATATTAAAATCATGTAACTTAGTATTAAGCAAGGCTTAATGAGGGCTTGGAGTTACACTGCTGGAAACAGTTTCAAAGAGAGTGATTCAGCTCCCCAAATCCGGGCATTCAAAAGCTTAATCGTCCAGCTTAAACTAATCACCTTATGTTTCAGTTACCTGGCTCATTGAGTAATTTGAGTGAATATCTCCCAGCTTTCAGAATGAATTCAAGAGCTGAGAAACTACATAGGAAGAGAACTGTTGATAAGTGTGATAGATAAGACTGTTTCAAGCTTTATTTCTCTTTGAAGCTGTTTTCCAGTAGTCCGTAAGGCAAAGTGCCCCACTTTGCTACTGTCCTGGGGATCTTTGTGCTTGGTATCACACATTCAAACTGTGTTATCTCCCTAGTTGTGCTAATCTGTATCCAGCCTCTCAGATTTGATCCTTTCCTCTGTTTGGTGATATAGGAGGAAAAGCTGATTTAATACAGAGGAAAATTGAAAATAAATTATTTTTTTAAAAATATATGCCACTTCTCCTCCTCTCAAGTACAACACTGATATAAAAGTATGTGAAATGACATTGCATTGCTATTCATTCCTAAGCTCTATTCCACCTTGTCAAGCAAAGGTAAAAGGTTTTTCATATTATGGCAGAAAATGTCGAAGAGGGGGTTTCCTATTTGATAATATCTGCCAGTGTTCACTTTGACCTCCAAGACATGGACATTCAGTCATAGTATTCAGAATTTAAGATGAAGAATACCAAGGAAAAAACTACTTACAACAGTTAGTAATTTACTCAATAGAAGGATGAATGTTAACAATAGAATAACGTGTTTACTTTGATAATAAGCAGTGGCTGAAATGTCTATCACAGAATCATAGAATCAGCTGGGTTGAAAGGGACCTTTGAGATCATCAAGTCCAACCCTTGATCCAACACTACCGTGGTTACTCGACCATGGCACTGAGTGCCACCTCCAGTCTCATCTGAAAAACCTCCAGGGATGGAGAATCCACCACTTCCCTGGGCAGCCCATTCTAATGTCTGATTACCCTCTCTGGAAAGAATTTCTTCCTAACCTCTAACCTAAACCTCCCCTGGCAGAGCTTAAGACTACATTACTATTTACTAAATATTTACTATATTAGTAATTAGTTTAAATAAATGATTACTTTGCAGAGAGAATTGGGTCTTGCAGTCCATTCAAAAAGATGTGTTTCAAGAACTGGAGAAAAGGTGAACAGAACTTGTTTCTTATCTTACATAGTGTGAACAATAACAATAAAATAAAAAATTGAGATAAATATCAAAAAAAAAAGTTCACCCTTACTCCATTTTGTAATGTTTTCTAGATAACCATTCATCTCAAACTCAAAAGACAACATATTTTCAGTATGTCCTTATGAGTATCTCAAAATGGATAAGCTTAAATTAAAGCAGGTTTCTATCATTACGGTTACACTGAAATTTTTGAGATTTTTTGGAGAACCAAATATCTTTAGTTACTTCCTTGAGAAACACATGTGAAAACACAATATAATTGATTGGAAATAAACCTTCTCTTGAACAAAACATTTTTTAGTCTCCAGAGAAATCCTTTCTTCCTTTAGGTATGCATTAGAAATGAAAGGATTATGATGCTTACTTGCTGTTTTTACTAAAATCTAGATTACTAATTAAAACATGACATAGAATAATTGTCTTTCATACTCCTAAATCTTGTGTCTTTGGCTGCTTGAATTTCAAAGAGTACAACAGAGATAAGCAGTTAATTTAATTTTTCCAACTGATTGCTATGATTGTTACTTAAATAAGCTGTAAAATAGTATCAGTTTGGGTTTTCTTGGGGAATGAACTCAAAGGTTATGAAATACTGCATAATTATACAAATTTATGCAGGTGGATTTCCTTCACACATACTTTTAAATCAGTTTTGAAACAAGATATGGGAATATAATACATGGGGAAATCATCTATGTAAATCTGAAAAGGTAATTCTATAGTCCTGTCATTTTCTGTTGGTTTTTTATTAAGTTGGAACTCTTTTTATTGTTTTTACCATTGCTTAGACATTGTTACTGTTACATATGAATCTAAGAGGACTATTATAGCATCTTAGTTTTAGGGCAAAACAGTAATGAACTATTTTAAAATTTTACAGAAAAAAGAGAGGACACTTTAATTTCTATTTCTCAACTAAATGTTAAAATCATTTATCTTGATAATTCATAAAAATTTAGATAGTGCTACTAACTATAGGGAAGTTCAGTCATGTTCATGTGAGAAAAACAAATATACAAAACAATAATGACAAGCCCTGATTCCAAGAGGATGTTAAAGGTGGGAAAATCTTTCCTGAAATCTTTTGTCTACTAGTTTCTCCTTTCACTTTCATTCCTATTCTCAGTCAAGATACATGAAAACACATGCTTAATTCTACTTGTTTTCTGACACATAATCATGTTTCTAAATGAGAGTAACCAGCTAAATTCAACAGATTTCTGTGATGCTTCAGATTTTTTTTTTCATTTAGAGCAGGTATTTATGAGCTTTGCTAAATATAAATTTCCTTTGTTATATTAGATTCTGCTCTTTATATTTGATAGGGAAGATGGAGAGAACAGGTCATATCAGACATGTAATTACAGAAGTGCACAGTAAAATAGACAAATTCTTTGATCAATAAGGTTCCTTATCATTATACAGCCTCTTATGGCCACATACTCATTAGGAAAGCCATGAATTTAAGTCTTTTATGAGAGCTTCATTGGGACAAAGTATTTATTTCAAGCACTAGTCTCTCCAATTATCATTCTGATACAATTCAACAGTGTTGGAAATTAATGCCAATCACAAGATTTCCTTTGAACTTCCAGAAAAGCAGAGCTGGTGTATAGTGTGGTGCTGCCTTCTGAACTTCAGAAGAGTTTAGGCACTCTCTCTGCATACTGTACAGTGCAAGTATTTGACTCTAGCATGCATAATGGCAGGAAGCTTGAAAATAAATTATCTTAAAATACTACACAAGGAAATCCTTTTGATTTCTTATCAAAAGCACCTGGGACACACGGTGCTTAATTGCAACTTAAATGGTATGCAAATCTTGTTAAAGGTACCAAAATGACAATATACTGCCTGCTTCTCCTTTTGTAGAGTCACTGTTACCTACCTGCCTTGTTGAACTTGTTGTCTGCAGCCAGTATGCTCCCGATTTCGTATTTCCCACTGGGGTTGGCTCTTGGGCTGAATGCAACTTGAATAGATCAAGTTGTCTGATTTATGAACTGTGCTTACACTCATGGTACTCAAAGTAAGATGTTGTAAAAATGTCAAAAAAATCTCTTTTAAACACATGCATGAACTTTAAATACTGGTAGAAACTCAGCAGAAAGCAGGGGAATGTAGAAGCCAGTTGCCCTGTGCATGCAGCAGTTCTTTGACAATGCCTTGCAATGAAGGATGTATTTACAAGATTGAATCCATAGCATTAAGTTTATGCCCATATATCCTTTTTTCAGCCTAATACAAGTGGTTTGGTGGGGAGGTGGGGCAGAGCATACCACAAGAACCAAATTTTTTTGGTTGTAAATCTGGACTGTAAAAGAAGTGTTTTCTATGCCATAGACATAAATGCAGCAAGCAGTGAATCAATGATTTGTGCACAAAGAAATTGGTCAGTGAAAGCTGACTTCGTTCTTCACTCATTTTCTCCCAATAAAGGAACTGTATTTATAAGGACCTCGAACATCCACTGCCCCTGTAGATACCAGAAGAGCACAACAAAATCCAGGCGTCCTGAAACGTGCTGGAAGAACAAAGCAACCAAAAGATCTTTCATGGCCAAGGGAAGGAGGGCACAGTGGCTGCACAAGAGGCAGTCAGACACCTGCAGAGTGTGTCTCTAGTTCCACCTGGTCCCACTCACACCAAGGATGAGCCAACCACGTCCCAAAGTCCAGCGCTGCCCCAGTGGGGACAGGCCTGGCCCAGCCGTCCCGGAGAGCAGCAGCCAGGCCAGGCCGGCACTGCCACAACCAGCCTGGCTGGATACGCTCTGCCCGCTCTGCCCCTGCAAGAGCCCTGGGCGCCGGCTCTGCAGACAGGACCTTGCCTGTTGCCCTCACGGCCCCTTGACCACGCATCTCCTACCACGGCTGCTCACGGCCCGGCGCAACACCAGCCATGCTCCCTGTTGGGCAGGGTGCTCCGGGCTGTGCGCAGGCTGTTCCTTGGCACCCGTGTCCCACCAGAGCAGGAGCAGCAGCGCCGGGCTCACAGCGCCAGGCAGGTGCCTGCAGGTGACCCTGCTGAGCCTCAGCGGCGGCCGGCTGAGAGCGCGGCACAGGGAGGCCCCCCGGCCGTGGCTGCAGGGACAGCGCCTCAGCCATTCGCCTGCCCCAGGCGCACCCTGCCCGACTGGGCTCACCCGCTCATTCCTGTGACCAGCCTATGAGACCCCGAAAGACACCTTAGGCCTTCAGCTGGTTCACAGATTGAGCACAGTTTGCCCATAGATGATATATGCTAGAGATAGATTAGATAGGTTATAAGATAGGTAGATAGATAGACAGATAAGATAGATAAATGCATAGATAGATAGATAGATGCATAGATAGATACGTAGGTAGAGACATAGATAGATTTATAGATAGATACATAGATAGATTTATAGATAGACAGATAGATAGATACATAAATAGATATATAGATAGATAGACACATAGATACATAGATTGAGAGACACATAGATAGATCCATAGATAGATCCATAGATAGATAGATAGGAAAAGATTATAATTTTTCTTCAATAAAACCTTCAGTTTCACTCAAATTCCTGAGTTGTGTGCGTGCGAACAAAGGGATTGAAATACAAAAGGCTGAGATGAAGTCCAGTTTTCAATTCCAGAGGACCTTTATTTTACCTCTATGCAAGTGACAGCTACTGCAGGTAGAAGAGCTCTCTTTCTTCTGGTCCTTATATCTGTTTAAGATATAAGAATCATCAAATGGAATGGTTTTCTGTGGTTTCTTCTATCTGCTGTGGGACAGCTGCACTGGGCACAGGGTCTGGGAGCAGCTTCCCGCGCTCTGGTGTGTGAGGCCACCTGGTGCTCCGAGAGCATCCAGCTGTCAGGCTATTTCAACCAAAGCTTCCATTTAGCCCAAGTAACTGGGCTACTGCGGTTTAGAAATGGTCCTCCCCAATTTAGTGCCCTCAGCGAGACTCTCCTTAACCGCAGTGCTGCTCTCGCACTCTCTTTTCTCCTCCCCCTTCCGCCTGCAGTGGGATTGATTTCAAACTTGAGGCACCAAAGGTGAAGATCCCAGATCAGGAGAAGAATTTCCTGGAAACAGTAGGGAGAGAAGAAAACAAACCGGAAGAGTGACAATATTTAGACAAAAGCATACAAAGGGGAGAGTGATTCCTGTGCCAAAATGCTCCCTGCCGTCCCAGGCTTTCACTGAACACTATTGGATGCCTTCCCCCGTCTTTTCCACCAGAAGGCACGTCCTTCTTCTTGCAAGTCAGCCAGTCCCTTGCCACCAGCACTGGCAATGATGCCAGGGTGTACCAAATAACATTAGGCTCTGGCCACGTCTCCTCAACCACACCACTTGACGGCTAATGGAAGAAAACTAAACCTTTCATGGCAGGAAGCAGGACAGTTGTGTGCATACAAAAAAAGGATTGAAAGACAAAAAGGGGAGATAGAGTCCAGTTTTAAATTTCAGAGGATGTGTTTTATTTCCTCTCAGCAGGCTAAAGCTACTGCACGTCTAAGACCTGTCTTTCTTCGAGTTCTTCTGTCTGGTGAAGCTCTAAGAATGAAGGCCTCTAAGGTTTTTCTAAAGTTTCTCGTCTCTGCCGTGGAAGGCCTGCACCGGCAGCAGGGCATGGGGTGAGCTGTCGGGGTTTTGTGTCGCAGGGCTGCCTTGGACATTGGGAAGCCAGAGCTGACAGGCCTGGAGTGACTGGAGTCCATCCCAAGGCATCAGAATGTGCTGGTTGTCTTGAAGCCCATTTCCCCTATGACACCTTGGCCCTGACCGTGAAGGACTGGGACTATATAATGGACAAAGGGCTGTCCCGTGTGCTGCCGCAATCGGACTGTCTTTGGCTTTAAGTTCCATACATCACAACGTGCTCTTTTCTCCTGGGCCAGGAAACTCAACACCATGAACCATCGTGTCATTAATTTGCTGGTGTGCCATTATATGTCTTAAGGGTAATACCATAAATCCCTTCATACTTTACTGCAGATAGCAGATAGCAGACTTTCTTGGTTTTGCTCTTAAACCTGTCAGCAAAATGTTACAGAGTTCCCAAGGCATACTTGAGTTCTCTTCTAGGCTTATTCTAGCAAAAATTATGCTTCCTTATATCCCCAGGACCTTGTAAATGAAAATGGAAATATACAGACTGCTGAGGGTTTTTTTCCCCTTTAATTTCACATATTTTATTAACTTATTTTGAGCAGTCACTTGATCGTACAATTTGACACCTGCATATATTATATAGTAGAGGTCCATTATATTGCTCTCTTAACCATTATCAAGTATTAAGCTCAATAATTTATTTCCTGAAGCCTTCAGGAACCTCTAGAACAAACTTATTCATATTTCAAAAATTCATGTCCAAAGTCCATCTTCTAAACTCTACTGTTAAGCTGTGAGCTGCTCACCTAAATAATGTGATCCTCCAGAAAGAACAGCAATTCAGCAACACCACTGCAGGACAAAGGATATCTACCCTAGTAAGTACTAGAAAACCAAGGCTACTGCAGATATTTGCACTATGTTTTTAGGTTAAAAATTAGATCATGCTATAAAAATAAAAAGTATAAATTTCTGAAGTTCCACCTGGCAATGAAATATCTCTCTATTTTTTCCTCTTTCATAGGCTGTCAATATTCCTATTTCTTATGGCAGTCAATACGGTTGATGTGTATGTAAAATTACCAATTAGTTGATGTAATATTCATTCTATCATTGCTCTAATAAATGAAGAAGAATAGTAATCAAATTAGTCTAAAAAAAAAATTACTTATATAAGACAACAGTAGCTGATTTATTGTCTTACTTGAAGTTACTACTGTACGGAAACACTTTTAAAATTCTTCTAGAAATCCAGTCTTCTTCGCAGTAACATCAGTTGTTTATTTTTCTTTGATATAAACACAATGTAAATCAGGATTCTCCATTTATTTGGCTGTGAATCCTTTTGGCCAATGAACTGCTTGTGCCTTTTAAATGTTGGTAAATTAGATTTCCATCTTAAAGTACTGATTGTCGAAATGAAATACAGAGAAATAAGATATTAATGCCCAAAGAATTGAGTGGGCACAGCCTTATAGAATGGTGATTTTCTCGCTGGCTGTGATGTCGCTTCATGACAGATATTATAGTGATTAAAATGAGCATATAGGTGTGGAACGGGTTATACTATGTGTGATTGTCATCAAAAAAGTGACCAAAAACCTTGTCTGATTTATTTTAACTTTAGTAACAGCATTTTTATCAGGCAAAATAACAGTATACCAAACAACATAATCAGCAAGTCTTACAGTTTTTGGTATCTATTTTATAGGTTTAATGTAATTTGGGAATATAATGCAAGGATACCTAAAGAATGTTAATGGTTCAATTTGTATTTATAATAGTCACGATAATATGATCAGAGTTTCTATTTTTTTGGTGTTTGCTTTCCTTTCTATATATGTGTTTCCCTTCTGTTTACTTTTGTGATCCCTTTTCTTTTATTTGCGCTGCATTAAGGAAATAATTATTTGTTGCCAAAGGCTTGACTTTTATATGTTTACAGAGCATTTATTCTTAATGTTAACAATTCTGACTAGTTTTGCTAGATTGTCAGTTTTACGTATAATACTGCATAAAAACTTGCATTCAGTCCTAACCTCTAAAATGGTAACATAAACAAAAGAAATAATAAACAAAATAATCAGTAGAAATAAGGCTTCTTTTGGGTTTAGCTTAAGCCCAATTTGTTAAGAAACCATGTATTTTTCCCTTACTCTTTCTTGTTTTGATTTTGGATTTTATAAATGGTGCTGTTTTATTACCAAAGCTACAAGATAAATACATTATGAGTCTTCTGCTCTTTAGTTGAATGTTTAGAGCTGATAACTCAATTTTTGAAAATAGAACTTTGCTCACTACTAGTAAATTAAAACATGCAAATAATAGGGGAAGAAAACACAGAACAATTGTAGCTAACTAGATTTTCCCACTGCATTAAATGTTTTGCATTCAGCCGATTCAAAATACTCCCATGTTGAAATTATGCAGAAAAATAAGATAGACACACTTTAGATCATTTTTCTGATAATCCAGGCAGTCACCTACCATGTGGAAGAGTTGAATGCTAATTCTGTATTCTTCATTCCCTAAACCTCACAAAATTTTTGCATTAAAAAGTCTTGAAACTAGTGTTGCTTTCCAAAGAGAACTTTGTATATCAACAGATCACGTTTTCTGATTAAAACAAAAAAAAAATCCCAAACTCTCAGAATTTCTGCTTTATTCAAGAAAAAAAAAATGGTTTAACCAGCTCAGAAACTTATGAAGACACGAAGATGTGGCTGTTTATCTCATTTTTTGTCTTTTTTTTTTTTTTCCTCTGAAATCTTGTAATTAAAATAAGGAATACAAATTTAACAGGTTGTCAGAGCTATCTATAGGGAAATTCTTTATACTGTTCTATTATCTTGATAATTTTTTATACATCGATAACCTTTTCTAACATCCATCTGTCTTTGGTAAGGATACTTAATTGTGAAAATTTTGCACTTCCTGAAAGCTCAGAATACACGACAAACTCCCTCCAACAACAAAACAAACAACCAACCTCAAAACAAAAAACCCAAAAGCAAACAAATAAACTTGTCTGAAATTTTAGGCTTGAGCTCATATAAAGGTAAAAAAATCCTTTTTTTCTAAGAATTGTAAGCAAACATTTTAATATTTCACACACAAAATCCACTAATACTTTTTCTTGCAGACTGGAATACAGTCAATTGTATCTTGGAAAAATCTGCACTATTTGTAATACTCTGTAATCATGTATCTAATAATGATCTGAAAGCTCTGATCCCCCAACCAAACCTAAATATAGACAAAAATATTCTTAAAAAGAAGAACTGCTTTCTTTTGTATTAAATTACATTAATTTTGTGCCAGTGGGCTTTAAGTGCTGTTCCTTTAAATTGCTATGTAAAAAGGCACATGAGCACTGGGCCATTGAGAGTTGTTTCTGCTGATGTCAAAAGAATTTATATGCAGGGGAACTGAAAAAAAATGCTGAAATATAGTAATCTGAAATATAAATATAGAAATATAAAATACTAATATGTAAATTAAGTACATTAAACTCTAGAAATTGTAGTCAATTGGACTGGGGCTTGTTTTAATTTAATTATATGTGACTCTCTGGCACTAATGCCCAGAAAGTGTTCTGGTCTTAAATTCATTGTTTCTACAAAATGCCAGTGTTCTATTCCAATTGGCACTGTAACTGCTCATTCTTGTGGCTTGTAGGGTTAAACTCTAGGAACTATAAAAAAATGTGGGATTCCTCTTCTTGTAAACTTTGGCTAGTAATAATAATAATAATAATAATACTAATCCTGAGATGAGAGAAGTATTTCCCATTGTCTCCCCTGGAGAATGCAACTCCATATCATCCAAATGGTCTTTACCCCAGAAACAAGTTTCAATGAAAAGAAACAGTGTACTGGTTAATATATTTTTTTAATTTATATTCCAATTTCCCATTTTCCCAAATCAGATCTTAAACTCTCTGAGACAGAAGCTGCCTTTGCAAACAAAACCATAGTAATAATTATGCCTGTAAAGAAAACTATATCTGAGAGCATAAGTTGACAACAACTCAATTAAGCTTTTTTCTTTTTTTTCTCTCTCCTTGTCAACAACTTCTGAGAGTTGTTCTCCTTGTCTTTATATGAATTATCACTTCCATCTAGTGTACATTAAAACAGAACATTTTTCTGCTAGTTATATCTGGCGTCACATGTTCATATCCAATAAATGCAGGAGGATGAAATTCCCCAGTAGGAGAGAGTGTGCTCAAGTTCATGAATGAAGTAGAATAAAAACACAGAGCCTCCCAAAACTGTTCCTAATACTGAACATGATAAAAGTGGAAACATCAAAAATAGACACATATCCAGCAGAGAGTAACATTTCAAAACGAAAACTTAACCTCGGGTGAGTTCATTTTTGTGAATTAATGCTTTTTAAATACTTTGGCATTTTGCAAGTAGAATTGGAAGATTAGCTTTGCAGAAAAACAACACAAATCTTACTTGAAACATGTGGTTGCATGCTAAGGTGTATAAACAAGCTTTTTTGGAACTTTAGTTTTGCAGATATGAAAGTGTGAGTTGAATTGCTAAGGCAAACCATATTTTAAAAAAAATCTCAACAAAACAACCCTTAAAGCAAAGAACAAGAGATGGCATTTCATGATTACTAAGGACTTCCAAATATTGATTTCTCAGCTAAAAAATGAAAATATAATTTAGAAATTTATAGCTCTGCACACTGTTCTAGGACCTAAATGTTAAGTACCTACAAGGGGCATAAATGTGTTCAATCTATCAGCCAAGTTTAACAACTCTTTTAATGATTTGAAGCAGAGTAAGACCCAGAAGGCTTGCTAATAAATATTATCCTGTAATTCTAAGAGCTAGTCCAGTTCAAAATGATTAGCAGACAAAAAGCTGTCAGAATTTAATCGTTCCACAGTATTGTTCTAAGGTGTTTTTCTTCACTTCCAGTTTGCTCTTCCAGATGATTCACTCTTTTCAGATGATTTTGACATGAATGTAAATAAAGGCAAATCTATTTACACTTGACATTTTGAATAATCCTTTTGTCTTGGGCACAGGCGAAGGAATACAAGATGCAAGGCAATGCTGTAACTGCAAAATTTAGCTATTTGTTCTTCTGAGAAGTACCAGTAATTTGCTTGGGGAGGTCATAATTTCTCTCATATCTAACAACTATTTCTAGAACCATTGTGCAAGCCCTATTGATTTGTTTTTCCTTAAGAAAATGTAGAAAAAAAGTTTCTTTATTTAAAAATTATATCTAATTTTGGCATTTCTCTCCTAACAGATGTTTTTTCTTATTCTCAGGTCTAGCAAAATTCTGCTCTGAGAATCAGACCTTCTTTAAGAGCTTCACTGGACTGAAGAAAGTGCCAACACCAGGACTTTACTCCCATGTTCCTAGGTAACTTGATATTTCTAGGTAAGCATTTTTTCCCATATAGAGTCATGTATATATATTGCTTCTGAGAGTTCTGTTTACAAAGCGTGATGGGTTTTTTGGTGTAAAGGCTGACATTGCTTTACTTCAGCCACTTGTCTTTTTTTTTTCCTTTTTTTCTTCATGAGTAAAATACCCTTCATTGTATTATATATGTCATTATTTTGACACAGTAAAACCAACACAAAGCAGAAGAAAAGAAATGCCTTTAATAGCTGAGTGCTGCTGCTTTGTGTCCAGTCTTGCCTGACTGATCAGCCCTGTGTCAGAACTCTGTCTGCAGCTGTCTCTGACAGGAGCACACACTGGTGGAAGTGAGAAGTGAGGAATTTGAAAGTCTGTTAGCTGGAGAGCAGCCTGTTGTTGTATTAGCCCCATGAGGTTCCCCATGACATGAATGTCAACTGAAATCTAGCTGGAAAGAGAAAAGTTTTTGAAAAATCTGAAATCTCTAAGAACGGACCTATTCATCCTCCTGTAATTCCTCTGGCAATGTAGTGACGAAGCACGACAGTATGGGAATATGAAAAACCTATTACAAATGTAGACATTTAGATCAAAATGTGCCTGCCTGCATAACAGAACTGTCTTCTGTGGTAACTATGGATGTTGACAGCAACTATCTCATTAAATAAGCATACATATTAAAGCATAAACATATAATTTTATAATTAAAATAATCTGAAATAATTTGTTCTAATATGACTATGACTATTTGCTTTTCTGTACGTTTTGAAACTGAACACAAGGGTGCTGTAAAGGTTTATGAACATTATAAGTTCATTATGGATGAAGATTTTTTTTTAGTTAGACTGAACAGCAAATAATATTTACTCTCGTCACAAAATATATATTAAAATTTATATATAAAAGAGAAAAAAGTAGCTAAGATGTTTATGGTATTATAGCAAATATTTGTAAAGTTTTGATTTTGTAGGTTTGTAGACGCTAAAGTGAATAGTTTACATAAAAGTCTATTCCAGTAGATCTGCTGCAGTAAACTTACAGAAGAGGAGTAGGTCTCTAAACTGTCACCGTCATTTTTTCATTTCATTGTGACACACAAACTCATGGTCTCAACAGAATTTTTCTGTCAATGTTATGAGATTGTTGTGACATCTTGCAAGCCCCTGAATTTTATGGCAAATTGATATTCATAACATCCTGTAAAAGGACTATGGTAGTATGCACTTAGTGATTCTTTTTTAACTCAGTGTGACTACTTTGACCACTGCACATCAGAGGCACTTAAAATTGTACGTAAAAACTACTTTAGCTATTTGAAAAACTTCATTCAATATGACCAGCCAGGCAATCTGCATAGATCTGTGAAACCAGTCCTGGTATGAGGATTTTTTGCCTTGTCTTAAAAATGGGGTAAAAATGAATTTGCTATTTAGAGGAAATCAGTGTAACATTTTGAAAGTGGGTGCAGAAAGAATCAGCATAAGGAATGAGCAGTGTAAATTGAATAACATATTATATTTGCTTTTCTAGGACCAGATCTGAAGAGAAGCAAAATAGTTCTATTCCTAGCATAGTTGAAAGAATTGCAGAGAGGCTGAGAAAAGCTCAGAGATCAAAACAAGATTATGCTTTACAATAACATACTGCAGCTCTGGAAAAAGCATGTTGAAAATAGTTGTAAGTAAATCTCATTATAGCGTTGCTGATTTGCCTGCTGCACCCGGAGTTTCATGTTTATACTCATTCTATATTTAAAAACCTTTCTAGATTACAATTCTCTCCATGCTGACTTTTTGGATCCTTCTTGGACTTTATTTTCATATTCTGTGAAGACTGGTGGTTCCTCGCTCCTCCCATAAGGCTTTTGGTTCCTAGTTTGTGTTCAGACACCTTTCCTGTCTCTCTTTGCCTTTCCCCATTGTTGCCTTTCATTTCCTTGGATCTGTGGCATATGGGAGCAGATGCTTGGTTTCCCCCAGGAAAGAAACAATGGCTGTGTGTTTCCAGGTGGTACCCAGCAAAAGCAGCTTCTGTCCACCTGTAGTCTTTAAGGCAGCACAACAGACAGTACTTGGCTGCTGGGCACAGTCAAGTACACTATCTGTGCTGTGCACCTGGGACAGCAACAACACTCTTTGATGTTGACATCAGCATCGCTCTAAATTCTTGAGTTCAGTTTTAATTTTAGCATTTTCATGGGATTTTTTTATTTCACTTAAGTCAGCTTGTGAAACTGAAGCTTTTCACAAAACTTTGAGAGTTGTTCTGGACTGGGAGATTGTCTGCTACTGGGACTTTGTCTTCTCTGAAAAGCAGTCTCCTAGAGAAAAACTCTGTTTTTAATGTATGTGTAGAATTACTGGAAACTGAGGTTTCCATCTGGAAGAAAATTCTGATGTTTTGAAATAATTATTATGCTTAGTCTGAGGCATAACAGCGCTACGTTTAGAGGCTGTGACAGGACTGATGTTGATTCGTTATAGAAACCAGACCCAGTCCCTCGGTCATCCTCTGACCTCCTCTTTGAACCAAAAGCAGTTGGATATGATGAAGTCAGTTGAACAAGAGTGGTTACAGACAGTGATGTGTGTTTAGCATGCTGTCCATATGGATCTTGTGAGACCTATGGCTTTGGTATCTGTCTTGAGTTTGACCAGTCCTGTTACAAGAGAGAATTCTTACTGTTAACTCTGAGTGGAGAAGGAATTCCTATTTACATTTTCATCCAGGAACATTACCTTCTAGAAGAGGGCTGTATTAGAGGAAAAACAAAGTGATTTATAGATATTCTTTGGCTGTGGATTATTCCAGTGCAATATCAGTTTCCAACCTTAAAAAAGGTCAAAGCTATTATAGATGGATGCATTCCATCTCCAACCAAAATAACTGGGAAGACTTCAATGATTTCATAGGGAGCTCAGCAAAGTCTTCCTGAGAAGTACTATGTGGCCTAGTTGAAATCCACCAATTATACAGTATTTTGCTGCAATGTCTGGGTAAGGTCACAGTTATATAAGTTCTCTATTTAAGTACTTGCTGCTATAATTCAGATTGTGTCAAGTTAACACCTTTTACACAAAATCTAAAATATAAAACAAATTTGGTAAACATTTTATCTTGTTTAGCAAATATGAGGGGCTTATTTTCACTTAACTTCTCATTCCACAGTAGTAGTGATTGGCATTAGACTTTAAACTTTGTCCCACAAGTGCCTAAATATGTAAGTAAAGCAAGTGATTTTAAGGATTTTCTTGAGTAGAGTCTAAATACAGACTCTAGCACAGCCACTGTTAAAAATACGTTTGTGTCTTGACTTCTCCATTATTCTCCAAGCATCCTGAAGTGATGATCATTTGTAAACGATTTACTGTGATTTTCTGTTTCAAACTAGTGTTTTTCTTGGTTCAAGGGCCATGGAAAATTTGTCATTCCAACATCTCTTCTTCCTTCTTAAGATTGCATGAGATATCTTTGATTTACTTCTTTCTGAGGGCATCCCTGCCTGGCAATAAATAAATACATCTCTGGTTTAATGCTATTTCTCCCCTTGGGTGTCTTTCAAAGGCTTTTAACTAGAAGGGGTTTTGCTGGAGTAATCCATCAATACTGGTAAGACCTCGTTCAAATTGTGGAGGCCAGTAATAGCAGCATGACTGCTGATTCTGAAGGAGGTTTTTGTTTATCATGCATAAAGCCGTGTCTGTTTCTCATAGGGATCTTAATCTAGGTTTAAGAATTTTGATTAAGGAAGCTGAGCAGAATTTGGAAATGTTTCCTTGATTTTTTTCCTAAGATTTGAGAAACACTTTGAATGTAGATAAAAACATACGCTTTTGTTGCAGAAGATGAAAATGGAAGCACATAAGGAAACAAATAAACCAACCAAACACCACCTCCACACAAAAAGGAACAAAACCCATCTCTGATATTTTCTGCAAAAGACTCAATTGTTAATACAACTACAAAATTATAAAAGTTTTTTTCTTTCCCTTCAACTGATGTGAAGACAGAAGGAAAAGCCAAGTGTCAGGTAGGGAAGTAAATGTTTTTCTCCGTCTACCAGAATTCTGATTTTTCAGGTTTTGAATCCAACAATAAACTCTTATAGAATCAGACAACGAATGTTTTAAAAAGTCATAAAACCCTGAAAATCTGATACTGAACTTTCAGTTTGGGAATAGTTCATAGTTTTCTGAACAGTTCTGAAGGGATTCATTATTGTATCCCTGGAGTTAGGCTACAAAACAGCTAAAGAGGAAATCTGAGAATGATACATATTGCTTTGCATGTTCATCATGTTTTATACATAGCATATGCTTCATGTACCTTATTTTATTCCTGTACTGTAATGGCCACTGTGCCCTGCATATTTATGTGCAGCTTGATATACAGGTATATTAGTACATTTATTATAAAAGAGTGCTTTTCAGTTATTTTGTAGCAATAACAAGACTGAACAGCTGAATAAACCAATAGATATTCCAAGGACAGAAAGCATTTTATTGTAGGGAACTTGTAGGTATGTAAATACTCGATATTCAGTATTGTTTCTATCAGAGAGACTTAAGTGCATCCCATTCCATCTTGGAACTCCATGCCAGGCTAGAGCTGACTCCAAGGCCGTTGATATGTCAGGATGCTTTACCACAGCTGTGCTTTTCCTGTGTGCTTTTGGTTTGTTTTTATGCTGAATGAAAGTCTGCAGGCTGTTACCCTGTAATTCTGGATAATTGAGTTATTAATTTTAAACCCCTTAGATGGTAGGAGGAAATAATCACTGCATCTGTATGGATTGGAAAGGTGCCATTCCATTGAAATCAAGGTGACACAATTTGTTTCTGGAATACCAGTGAGAACTGAGCTGCTGAAGAATGAATGCCTTTTTGAGATAAAACTAGACTTAAACAGCTTTAAGCTTCCCTTTACTTGTTGGTGCCTGCAGTTCTGAACATTTTAATTGAGGTTTTTCTTTCATTCCACATAAAAGAAAGCTTTGTCCACCTGTTTGAAGTGAAATGTTATTTTATTTAAAAGAACCTTTTTTGACAGTTGAACTGTAATGCATGATTTTAAAGCATTTGGTCCTATCCTTAGTTGGTGTAAAATCAATACTGAAGTTAATAAGAACTATACACGAGAAGAGAATCTAACAATTTACTTCTTCCATCACACCTAATTTATGAGAGAGCCAGCATTTAATATTATCCTAAGGTAAGCAACACCAGTTTGTTTATCATATAAGTGATTGTATTTGTCCTTTTTGATCTGTGAGATGTGAAGCCTTAGACACAAATTAAAAGGCCTGGCCTTGGACATGATGTTTCTGTTTTACTTTCTCTGCCTTTGAAATATGAATATATTCGAGTTTTAAAAAAAATTATTCATAGCTCTTCCAGATTACAATTCAGAAGTCCAAATACCAGATATTGTTAAAGTATATCTACTTTAATTTCTTAATATTCAAGCATCTTTAAACTTCACTGCATGTCAAAGAGCTCAGTACACAGACAACATCACTAATATTTAAAGCTGAGCATCTAAAGATTGGCTTTATTAATAAAACATTCTATCACCAAACAACAGAATATGTTTTCACATCCATTATGAAATGTCCAAGGAAAGTGATGAATTCTGAAGAAAGTGAGATAATGCTGTTCACTGTTTTCAAATAAAAGACAAATACTTCAGGGGATAAATTTCTATTTCCTTTCTGATAATGCCTAATGTCTTGCACAACTGTATAGAATACAATGAACTAGTGAAGGGTATATGGAGTTACAACTTCAGTCATTGAGGGTGTTTCCTTAAATATGAGCTCTCTAATGTTAGGCATAACTGCTCAAAATCTATAAAATCTTAGGCTGAATTTTTCTTTGGAGCTTTTATCATTGCTGTTGAATAGTACTGGCTATAAGCAGCTTGAAAAATATGGAAGAAGCAGATGCTTAGTGCATGTAAGTAGAGGAAATCCACAAATAAGAAAAAAAATTATGGAAGTTTCAGTAATTCAAGGAATAGTCACTAGATAATCAGTAGTTTAAGGAGGTTCGTGTTAATGCATAACATTTACCTTGTTAAAATGAGTTTATAGAAAATATACTGTATATAATTATTAATATTTAATAATACAAGTATATTGAGTGACATTACCTGTGGGCCGATGAACCACTCATCAGTCATGAAGGAATGATAAATAAAGACATTTTAAATAACTGTTATGTAAATCTCAGGTAAAATATACCTATCTGAGAAAATAAAAATGGAGTATAAAAAGATGAGGCTTTCAGAGCTGAACTATCTCTTCATAAAAAATAATCTTAATTTAAAAAAATTCCAAAAAAGATTAAATAAAAGAGGTAAGAATTCTAATTATTCTAAACAATATTATTGGGGGAAACAAGGGCCTCTCTAGCACCTCATGGCAATTAACACTTGCTGTGTTGTTCAGAGATACAACACATGCATTTATTTGTTTCTTGACTTGCACAAACTTCTTTCTGTGAGCTTTGCCTGGGCTCATCCTGCTTGGCCAATTTGCCTTGACCTTGAGGGGCCAGTATTTACCATTTCAGCTGATGTCTACTTTTGCTGTCAGTGAGAACTGATGACAGCAGCTGCCAGATCTTCAGTTCCAAAGTCTGTCTCAAGAAGAAACCTGGAAGGATACATCATTGTGCATTAGGAAAACTCACCAGGGGCAAAGAGCATAAACCCAAAGATTTCTCTCCCATTTGAAAGTGGGAACCTCTGAAAATAGGTTCAGGAGCTTCTGAAGGTAGGTTGTTTTGCTTCTTATTTTAGGCTATTTAGCAACTGTATGGGAATATCTCAGAAACAGAGATATTAAAGAAAACAAAAAAATAGGTATGGTGTTATAAATGTGTGTGTGTATGTATATATTCATATGCAATTAAAGCTGAATTGTTCAGAACATTTGCAGATAAAAGGACAATTCCATTTTGTGAGTGGCCTCCCAGAGCCAGGGAGGAGCAGAAGTGTTTCACGTCAGTTGGAGAGCTTGTCCCTACTATCAGGAACCTTTGCTTAACACAATGCTTCTTCCTTGCCACAACTTCTCTTCTGATCTTTCTTGGTCATAAGAACCAAACAGGGCTTTGATCCTATGCTGAATATCTTAATCTCACACCTCAAAAATCCATGTTTCCCATCAAGTGGCCTGATGGGGTGCTGAGCCTTTTTAACAGTCACTTGATCCATGTTATCATATCTCTTGGAAATGAAAAATGGTACTGTTTTAAAACTTAACAGAACAAATAAAATACCAAGGGCTAGTTTTTTTCCTATGTAAATAATGGACAAGACAAGAATGCAGCCTGCTTCATTTGTATCTAAAGATATAATTGTCTCTGAGATGTGCTGGTAGAAAGCCTGTGGAGCTGATCAGAGATTAGGTTTTACACCAGCTGCTGCTACCGAGTGAGAGAAAACCAGTTCTCATTCAACATATTTCTTCAGCACTTAAAGTACCTGTATCATTCAAACAGGCTCCCCATAAGTCTGTTCCAGCTCCATTTTCACTGAAATTTAAGGAAGCTTTCAATAATAGTTTTCTAAAAACCTGTGTTCATAGACCTGGTGGATTAATGCCTTCCTGAAATGATGTATACCAAGTTATCGTTTCATACTAAACTAGAACAAAAATTCATAAAAACTAAATATGTTTTAGAAAGGGATGTCTAGAAATAATTTATTTTGAAACAACAAATTTTCTTCCTTTCTGGCTGCTGAGCTGGAAAACTTGTACTGAAAATCAGTGAATTAAGAGTCAAAAGTAATTTCTATTGCCTCAAGTGAAACTTGAAAATGCACTTCCACTATAATTTGTTCTTTGACTGAATTCTTTTAACTAGCAAGAAATACTTAAATAATCTCTTACTTAAGTTTTTAAATTAGTACACCCTCTCAAGGCATATATATCTTGCTCTCATGCTTTAGGGAGTAGATGAGTCTGAATTTTTGTACTATGTAATAACTCCGGATGATTTAATTACTGAAGATTCAGGAACATAATATGAGAGACTGAATACTAAGGAAAAAGTGTTAAATACCTTGGTAGAGTGACAGAAGAGCCAAAGATGGACTGGTGCTGAGAGAGAGATTGAGGAAAGCTCAGTCTGTCTCTTCTCTAAAGTAGGTGTTCTGGTTCTGGCAAGGACAGGGTTAATTTTTACAGTAGGCAGGAAAGGACATGGCCAGGACCTGGAGGTCATTCTCTACCACTTCAGGCCATTGCCTGGAGCAGGGGAATGGGAGTCTCTTCCAGGGAGTTGGGGTTCCTTCTGGTTGAGTAAATGTGGTGGATGGATCTGCCTGGTGTTGCTGGGGGGTTTCTGTGTGAATTGTTTCCTTTCTTGTACCCTCTGTCATTGGTGTTATTCCTGTTTTCTTATCTCATTGCTGTTTCCAGTAAATTGTTCTTAACTCATGATCTCTGCCTTTTGTGCCTCCAATTCTCCTCTCCATCCCATTGCAAGAGGAGGGGGAGGGAAAGCAGGGAAGTGGCGAGCAGCCCATGGTTTGAAGAGATTTGGTGAGAGTACTAAATTGGGGAGTGCCATTTCTAAACCACAGCAACAGGTAATAGAGGATGAAGAATAATGCTAAGCTTGCATAGTATTTGCATGTTATTGATTCACAAAACCAAATGACTTCAAAAATTGAATTATCTATTATTTACTTGTTGAAATGTCTAGACTTCATATAAAGTAAATCATCAGACTAGAACTAGTTTGAGAAATATTGGTATGATACTTAAAATTTTGAAACTAATATTTGGGGAAAAAATCCGGTATTGATATCAACATCTGCACCAATACTGGAAAAAGAGAGATAATGATAATCAAACTGGGATATTGAATTATAGACATATTTTCACTTGTCACATTCCGAAGCAAAGCTGGTAACCTCTTTCCTCTGTAAGGGTGTACCTACAAGTTCCACACACCAATCCAGGCAAAGCTCATGAACTCACAGTTTCCTAATTCCTGTTACCAGCTGCTTCCTTTATGAATAAAGGTGAGCATATATGATCACTTTTTAAAGCTAGTAAGCTTAAATTGAATCTCTTAATGATATATCAATGTTACCACAGGTTGCTGTTATATTGGGACTTGTATGGATTCCTACAACTACCTGCTAACCGGAGATCATTACTGCAGATCTGTAACTTAGCCTTAGTTTCATAGAATCATAGAATCATAGAATCAGACGGGTTGGAAAGGACCTCTGAGATCATCAAGGCCAACCCTTGATCCACTACCACCACAGTTGCTAGACCATGGCACTAAGTGCCACGTCCAGCCTCATCTCAAAAACCTCCAGGGACGGAGAATTCACCACTTCCCTGGGCAGCCCATTCCAATGTCTGATTACCCTCTCTGGAAAGAATTTCTTTCTAATGTCTAACCTAAACCTCCCCTGGCACAGCTTAAGACCATGCCCTCTTGTCCTACTGCTGGTTGCCTGGGAGAAGAGACCAACCCCCACCTGGCTACAACCTCCTCTCAGGGAGTTGTAGAGAGCGATGAGGTCTCCCCTGAGCCTTCTCTTCTTGAGGCTAAACAACCCCAGTTCCCTCAGCCTCTCCTCATAGCACTTGTGCTCCAGTCCCTTCACCAGCCTCGTTGCTCTTCTCTGGACCTACTCCAGCACCTCAACATCTTTCCTGAACTGAGGGGCCAAGAACTGGACACAGTACTCCAGGTGTGGCCTCACCAGTGCTGAGTACAGGGGTAGAATCACTTCCCTGCACCTGTTGGTCACACTGTTCCTGATCCAGGTCAGGATGCCATTGGCCTTCTTGGCCCCCTGGGCACACTGCTGGCTCATGTTCAGCTTCCTGTCAATCCAAACTCCCAGGTCCCTTTCTGCCTGGCTGCTCTCCAGCCACTCTGTCCCCAGCCTGTAGCACTGTGGGGGGTTGTTGTGGCCAAAGTGCAGGACTCAGCACTTGGCCTTGTTGAACCTCATCCCATTGGAATCAACCCAACTCTCCAGCCCATCCAGGTCCCTCTGCAGAACCCTCCTGCCTTCCAGCTGATTGACACTCCCTCCCAACTTTGTGTCATCTGCAAATTTGCTAATGATGGACTCAATCCCCTCATCTAAATCATTGATAAAGATATTAAACAGAACTGGGCCCAACACTGATCCCTGGGGGACACCACTAGTGACCGGCTCCCAACTGGATGCAGCCCCGTTCACCAGCACTCTCTGGGCCCGGCCCTCCAGCCAGTTCCTGACCGAGCACAGAGTGCCCCTGTCCAAGCCATGGGCTGCCAGCTTTTCCAGGAGAATGCTGTGGGAGACGGTGTCAAAGGCTTTGCTGAAGTCCAGGTAGACGCATCCACAGCCTTCCCCTCATCCACCAGGCGGGTCACCTGATCATAAAAGGAGATCAGGTTGGTCAGACAGGACCTGCCCTTCCTAAACCCGTGTTGGTTGGGTCTGATCCCTTGTCCATCCTGTAGGTGCTGTGTGATTGCACTGAGGATGATCTGCTCCATAACCTTACCAGGCACTGAGGTCAGACTGACAGGCCTGGAGTTTCCTGGGTCCTCCTTCCAGCCCTTTTTGTGGATAATAAAATGGGTATGACATTTGCCAACTTCCAGTCATCTGAGACCTCCCCAGTGAGCCAGGACTGTTGGTAAATGATGGAGAGTTTGCTGCATTTCATCACAAAATAAATAAATAAATAAGAATAATAAATAAAATAAAAATCAAGACTGGAAGAGACCTTCAACATTGTCCAGTTCGACCACCAAAACAGCAGTACCACTGTAACCCTTAAGCCACATCACCCAGTGCCAGATCCAGACCCTTTTTGAACACCTTTGGGGATGGTGACTCCATCACTTCCCTGGGCAACCTATTCCAGTGCCTGACCACCATAACAGTGATTTTGGTTTTTTTTAATATGTAGTCTGAATCTCCTCTGTTTAAACTGTGCATACTTCCCAGAATGCATATTTCCCTTGCACTTGGTGGCTTCCTTATTAAGAATAATTCCACAAGCAAGGAATCTGGTGAAATCTGAGTTCCTGTAGATTTTTGCCTCATGACCAAGCCCTATGGTTTTTAGTGTGCTGTGAACTACAAGTGAAAATTTGTAATTCCTTTGGTACCTCAACTCCTTTGATATAGAGGCCAGAAAAATACTTTTCCATGTTTCACAGATCTGTAGAAATTGAGATCTTTTGAAAACTAAGATTTCTCTCAAAATAGACTTAAGTGTAACAGTGATTTCAGAACTGCTGATGAAGATGGAGACAGACTGATTTGCATCTGAGGAGTGTGATTGAATGTTTTATATCCTGGTCTACTGTTAATTTTCATGTGTGTGCAAAAGTGTTGCTGATTTCAAAACCTGGAAAATAGCCTTGGGATTTAGCTTCCTTATCTCCAAATTTAAATTTACTGCAGAAGATGAAAAATGGCATTTCAATGCAAATACTCAGCAAAACATGGGAAAGTAACTTTAATTTAATAAGCAAATTATTTTCCTATTAATTAAATGTGTATTGATTGTTGCAAGAGCAATTATTGAGTTTAGCAAGTATGAAAGAGATTAATCTAGTTGCAATATAATTAGTTTAGAATTGCATGGGCAATACAAATACACAATTAGAAGGAACTGTATTTGTAGGTAGTTAAGGATTTATTAATGAAAAATGCTCTGATTGTATGAGTACATACTGCAGAATTTATGTAAGAATTCAGAGAAGTAACAGTTTTAGAAAACTACTAGTTTACTGCCTCTTCAGAAAAGAATATACAGAAGAATACACAAAGAAACAGATACCAGTCGTGCTTATAGACTGTCTGTATTTGAAACTATTTATTTTAAATAAATAAAAACCAGTTTCCTTACCACCAAAGGACAGAAAACCTGCTATAAAAAACAACAAAACTTCTGCACTTCCAGTAGATGGACAAAGAAGAAAATAATTAAAGAGCTGCCATTAAAGTATGGTGAGGATATTTGTGGAACAAAGCTCAGAAGCCTCTTTTCCCTCTATGCATACAGAGAGTGCTCATAAAAAGCCTTACACTGTATTTCCTAAATGTTATTAAATTGAAAAGGTTTCCCTGACAAGGCTGAATGATTTTTATACAGGGATTTTGAAGGATATGGACCATAAATTTTAGCAATGCTGGGTAGTATTTTACAACTCTGTAGGCCAAATGAGGTTTGTGGGTCATTTTGAAGCCCTTGCTAGAGAAACAAGCAAGCAATGTGTTTAACTCTATTGTCATTAATGGGAAAGGAAGTGTTGAAATGTGTCTCATAACATGCTTAGCAAAATTTGGAGAAGCATTATGTTTAGAGCAAAACAAAAACAATCAATCAAGGAGAAAGGATGAATTAATCTTGCTGCTGCAAGATCACACAGAGAGGACTTAAAATGTCAGGTAGTTCAGAAGAGCTGTAGTTAAGCATTTAAAATTTTTCAGCTATACTCAGACAAGAGCCAGTATTATAAGATGCAAATTTTATTTTATTGATAGAATTAAGCCAGTTGTCTGGCAATCAGATGCAGTAGAAACAGAAATGTAGAACAAAGATAAAAAAATCAAAAGAACTCTTAGAAAATTTGAGTTCATTAATGAAAGAAAAGGCCTTTTCTCAGGTACATGATACGGAGAAAGAGTGTATTTGTAAAAGACGTAACAGAATAGATAATCACTGGAAAATAATTTGCTGTGTCTGAATCATGAGGAAATTTTCTTCAAAATTTCATTTTTATTAATGTTTTAAAACAAATATTGATCATAAAGCTTTCCAAAACATTTCACAGAAATTTGTTAGCCCTATTAGTAGCTGTCTTTCAGAACGTAAACACTAAAATGACTTGTCCAAGATCGGAGTGGATCAATAGTGTCAGTGGGGATCAAATCCCCTGAACTCATTTTAGTTCTTTGCTTTTATTACTAAACTGTTTCCCATCAATTTCTTTGGATAAGACAATTCAAAGCCAGTCAAATAACTGCACGTGTCATCCTTGCTTCTCCTTTGTACTCTGTTCAAACACATTTATTTTGCTAAATAGAATGAGACTCCATCTGTCTCAATTTGTTTGAGTTCTCTCTCCTTCACACTCTTCCCAGCTAAATATTCCAGGTCACAGGCTCATTGCAGGTTACTGGCTCCTTGCCCATGTCTTTCTCCCCATTCACAGTTCCAGTGCTGTGAGAGTGGGGGGCAATTAGTAGCCTTCTGCAGCAGCTCTTCCATCCACTGAAAACACAGACTACGCATTACTGGCTTTTAGAGTGAGAAACTCAGTGCTGTCCCCTGACCTATTGCTCGTGTGTCAGTGGAAGAAGTTGAAACAGTTGTTTCTCAGAGGACAGCAAATGTATCAACAAAACACTTTGTTGATACAGCCCCTGTACCTAGACATGGTAAATAAAGGCTATTTTGGGTTATCAAATAGATAATAACTGGTGTGCAGAGATTTGTCAAAAGCAAAGTTTGTTCTGCACAACTTCAATCTTTTCAATGTGTAGGGCCTAGGAAAAGTTTGTGTTCTTTTAGGTCAAGGAGGTGTGATTTGCAGTGTTTTCACTTTGGGCAAACTTTGTGAAGGAAGAAAGGATCCCTCTTCTCTGGGATTGAGTGTCCTCACACAGCTGCTGCTCTCTCTTCCTGTTTCCTTTCATTTCCCCCCTGTTTCTCCTTTCTACTTGTTCTTTTTTGTTGTTTATTAAGCTAAACTAACTTTTAAAATTACTCAAAATTTACATGGTTCTCCAGGTATGAGCATATAGTGGTGGGCTTGCCAACAAATGTGGGTTCTTGTACTTGTGTATTTACTTCAGCAGTCACACCAAGAGGAGAAGTAGAAAGCATTACCTTTCAAATAGCTGTATTCTTATATTTCCACTCATTGCTGGGATATTCCTATTATAAGTTAGACCTCAGTGCTATTATCTTCCTTTCTTATTTGATTGTATTTCCTTCTAGACATCGCTTGTCAATGTAATACCTACACCACAAAAAGAGCAGTATTCAAGGGGTGAGAAAGTCTGAATAGCAATGCAAACTATTGCATGCTAAATATACTGCAAAGTATTAACCCTAGCTAATGCACTATTAACAATCAAATATAGTTCAATAAAACACAAGAATGGATCTTGTGAGTGTCTGTTTTCAGGACGAATGCTTCAGTGATGGAAAGAATATTTGATGTTTTGGGCATGAGTATGAATGACCGTTTTCAAGAAATGCCCTCTCAAACTTGACTGATGCTGTGTGATATGGTAAAGTAATAAAAGTGCATGTTGAACATATGTCCATCTGCAAAAATTTGGATCCAATTTTTGTATAATTTTAAAAAAAATCTTTTAAACGTGTTAACATAGGAGCAATTGATTTGATTCATGTGTGGGTTTGCAAGCAAAAAGAATTATAAAATTAGAGACAGAAATGTATGCATTTCACAGTAGGAGCATCTTGTAAGGAGGTCAGAAGCTGTTCTTTAATCATGCAGGTAGTCAACTTTCAGCTAATAATAACAAGGAAATGTATTTCCATTTCTAGTTTCCTCTAGGCACAATAGAATGCTGTAAACCAAGGTCATTATATCCTATAGTACAGATTATAGATTACAGGAATCCAGCATCTTTCATCTGAGAGTTATTATAAAGCAGCTTTTGACAAATGCAGAACCTTCACCCTTTTGAAAATCTTTGTTTCTTCTCAGCGCTTGTGGTGCCAATTTAGACTATTTAAAAACAATCATGCATATTTTTTAGACAAATTAAATTCAAGCTGTAAAGACTGAAACAGAATTTTTCCAAAGCAGTTGGATAATAGGAATTTTTATTTTACTGCATTTTTTTATATTGCAGTAAAAGGTGACATTACATGGGATTCACAGGTGTCTTGGTTTAACCCCAGTCAGCAGCAGAGCCTTACACAGCCTCTCACTAACTCCCTACAGTGGGATGGAGGAAAGAATCAGAAGACAAAAAGTGAGGAAATCTATGGGTTGAGATAAAGACAGGTTAACAGGTAAAGCAAAAGCTGCACATGCAGGCAAAACAAAACCAAGAATTCATTCACCACTTCCCATGGGCAGGCAGCTGTTCAGCCATCCCCAGGAAAGCAGAGCTCCATCGCATGTAGCAGTGACTTGGGAAGACAAAAAACCATCACTCTGAACATCCCACTTTTTCTCATTCTTCTCCAATTTATATGCTGAGCATAACACTTTTTGGAATGGAATATCCCTTGAGTCAGGTGGGGTCAGCTGTCCCAGCTGTGTGGCCTCTCAATTCTTGTGCCCCACCCACCTTCTTGGGGTGGAGCAAGAGGCAGAAAAGTCCTTGACTCTGGGTATGCCCTATTCAGCAATAATGAAAATGTCTGCATTATCAACAATCTTTGGATCACAAATGCAAAACATGGACACATATCAGAAAGACATGTGAGAATTAAATCTATGCCAGCCAAAACCAGTACAACAGCATAATGGTTTTTGATATACCCTATCACCTTTCAAAATTTCCTCAAGAAAAGCATTTTAGGATTAGGAAAGCTCTCTAGAGAAACAGAGCCTATTAATCCTGAAGACTTTCTCTGTTTGGGAGAACAGCTGAATGCATAGAGGTTTCAAGAACGTGTGAAAGATAGAATAAAGCTCAAAACATACACCACGTATATGAGCAGTACATAGCAGAGCTATTCCAATTTGATTGGGCCCACACCCTGGGAGCTGTGAGTGTATAGCTGTGATGGAAGACTGAACAGGCATGTGTCTGGCAATGATTCTGGATCGCCCAAATTAGAAATAGCTGGAGTTGTCTATAATTTTTTCTGATATTATGGGAGCTATTTGCAGGATTCAATCCATATCTCAAAAATTGAGCATTGGTAAACTTTATTTGATCTCGTCTTTTTTTTCTCCCCTGCTGCAGTTATTCTAATTCTGTTATTGAATGTAATATCATGAGGCTACAGGCTAATGCATAGTTAAAGTGTGTTCTGACTCATGGAGACAGAGTTAAATTCTGTTTTTTGACCACCAGAAGTCAGTGTGCTGCTCTGACACCGGAATCTTTTGGGGCTAAAGGGTGGAAACACTGATGAACTGAAAAATAAAATGGACAAATCCTTCAAAGTGTGAAGGGGAGAGAGAACATACTCATTTTTGTAAATACATTTACCTAGAGAGGGGCTCAAAGAATTTCATGTTGACACTGAAGATCCTGAATGTATTTGTTGAGGGTTGTTTTGCTTGTGTCGTTTTAGCAACGTGTTTAACTGTACGGAATAATTTTGTGTTGTATCCTTCTCAGGAAACAGTTTAGATAAGAAACAGAAAACATCAACATTGCATATGTAGCTGTCACTGAGTATTTGTGCTGCTTGTCTGAAGGGTGCAAAATAGTGAATTTATGATGAAAATATCTAGAAAGATGCCATGGTAAGCAATGCAAAATATGTTACTTAAAATCAAGAAAACACATCAAGCAGAATAAAGCAGACAAAAAGAATATTATATTTGTAAATTAACTGAAGTTGAATATATCTGCAGTTCAAATGGTAATATTAGAGTTTTAGAAAATAAATGTGTAAAAGATACATCATTAATGAAATATGTAGGATGTAGAGTGTATTTCCCTGTACTATGCTTAACATTATCACAGACATGCAGCAAAAGGCATTATATGTCACTGGGGTTTAGAGTTTAATTTTAACTATTAGAAAGGGGGAGTAGTTTTAAGACATTCTTCAAAATGATCTCCTGAAAATACAACATCTAGGTGACCTTTTGTCAAAACATTCCTCAACTTACAAGTAACGTGTAAAAACAAATCAGGTGTATTGATTTCTATAGTTATTGCCCTCATTCCTACAAAAGGAAAAAGTGTGCGGTTTTTTTGCCTCAACTCTATTAGAAATTGGTACTATAACACTGAAACTGTTCATTTTTTTTTTCAAATTATTTTCTACACTCTGAATGAGAGAGAAAAGCAACACACATCATGGTGTAGCACACCCTGCCTGAGAGCCCATCACTACTTAAAGCTCCCTCTAGGTTAGTGAGCTTGTGGTTGCTGTCTTTTGAATGCTGCACATCTAGTTCATCACAAAGTTGATATTTTTAATATTCAGTTATGGTTTTTTTTTTAGCAGAGCTATCTGCTGCCTTCATCTTTGCTTTTGACGTGCAACATTAACAAGGAGAGTATTTGTGATAGCTATTGCCAAACAAGTAGTTTTGAAAATAGATGCTGGCTGGATAGTCAATGCAGCTAACAGATGGTCTTGTAACACATTCTTTTGAATCATTAAAAAAGAAAAATAGATTCACTTGAGCTTTTTTCTCTTGGCAGACGAGCTCTATGACAAACAATAGAATCCTACTGGTTCCTTAGTCAATTGAAAAAATACAGTGTGTGCCTCTAGAAGACAAGGAGAAAGACGAATTTCCTCAGAAAAAGAGTCTGCAGGTGATATCTGCTCTCTTAGTCTAACTCAGAGTTCCTGAGAAGGAATCCTGGAAACCATAGCTGGCAATACACCTATGCTATTGAAATGCTGTGTTGTTAATGCTTTTTCTTTATCTATTGTTTTAAAAACACTGATTATTCCTAATCACATCCTACACACAATTAATCATTGTCAGGTGACAGATGGCAGAAGAGTTTGAAAAATATTCTCTATATAAATGTTTTCTTGGGGTACACTCACATTTTCTATACCTTATTGCTTTTACAGCATTCAAAAAGAGAATTAATATAAACCCAGGGTATTTTCTTTTTAAAATCTCTATCTCATTTGCTATTTATAGCCTGTGGCATAAACAGCTACTTATTGTGTAACAAACAAGATGGTAAAATTTCTGAATCAGCAAGAAGAGAACATATGGAAATACCTGGAACCCAGTTTTTCCACACTATGGAATTGACCACTAAGCAAATAGCCTTCTACAAGTTTCTGATATGCTGTGCTTTCGGAATACTTTCTCTTCACTTTGCATAAGTGCCAGCAAGACCTTCAGTGACAAATTAGGTTTGTCATCTGTTTTGCTGTTTCATAAACTCTTTGCTAAATAAGGCTGTTCAGTTATTTAAGTGTGCTCAGTCCTGAGGTCATGTTTGCCAACCCCCAATTTCTCAGTTATGTAGTTAATTATTTAACTATGGCTTAAGGAATGCAAAATTTAGGCTTTTACTTTCATATGCTTCTATTTTTACTAGAAAAAATAGAATATTTTAAAGCTTTTTGAGTCCAAAGATGGCATCTAGGCTTGAGTAAACAGGACTATAAATAAACTTCAAACTGATCCTAAGGAGGCAGGTGACTCTCAATTGATAAAATAATCCGTTGTTACTGGGTTATTAAAGATGTCATTTGCTAAGGCGATAGGGCTCTTAAGAGGCACTATTTTAACAAGTCCACCCCATTTCTTTGCAGGCTTGGTTAGTGAGCTTCATCCATGTATCAACATAAATTCACTGAGTCAAGTGAAACGCACGGCACGATGTCAGTATTGATTGGCAGACCTGCCCTGTGGAGCTGTTATGGGCACGCAGTGAATTTCCTTTTCAGAAAGTGATTGGCATCTTTGCAGCCATAAGCAGCTTGATGAGGGCTAATGTGAGGAGGGATGAGCTTCCAGCACCTGTCCTTGATGATATAGGTATATATGTATTGATTTCCAGATGGGAACAGCAATGTCAGGCTGTTGTATGTGTGCTCTGTGTAGCAGATAAGGTACCACATTCTCTAGAGGGAGGTGCTTGTCTCTTCCTCATTTTGTCATTCATTTTCTGTGGGTTTTCTATTTGGTTCTGGGAACAAATTTTGATAGTAATATGTTAGAGATGTAAATACAAGAAACAAAATTTTGATTTCACGTGACAGCAGATTCAGAAGATGCTGGAGACGTGCTTAGAACACGATACTCATAGCAGAGACATAAATATGCATAATTTTCTGTGAAAAGATGCAGATGCTACAAAAATGAAAGCTGCATCTCAGTGTTAATGAAGTTTGTTTTGTTTTCCTAGGAAAAGAAAAAATAAGTTATTTTAGTTAAGCTTCTAGTTCCAAAATTTTAAAATTATTGATTTTTTTGTGTGTGTTCTGAGATTGCCTCTTGTTCTGGAAGTACTTTTCATCTGTTAGGCAGATGCAAAAATATTAAATTGAAGCAAAACATCCATTTAAAAATATTTTTAAAAATTATTTTTATAAAATAAATTATTGTTTCTCTCACATTACAAATGGAGAAAATATAACTCTGTAGAAATCCTTAACTTCCCAGTAAATCAAAAACTAAACTGGGCTTCTTTCCCTCACCCCCCCCCCCCGTTTTCTTCATAGTAAGAACTTATACTATTATCTGTAATATCTCCATTGTCTCAGCATTACAGATCAGTACAGATGTGTAGGTTTTTCCCCATCACTATCCATGTCTTTATCCTGTTTTTCACATCTATACACCCCAGGAAGGATATCTTTGACATATTAACTACATCCTTCTATTTCATTATGAATTTCAGTAATTGTTTTAAAGGAGCAAAACTGTTCTACTCTGTACTAGTTAAGAATCCACTGAACAAATTCTCCAAGGCTACGATCAAGTCAGCTCCCCAGTCTTTGTCTGAAGTTCATTCATTTCTCCTTCAAGTTAAAACTATGTCTTGGGGAGTGGGGAGGGCGAAAAACCGAAGCAAAACAATATAAAGAGAATGAGAATCCTTAATTACTAATCAGAGAGAAGATACTCTTGAAGGAAATATCAGTGAAGAATAAATACTGTGCAATATTAAAGGCACTCAAAAATAACATTGCATAAGTGATTTAAGGAGAAAAGAAAAACATCATTAGATGATTGATCAAGGAGATTAATGCTTTCATATTTTTTTTAAATATGGTGAGAGTAATGTTAACATTTATCTGAAATGTTTTTTCTTTCAGTGCCAGTTTGAACTGACTGCAGTACCTTATATGTTGTACAAAATATATCCCATTAACCTTTGTCGTTTGCTAGAAAATCAAAATCATCTTTACTCTTCTCACAACCTCTGCCAAGCAATAGCTCTGCCACAGAAGTTTGCCTTTTGTAGGCTTGGCCCCATTTCAGGTGATTGATCCTAAAGAACTTTGCTCGGAGTGTCTAATTTATGTAAGAACTTTATAGTATAGGTTTCATAGAAAACTGTAAGATCAATACTCAGATGACTAATTTTTCCAGAATGTCAGAATGTTGTAACCTTTAGAAAAGCAGGGACATTAGGGTTTTTTAAAAGTAAAAATTTGCTAATGATACAGATCTTTTATTCTCAGAGTAAAGTAGTTTAAACTATTAGGAGATATATTGACATACATGAGGAAGAAGAACATATCCAAGAAGCAGCTCACTGTTTGCTGAATGTTGGTCGTGGGACAAATATGACATTTCAGAGCAACTCATACTATTCTAGATACAACTCATTTATCTGAATGTCATTTTAGTGTCAAACTAACATCTTTTCCTCATTTTTAGGTAGCTCAATTTTGACTTGTGCTATTTGAAAGGTATCTATCCTACCTTAAAATCTGGGTTTGGAGGAGTTGTTTTGATATGATTTTTACACTACCCATGAAATCCTCCCTGCCACTTTCAGCTCTGCCGTGCCACACTGTGCACATCACACCAGTGGAGTAGAGAAGAGAGTGTTAGGTGGTTGAGATGGCTACTGTCACATCTCTTAGAGCAATTTGTTGTTGGGTAAGAGTTGCAGAGTAGGCTGGGAGATCCTGTAGTTGCTTATTACTCATAAAGATAAGATGGCACAAATTATTTTCAGCTTTAATTATTTTTTCTGTTGGCAGTCTGGGAAAATGAAATTAGATCTTTTTATTTTGGTTTCAACCCACGTATTGGAAGCTCTTCCTCTGTCTTCATGGTGCATTAGTAGCTTTTGAAAGGGAAAACTATTACAATCCCATTACCACCAGACTTTCTGCCAGTTTTGCAAAATGAGGTTCACAGACACTGTTATATGCTGAACTTTTTGAGGTACTCCCATAGCATCTAGTTTAATTCAGCAGGTAAATGTTTCATGTGAACCTTTGCAAAGGTTAAGATTCTGATTTCAGAACACATGTTACGGTAGATGGAATTTACCCTCCGAGTCATTGCTGTTCTTGTGTATGAAGGTGTAGACTTGTATTCAGAAGTCAAAATCTGCCTTTAAAATACCTTATTTTACTCCACCTCCACTCCAACTTACTCACATTTATGGTAAAATTGAACAAAATAGTGCTAGAAAACAGTATTTTTATTTTCTTACAGACAAAACAAAAATCTTGACTATCTGCATGGAAACAAACATAATAATAGTGTTCTTATGATTATTGTTCTTCATTGCTTATCATCTGTCAACATCTTATTTTTTCTCTCTCTTTCATCTTAATCCATTCATTTCATACTCTTGTCACATTCTTTCTTATTAAGGAGGTGAGAGATTACAGTGAGATGCTCTGTTGTCCATATCAATATAGTGACCAACATCACGCCTGGCTGAATGCTAAATTACTTATCAGACCTGTGCTCCTAGTAAATGACTGAAAGTACATTGTTTCCACCTTTCAATTTTTGTATCAACTGAGGCAAAAGTCCCACAGATGACAGCTTCATTTACTGTGTAGCCCTAATTCATCCCTCGAGCACTGTCCATCCTACAGAAAATGCAATTAAGTAATTAAAAACTGTATCAAGATGCATACAGGCAGAGGGGTACAGGGAATTAAAAATGCACACTCAGTGTTAATTCCAGCATTTCTTCATTTTTCAGTGCTTGACTTTGCAGATTAATGATCTTCTAATAGAGTTTTTACATGCAACTTACTATGTTTGTTAAAAAGTGAATTGAAAGAAACTCAGAATGGCTGTCAGGGGGATAGAATAGAAGCCCATACAGCTGCCCTTTAGAGGGGTCAAGTCAACAGTTCAGACCTATTTCTATTCAGCTAACGAGATTTATAAGCAGTAGAAGTTGCAAATTGTCACCCTTCATGAAAATCTGTTATAAGAGGAAGATATGGCATGTATTTTCGGAGGGGTTTCTGTACATTATTTGCTAAGAGGAAATTATACGTTCTAAAGACTAGTATATATTCCAGGTTTTCTATATGTTCATTCCTCTCTTCCTTTTGTGCCACCTCAGGCACTACTCTAAGCTCTGTGGGTCTTCTCTCTGTCTCCTAAACTCCTGAGTTCCTGTTCTGCTTCCTACCATGTAAGATTATTAATTTTAATAGTATTAATTGTACAGTTTTTAATTTTAATATGACTTTCGTTTGCCCTCTAATATTTTAATCTGACCATGACTATGCATGCCAGGTGTGCAGTCCGCCTCTGACTTCAAAGGTTCTGACAGGGGCTAAGACCAGACTCAAAATTAATAATATATGTGACAGTCAGTAATATGAATATATAGAAGAAGACGGGAAGGTACTTCCTGCTTTATTCACAAAATAACAAAACCTGGATTTATTTTGAAGACTATTATAATGAAGTGGAATGTTATGAACATCTATCGGTATGAAATCTGTAATAAATATTGTTAAAGACTGTGGTAGGACTTTAGAGAAGTTCATAATGCAAGAAAAACACACCCATATGCACTGTAGTGGCACTGTTGAGAACATCAGTATGACAGGTCAGAGATTTGGGCATAAGGTGGAATATTTTTTATCCTTTTCAAAAAAATTCCATAATTCTCATATTCATCGTAACACTTGCTAAACTTGCACGTATTAAAAAGTGAAAAGGTTTATATTTCATGTCCTTCTATGTGCATTTGAATTATTTTCCCTCTTTTTAATTCTGCCTTTGAAGCGCATTATCTGACCTGGCTGTCCAGCAGAATTATAGTTTAAATGAAAACCCTGGTAATTTTTCATGGGTCCCTGCAGGCTTTCAGTTAGAACCGAACATCCTCGTTGCAAGGTGCAGCTGCTGTGTAGTCCATCAGCACAGCCACACTGGAAACTGGTTTTATTTTGAGCTCTTTTTTAAGTTATACTTGATTTGGAATCTATTGAATCAATATTTGTAATCAATACCAGAATTTTCTCTGCAAATAGTCTGCAACTTACTGAGGAGCATAATGAATGTCTGCACAAGTAGGCAGTAGCCTGAAACTCCTAAAGGAAGAGGCATGGCTTGACAGGATAGCATTAAAAGAAAATTGAATCTAATTGCGCTAATTATGATGTCAACAAAATATTTTTAGATCTTGCCTTTCACTGAAGTAGTCTAAAATGTTGGAGGGAGGAAAAACAACCTTTTTTGTTAAAATAATTATTGCTTTCCTGACTTAGGTCTTGCTTTGTATATTTTGTAGTGCATAATAGCCCTCAGGGAAGACAGTGCTATTCTTGAAACGTGTGAGGCTAAGGCCTGTAGAGATGTTGAAAGGAATGACAGACAGATGCCTCTTTGTACATTTGAGTGTAATGCTATTTAAAAGAAAATGCAATGTTTAAATGGTCCCTGGTTGTCTTTTTGACATATTCAGATTGTAGTCAGCTCTGCAGGGAGATTTAGCTGTCTGTTCTGTCAGATGGAAGACTGGGAACTATACAGAAGTTAACAGAAGTCGTAGATGAAATTTGCTTCTACAATTACATGATAAGTTCTGTTCAAAAGAAAATATTGCATTCCATTTTCAATTTTAAATGTGAAGTTTCCATTCTGCTCCCATCCTGCCAGACTCTGCTGATAACCTCCCAGTTGGAGGCTGCTATTAGTGGGAAGCAGGTCAAAAACACTGACCCCAAAAATGGGCAAAAAGCTTGGGACACTGAAGACATAAAATTGAACATAATTCAAGAAGGATATTTACAATGTAATGAGTCCTGGGAGTTAAACTTGGGGTTAAACTTTAGATTTCTAGTATGTGTATGTTCGAGTGAGGAAGTTTTCATAATAATGAGAATTATTCTGTACTGCTTCTAGACTTAGTCTAGTGAAGAATCAGGACATTTGTTTACTTGCACAGTAGTACAAAGACAGCACAAATTTACTATCTCTGTTTGTAATAACAAAAGTATCATCTACATTTCCTTTATGTATGTTCTATATTAATTGTGTGTTAAATGACTGAAGACTTTTCATGTATTTCTGCTGTTGTGAACATGACAGTTCCTTAAACATTCATTGTTTTTATGAACACACAAAAATAACTTGCCCCAAATACCTTTCCTCTTCCGAGAAAGTTGGATTTAAGTAATGTATGTCTTAGAGTAAACCCCGTTATGGCAACAGTGAACAGAATGTATGAAAGGTGTTGTTTGGTGTTAGTTTTATATACCTATTTTAAGTCTTAAAGATGAGTGAATGGGACATCCACCTCAGAAAGTCCTGAAGCTGCTCATTGTGATCTAGATAGTTCTACGTGGTGAAGTATCACTAAAACCTTGCTCTGTTCTTATGTTCTTACATTAAGCAGCTGCTGCCTAGTTAGGTGCCTACATACTAATTGTTATTTGTTTCTCAAGGTCACAGTAGTGATGGACATAGAACAATATGTACACTCTTATTTACTTGAAAGAATGGAAATTTAATTGTAAAGTTAAAAGTGTTTCTATCTTTCATCTTTTAAAGCAATGCTTCTTTACAATTTTCTACATCATTATTTAGTGATGACAAGAGTTAATATTCCTAATAGAATTGTAGATGTGTCTTTCTGTCTCGAATATGCTAAAATCACCAATGAAGTTTAAAGGTTTATGTTTTTTAGCTCAAGTTTTATAGAGAATTTCTTCACTGTAGAGGTTAAATTTTACACAGTGACCATGACAGTACTGTCTGCAAGAGCAGAGAGAAAACACTTCGTTAGTGAGGAAAACACTGAGTTGTAAGAACAGCTAAGGACAGGATGGAAGAAAGACCATTAGTAAACCCACAAAGAAATTTGTGGGTTTTGTCTCACCATTCAGTAGAATTGCATCAGTCACCACTCACAGCCCTGTTGCCTAATTCATGATTGATGCACCCCATCCAAACTACTATCTTCAGCATTTGACTCAACCCTTTTTTTTTTTTTTTTTTTACAGCAGAAGCTCGAGGCATGGGAACAAATCACTTTAAAAGTGATTTCTCTTAGTCAAGACTGTCAGTTAATAATTTTTTTTATGCATAGGGATTAAGCTGATTGTAAGGTGGGATTTTTCTGCATTAATTATAAGGCAGGTTAAACGGTATCTGTTTTAGAATGGGTACAGTCTTTAGCTTGTTGGCAAGTAGAGTGTTTCCAATTCTGCCTGTAAATGAAAGGAACTAGTGTTTGCCAATTAAATCAAGCAGCTGTTTCACAGACAGTATTGCTAATAGCTACCAACTAAACTCCAAGCTGTTACTCTGGATTGTTTAATGAACTGCTTTTAATACATAGTAAATGCTAACCTCTGTATTTCAATTTATTGAGCAAGAAGGGGGGATATTTAAAGACACATCTCCCTTAACTTCTATAGCATCATAGAAACCGTCTGTGCTAATGAAGCACAGGAATTTGAGACTTTCTTACACTATTTATAAGAATCCTGGGGAGGATAGTGCTAGCTAAATTGCTTTTGACAGTGTATGACAAAAATTACCATGTTCTGATGTTGTACAATGACAGTAATTTTCTCTCTTAAGAAGATGTTGTGTAAACTTGCAGCTTCTGTTCTTCAATTTTAAACTGCACAAGACTGATGATAAAATAAAAATACATCTCACATTGGACACACCAATGTATGCACTCTTGTAATTCTGTCCTGAATATATATATATAATTTTTTTCCATGTTAGGCATAATTTCTGGTGTTTGTTCTCCTTTGCTCAGGAGGCCATCTCTACATCAGTTTTTCTCTGAGAATAAGCATAAGGAAACCAGGCATCAAAGCTATCTCTCCTTTAAACACTGAAAGTAACTTGTTTAGAGCTCTGAAAAACAGTTTCCTGTGTAGACAGACATCATTTGAAATCTAACTCACTTAATACTACTTATCCTAATAACAATTTCTTGGCTTCTCAGCTGATGGTTCTTAATTATTTCATTATATTAGGTTAAAATGAGTCACCATCTTGCAACTGTAAATTGCAATAACACCAACTGGTGGTATTCTTGGTTGCCTGTATGTCTGAAGATATATTTCTAGAGGTAAGTGTAGGATTTTTGGATTGTCTTAGAATGGGACCATTTTATCTTGCTAAGTTTCAATTGTCCAGAAAATTACAAAAATATCTTAAGCAAAAGTGATAAAAATTAGTATATAATTTGAATCATAAATTGTTGGGAGAAAAAGAAGACTGAGCTTCAGCACAAAAAGGTATCACATAGAAGATGAAAGCAGGGAGAGGTTACCCACGAACACCATAGAAACACTGGGCATAGAAGGACAGAGTTAGGAAAGTTGGGAAAACTACAGCTTCAGATACAAGTTGGTTTGCTCTTTTTTCCTGTTTCTTCGGAAAAATTCTGAGTTGGCAAAACTCTACACAGAGAGAGCAGCTCTAGTCCACACCTTAATTCTAATTCCATGCTAAGAAGGTCTAAATATCTTTATTGATCCCACCTGCATTCTACAAACAGTTTTATATCAACTTAAACTGCAGTCAGTCTTGCTTGCTATATTTTGATGGCTATGATTTTCCTTAACCATACAGGATCTAGAGGTAAATGGCATTTTTTTTCTTTCTCAGTTTTAAACCTCAAACAATCAAACAACAGTGAGAAAAAGGTTTTCTTTTTTTTTTTCCTTGTTGTTATCTCTGTCTAGTACATCCCTTAAGTGAAGTAGAGATTGAAAAATATAAATATTTCTTAAAAGCCACTTCATTTTCTATCCTTATTTCCAGTTTGAATCTGCCTTTAAAAGGAGAGAAAACAAGCAAAAAAAAATACAAGAAAGGAAAAATTAGGGAAATTTTCCATAGACCTGTTGAAGTCAGCATTCTCTGTGGTTTTTCTCTTACTGTTTTATAAGTAAAACTGACTAGATAAATTGTATTTATGAGCTGGTGGGGGAAGGGAGGGAAACAACCACAAACCAAACACACAAAAACCAGAGATGCAAACTTCTGACTTTACAGATGGCTGTTTTTCTTAATTATATGGATAACAGTTTAGAAATACCTAATTGGTCATGCTTGACAAGTAATAGCAGTTTTTCCAAGATAAACAAATGTTCACATTTTTCATACTTAATCAGGGAGTTTATGTGCAAAAATGACCAAATGTATCATCTATTCTAAGCCTTCTATGTTATTTTGTAATAAACCACCATCTGTACTTTGATTTTACAGAATCTGTGTGTGATGACCACAGAATCTAATTATATGGCAGATGGGTTTGGGGAAGAAACTAGATTTTTTTTTTTTTTTAAAATAAACTACAAATGCTCAGAAATGTCCCTGAAGCAAGTTCATTTTGCTTTTATTTGTCAGGTAGTTCTCTGAACACTCATTAACTGTCCTAATCTTGGTTTCTTCTGTCTGCCAAACTCATAGGTGTTTCTTGATGATTTTGTGATATTCTGTATTTATTCTGTGTATTTATTTCTGTGCTGTACATCTGCATATTGGTTGTTTATTTTCTGAGTTATTTAACTTTTAGTGAATAATTTTGTCCATTATGGTTAAGATATTAATTTAGTCATATCCTGAAAGCTTGGTAATTTACATTTTTTCTTCTTGTTACTAGTTTTATGAAACCTCCTAACTCTGCAGGTTTTGTTCTAGTGAGTAAATATGCCTGAATAACTATTCTTTACTAATTTTCTTTGGTGAGCAGTTCTTCTCCCATGCCAATAGTATTTCTGGGTTTTGTATGGGATTAATGTAAATTAGACATTTTAAAAAAATCATCTAAATAATTAAATAATCTAAAATATTTCATTACAGAAATTTAAATAATTAATTTATTTAAGTATTTTTCATTTACTTTGCAACCTTTTGGCAACATGCTACTGGATGGGGCTGTGCTAGGAGGGAGAGCTGTAGTGGAGGGATGTGTGGCATAGCTGTCTCCCCCCAGGTCAAAATATGGTCCTTCTCTGTTCCTTCTCAGAAGGACTCCTCTTGGCTATATCAAGGAAAATAATTTAAAGACTCTACTTCCTCTACTCACCTCACCTTCTGACTACGCCTACCTCAATTCCACGAAAAACGGAATATTATCAGTGAAACTGGGAGGACATTCAGCAGCTTAGCTCTCAGCTACTGTGAAAAATACATATAGTGACCTGAAAGTCTCTTATACTGCCTCTCTACACATTTTTCTAACTGTGGAGAGTTGATCCTCACCAGGTACCCATCAAAGCCACTGTATCACTCCCGTCTGCAAGTGGATAGGGGAAAGAAAATCTAACAAAAGGGTCATGAGCTGAGATAGGCACAGGAAGCGATCACAAAACAATTATTGTCACAGGCAAAACAGATCCAACTTGGAGAAATTAACTGAATTTCTTAATAATCAAAATCAGAACAGGATAATGAGAAGTAAAACAAAACCTTAAAAAAAACTTCCCCTCACCTCTCCTTCCTTCCCAGGCTCTACTTTCTCCCCCTTAGTGGCACAAGGAGACAAGGAAGTGGAGTTATGGTCAGTTCATCACGTGTTGTTTCTGCTGCTGCTCAGGGACAGAAGTCTTTCCCCTGCCCCACCATGGGGTCCCTTCCATGGCAGGCAGTCCTCCACAAACTTCTCCAATACAAGTCTATCCCATAGGCAACAATTTTTCATGAATTGCTCCAATGTGGGTGCAGTACTTCGGGTACAGGCTGCTCCAGCATGGGTCCCCAGCAGAGTTACAAATCCTACCAGGAAAGCTACTCTAGTGTGGGCTCCTTTCTCCACAGGTCCCTGCCAGGAGCCTGCTCCAGTATGGGCTTCCCATGGGGTCACAGCCTTCTTTCAGGTATCCACCATGGTCAGGCTCCATCATGGGTCTCATCCATGGGCTGCAGCAGGATCTTTGCACCCCCGTTGACCTCCATGGGCTACAGGGGCACAGCTGCAGGGGAATCTCAGCTGGAGCACCTGGAGCACCTCTTCTTCCTCTTTCTCCACTGACCTCAATATCTCTAGAGTTGTTCCACTCTCATGTTCTCACTCCTCTCTTCTCTGTCCGCAGTTACATAAGTGCAATAATTTTTTTCCCCCTTCCTAAATCTGTTATCACAGAGGTGTTATCATCACTTCTGATGGGCTCAGCCTTGGCCCACAGTATGTCCATCTTGGAGCTGGCTGGCATTGGCTGGCATTGACTCTGCTGGACATGGTGGAAGCTTCTGGCAGCTTCTCAAAGAAGCCATCCCTATAGCCCCCTTACTACCAAAACCTGGCCACTCAAACCCAATACACTAGCCTTTCTTTCTGATCACTCCGTTTGGCCTGGAAGAGTTGCTCTGTCTAAGTCATGCTTCTTGGGATGATTTGATCATGCTGCACTTCAGAACAATTTTACTATCTACTCATCCTGCTTTCAGGAAAACTAGGTAGTTAACTGGGGTACAAGATTCCATGTGATTAACATTTGTGGTGAGTGGAGAGTCCCAAATGAACATAATCTTGACCCGAATGGTCATGAGACTGTAATCTTTCTCCCCTGTCATGAGCTAATTTAAGCTGATTCATATAGTGTGAAATGACAAGGTTGCAGTGGAAAAGTGTTTAACCATAATGTAAGGTTCAGGGCAATTTCCAGTTCAGCTGATTTTACACAAGCAGTACAGACCACTGCAGGAGCATCTGCTCTTGCACCCCATGCCTTACAGATTTGCTATTTTCGTAATTGTGGATATAAAGAAAAGAGAAAAACTGTAATTGAAAGTATTCATAAAATACCTAAGAGGATAAATAAAGATGTTTCATTCTGTAATGTCTGTAGATTTTATTTCAATTTTATTTTTTTCTCCCCTTCTTCCTTTGGTTGGTTCCTAGTCTCCTGTCAGAATGGAGTTGGATGATATTTCAGCACTTTTACCTCCAATCTTAGCTTGAATCAGAGAGTATAAAAATATGCAAATTGAAATTGTCTGTTAATGTGTCTTGGTTTGCTTGTTTGTTTGAAAGTTTTTAAAGTTCAGTTTGGATTTGTTTCAATCTATGAGCTAAGATTTGTGTTCATTTTAATAGCATCAAAATTTATATTTTTCTCATTGGAACAAAAACATAATATAGATTGAATATTAGAAGCAAATATGCAGCAATATAAGCATTGCATATATAAAAATGAAATATATAACAAAAAAAAGGAATATATAACAAAAATTAAAACCAAATGCTTTATTCCTCATAATGAGCAAAAACCCTCTAGAGCTTTTAATACATATGTGTGTTGAACTTTCATAATGTGAAATTCAGTATTTCCCAAATAGAAAAAAAATTGGTAGTAAATTAATATTAGCATAGTAGGAAAATAAAAGTGAAATAGATAGAGAAAAATATGATACAGACTATATGCAATAAGTATGTCATAGGTTGGTCCATATGCTGTCTGAAAATCAATAAAATCATTGGCCTTTTCTTCACACTTAAGTTGGATTTCAAATTTACAACAGTTATTTTCAAGTCAAGTTCTGTATTCATTGTATTCCATTAGTAACTTGAAAGAAGTTCAAACAATTTAATCTTATCATCTTAAATCTTTGGGAACAGGCAAACTGTTCCCAAGTGGATTAAAGCCATTAAAACATCATTTAGATATTTATCAAAGCTTGAATCACTGAGGAAAATGCCAGAGGAACAATCAAAAGCACTGTTGTGCCAATACACATTAGAAAAGCTTGAACATGATTATCTTGATAAAGATTGAACAGATAGCTTGAATTGATAGCATCTCTTTTTAGATGTAATAAGTAAAGGAAATTAGTGTGATTGATACCTGTCATGGTTTGGAGAGGTGAGTTCTGTTTAACACGTTTGTTAGAATTTTTTGATGATCTCATATGTTGGCAGACGTAAATGTTGATATTGACCTCTGCAAACATTTAGAGATTTGTGTTACTCTTGCATGATATTTTGATCAAAAAATTCCTGCTATAGATTATCAATAAACCTACCTTAATTGTATTTTCAATAGGGATTATAACAGGAAATCTTCCTGCAACGTGTTTCCAGTTAGATTCTTCAAAAGTCTATTTTTAGTCCCATTATATGCATCTTCCACATTGATTTACAAGAATATATAAAATTATTT